>NW_006763295.1:1281165-1382052 GCF_000218685.1 Serpula lacrymans var. lacrymans S7.9 | reverse complement strand
GTGAGTGTATGCCAGGGGTAGTATTCCATGAAGAAGCCAATGTGTGGCAGTGTTCCGTGCATGGCATATATCAGGATGCGTACAATTGAGTGGTACGACACTGGACGCACTTCAATATCCATAGTCATTTTCACACTATCTTCACATGGAGCATGAGCAAGGAGATGTGCTCCAGACACCATTGGTGTCCATAGTGCCGGACAATTCTTCATTGCGCGGGTGGCTGTCGGGGAGTGCGCTGGTGGACGGGTTCGAGGCAGGGAACAGGGAGTACGCAGAGGCGGTGGATCGGGACGGGTCGTTGAGGGAGGGGTATGTAGCGTGGGTGCGGGAATGGAGCGGGGTTGTGTCACGTGGTGGATCGATCGATCTGATCTGACTGCGGGCTAGTCTAAATGGGATGTAGTAGCACATGCATCTGCACATGGACGTGTCACGGCTGTCACACCTGTTCACTCGAAACGTGTCCTTGTTCTCTTATAGCCCCTTCCCACTCTCTCTTTTCTCGCCACCCGACGACGACGACGACGGGCCCGTCGTTCCTCTTCCACCCCGTGCATGTTCTGTCCCAATGTTGCAGTATTCCCTCCAGCCCCCAAATCTCTCTCTCTCCTCGCGTAAAGATACTCGCTCCTCTAATCTCTCCTCCTCTCGCATCTTCTCAAAACCCTGCACGACTCCCCTTCTCCCCCCCCTCCTCCACCCACACATAGACCATCACCTCCTCTCCATCGGCGACCTCGTCGGCCACGACCTCCTCCTCCAGGGCGAGCCCATCCGCCACGTCTCCTCCGTCGACTTTCATCACCCTGCCCTCCACTTCGAGGTCGTCCGTCCTCTCGGCACTGGCTCGTATGCTGTCGTCTATCTCGTACGCGAGGTCCTCTCCCGCGACATTCCCTCAGAGGACGGCCATCTTGGCTCCATGGACTTTGATGGCAAGCCCCTCCGTCCCACCGTCTCCTACGGTCGCGACTACGCCATAAAGTGTCTCTCAAAGGCAAATCTGGACACCGACGCTCTCGCAGCCCAGCTATCAGAAGTCACCATTCACCAGTCTCTCCCCTCTCACACAAACATCGTCACCTTGCATCGCACTTACGAAACCTCTTCCTTCTTGCTCCTCCTCCTCGAATACGTCCCGGGACAGGACCTTTTTTACTTTTTGGAGCAGGCTCGCGACCACTACGACTCTGACCCCATTCCCTCGTCTGACCCTTGCTCTCGCACTCCCCCCTCCCCCAGTCTTCTCGCCTCCCTTCACCCCACTCAGCTCCTATCCCAGACCCGTCTCCGTCTCATCGCCTCCATGTTTGCCCAGATGTGCGACGCCGTCGCCACCTGTCACGATCACCACATTTTTCACCGCGACATCAAGCCAGAGAACTTTATCGTCACCGACGGTTGGTCCACCCTCCACGACCGCAGAGAGCGCAAGGTCCTCGTCAAACTCACCGACTTTGGTCTCTCCACTACCGACCTCGAGAGCTCTGACATGGACTGCGGCAGTGCCCCTTACATGAGCTTTGGTATGTCCTCTGCTTTTTTTCTCAATGCTCGGCGCTCATGGCGGTGCAGAGTGCAGGAACAACGTCGCTCCCTTTTACAAACCCCGTGCCGCAGATGTCTGGTCTCTCGGAATCGTTCTCATCAACATGTCAGTGTTTTCTTTTGTCGCTATCCGTAGCTGACATCCCCTCTAGGTTGTACCACTATAACCCTTGGACAGACACCGCCGAGGGCGCCTGTTCGTCTTTTGATCTCTACCGCTCCCACCCCACCGCCTTTTTCATGCAGCGCTTCACCGGTATGACCCATGCCGTCGCCGACTTTCTCGCCAACAGGGTCTTTTGCATCCTTCCCTCTGACGACCCCTCCAACGACTCGGCTCGCGTCTCTGCCCGCGAGTTTGGAAAGTGGGCAAAGGATCTGCCCACACTCTTTGGCAGCGTCCGATCGGGCCACAAGCGTGTCATCAGCACAAGCTCGACCCAAGGCCATCCCCTCACCGCCTCCCGCCCTGCCAGCGCCGCCGGCGGAGTCCTCCGCACGCCCATCCTCCACTCCCGCGGTCTCTCCCGCGCGCCCAGTATCGTCTCCCACGCCTATGAGGAGATGGAGAAGAAGGGCGAGTTGGAGACCGTTATCGACCAGGAGGCTGATGAGCAAGATGGGTATCTCGATCAGGATCGCGATTTGGAGGAAGAGCCGAACTCGCGTGCGACGTCGACGACGAAGAGGAGGAAGAGGGGGGCGCGGAAGGGTCGTGGCGGCGTGTCGTCGCCGGTCGATGATACGCTCGCGACGCTCGCCGTCGCCTCTCAAAGTCTCGCACGGGAGATGAGCAAGGCATCCCGCTCGTCGTCCCTCGCACGCCCTCCCTCTGTCGACGTTCCCGTCACGCCCGTCGTCACCGTCCCGCCAAAGAAGAGTATATGGAAGCTCGGGTTTGGAGGGCACAGCAACAAGAGTGCCGCAGGTGGTGAAGAAGCTGTCGTGGTTGGGGATATGACAAACAGGGTCGGTTCTGGTACTGCAAACAATGTGACGAATCTGATTATGGGATTGAATGCGACGCCACAGCAGCCGGCTGCTTTGACGTCTCACCATGCGCCTGTGGTGCCGACGAGTGCGATTGCGACGGCAGGGACGGGGCAACAGGGACGACCGATACGGTCGGCGGCGGATCAGGCGTCAACGTGGACACGCGGGCGTCGTCCGCAGATGTCAGCTGCGTATGCCCACCCCGGCGCGCTGTGGGGCCCCGTCCCAGGTCAAATGGCCAACACGGCATTCGGCGCGTTCTCAACGTCGACCATCTACTCTTCGTCTTCGTCCACCTCGCTCGGTGGCAGCCGGTTCTCGGGCAGTCCGCCGAGGCATAGTCCTCCTCGAGGCGTTGCTGCCAGTGGTGCCAGGGCCAATGCGAGTGGGGCTGCGAGTTGGCGAAGTGGGGGGACGTTGACGACGATTAACTCTGGGGGGAGCTCCATGTCCGGTGCGAGCTCGATATCGAGTGTGTCGGGGGCGAGTGTGATGTCTGGGATGAGCAGTGCGACGACGACGTCGACGTCTTCGGGGGCGAGCACGATATCGTCGATGTCGAGCGGGAGTGCGAGTTCGAGTGCGTTTACGAGGTATAGCAATTCGAGCTTGAGGAGTGTGTCGACGATGGCGACGAGCGTGTCGAGTAACAGCTGGAGGGCGCAGAAGCCCCAGACGACGCCGCCTCAGCCGACTCCACCTCAGAAGTACCCGGCGACGATGATGAGTGTGGAGCCTGCTGCGATGGAGATTCCGAAGAATATCAAGAGTGCGTGGTGTTTTCTCTTTGGGGTTTATTTTTCTGACGGTTTGTGTGTGTGATTTGCAGTCATGTCAGGCGTCCCCTGGGAGCTTGACGAGCTTCCTCGTCAGCTGCACCCCAACCCTGTGGGCGACATCTTCGGCGCTCCTCCCATGCGCAAACAAAGGACGCGGAAAGGCAAGGATTCGACGCTGGATACGATATGTGAGCGGCCGACGAAGAATGCGGGCGTGCAGACGAGGGGAGGTGTCAACGCGATTGGCGGCAAGAGTGGCATCGGAGGGAACGGCGGCGTGGGCGGTGTGGGAAGTCATGGGAATGGAGGAGGGAAGGAAGGCTATCTGAGGAGAGACGCTGCGACGAGTACGACTGACCTTGATGGGAGGGAAAGAGAGGCGAGGGAAGGAGAGGAAGGGGAGGGTCCGAAGAAGGTGCAGAAGGGACAGATACATGCGTTGGCGAAGATGCTTTCTGCGCTGAGGCGGTGATGATCGCTGGGCGTGAGGAGGTGTGGGCGGTGTGGTGTTGTGAGTGGAAAAGGCAGAGACGAAGACAAGGGCAAAAGGGAGGTTGCAGGTCGAATTTCCGCCTCGAGTGGTTGTGTTTTTTTCTATATCTTCTTCCGAATCCGATTTATTTTATTTCTCTGATTAGAATGGGGGGTGTGTGGATGTGGATTTGGGGGAAGAGGTGTTTGCTGGGCAAGGCTTTTCTTTTTTGGTGGTGCGGATGAACGTGGAGTTTGGAGTTTGTGGAGGGTGGAGGAAGGCAGGAAGGAAGGAAGGAACGCAAGAAGTGGGGGATGAACCGGCAGTGGAGGAAACAGGCTGAAGCTGGTTTTTTTCGATGTATTGTTAGGGTAGCTAAGCTACGGTCTTTTTTATACTTGCGGTGCGGAAAATTTCAGCTCTGTTGTGTTTTTTGATGATTTGTGATGTGCTGAGACGACTCTTTGTTTTTCCCCTCCACTTGATGGTGTTTTGTGGTTTTAGGTGATTGCAGGAACGAGAGCGATGGCGAGGACGAGGAATAGACACCGGAAGGAGGACGAGGACGAGGACGAGAAACAGAAACAGAAACAGAAATTATGACACTCTTTTCGAATTCCCATTTTATTTTTTATCGCGGAAGGAGGACGACGTTTTGGCCTGGGGTTTTTGCGATGTTGTTCAAGTTGGGGGTCGATGTGCTTTGACGTTTGACGTTCGTTCGACGTCCCCATCCATCCTCACCACCATCCTCACCACCACCCTCTCAAACGCACTTGAACACACCCAACTCGAAAACTCGAAGCGTCGTCGCACACCAAACCCAACGTGCCCAAAAGTCGCGTTCGATCCGAACCCGGCCTTTGTCTTCTTTGTTATTTGTTATTTCTCTATCCATTGCCATTGCCATCGGGGGGCCCTACAGACGCTTTTGTACTTTTTTTTGTTTTTCCTTGGCCCCACCGTTTCAGCGCTTGTGCATTTGTGCATCCATTATAACGTATAACGCTCATTTGTTAACAATCCACTTTTTGTGTTTTTTTTTTGGTGCTTTACTGGTACCTTGTTTCTGAGGAGGGTGTCACGGTTTATCGACCGACCCCTTGCCCTCCCCTCCCCGAATCGCCTCGTCGCCTCGACTATACGTCAACGGACAATTTTTTTTACTCCTATTTCCAGCCCCCCCCCTGTCAACTAGTTTAGCAGTTTCTAGCAGTTTTTAGCCAGCCCGAAGTGCCTCGCAAGTTTGTCATACATATCCATATCATTTCGCTTGTTTGTCATTGGATCAAGTTGACCCGATCGAGTGTCAGTTTGTCAATTTCTCGTCATGGAAATGTAACCGCTATTATCGTTCCGAGCTGATCGAGTGCTAGGTGGGTTTCAAGTGCGGTGCGAGAGAAGGGAGATCGCACAGCTTTACAGGTTTTCGATATTTCCTGATGACAGGAAATAGAAACAGATGCTGTTGATAAATGTGTAACATCCCGATAGACCGAGCTGTGCGAGAAGGGTGGGGGTATGATGCTCACTTGCATACTCACTCGGACCGGTATTGAGTTGTCTTGGTGTCGGTTCAGGCATTGACGCGCTAGATATTGACGAATGAAGTTGGTTCGTCTGGAGCGACATGTTGGTGACATGGCGCTGCGATACGTGGATGCCGTATGAGAATGCTGCTACTAGTAGCCCCTGCACTATCACAGGTCTGAATTTTGAAAGTTGTGTGCACGCAGCATACATGGCTGCCTTGCTTTGGTCTTTTTCGTCGAGTTTTCCGTCGAGTTTTCAAACATGGGGGTAGCGTCTATGGGCTTGTTTTATATACGATAGCTGGACGCTGGACCGCTTAAGATGATAGCCTTGGCATACAAAAATGATGATATGGCGAGGACGCGACTGGTGTACTATTAATATTGTGTCGTTACATTCAGGCGCTGCTCAAATTATTGCACTCCGTTGAAGTCCACCCTTCCCTGCCAAGTTCAGCTGCAACGTCACTCCGATCTCGTACCATTTTCAGATCCCGCAAAGACCGTTCCGACTCCGTGCAGCGGTTTGAAGCGTAGAAGCACACAGAAATTCACACAAAACGAGAAAAAAAGCTGTGACGTCCAATCATCCAGTCTCTCGACGTCGCTCAATGGCAGAAAGGGGAGGAATGCACACGTTCGGTGCTCAATGAGGTCAAGCATGTGGTTATCAGTCCTCAGGCTCCATGTGGCGATTTACCGGCAAGGTGGTGGATTCTTTTTCCCTTTGAGGCTCTCTCAGGTGATTCAAGTTCGGGTCGTGACCGCATCATCACATCTTTTCGAGAGAAACGGAGTATACTCTCGTTGATGGGTTCAGGCTCTCGGACCTGACAAAATTCGAGCCTCACAATGAGTCACGTTGAAAATCTCACTTCCCCCAAATCCAAGCTATAAACATATCATAGCGCTTTTTCAGGTGGTAGAAATTATTGGGCAGAACAAATAGCCGACACGGTGAGTGGTACAGTTGATTTCCAGGTGGTCCGAACACCCAGAAAAGGACTGAAAACGATGGGACAGCGCCATGAAGGCCCCGACCGCGAAGGTATCGGTATATCATTCCCTTAACGGACAAGACCTATCACTCGCTGCAGCACTGCCTTGGTGCGGTGACACTATCCGGGTCTGAATGGGTGTATCGATCTGCATACGCGCCTATCGATGCTTTGGCATTCGAGTACATGCAAGTCACGGTATTGCCTGCAAAGGAAAAGAAGAAGGAAGGTGGTCCCATCAGCTGGCGAGGATGGCGAAAAAGCTTACAGGGGCGCTTCAAGATAACGGGAAGACAGATGTTTGGCTCTCGTGATAGTTTTTCAAGCGTCACAGAAACGACGACGACAATGGAGGTCAGTTTTTACCTTTTATCGTAGCATAGCCTCGGATTCAAACATCATGCAGATAGGCACGTCGCACTTCAAGTGCTTTCATGAACGTTGAGCGGGACGTGGTGCAACGCCTCATCCGATTTGCTGCAGTCAAACATACAACCAGATCCTATCAAGAAGTCATCGGTAAATCGCCTCGTGCTGGTTGCCAATGCAAAACAAGAATTTTCATTGACTTTCTGGGAAATGAAGTCGGTTGGAGTAACTAAACTGCCGCTTCTCAAGGTACCCGAAGCAAGCAGTGTTACAGATATGACCACAACGATAGTATTGGCTTGCCGTTTTTAGGAATCAGAGAGATACCGGTACACGATACTAACGCTGCGTCACTGTCCGAGGACGGCGTTTGGCAGTAAGGTTATCTGTCACATTGATGGCGAACCGAATATGCATCGAGGTCTTCATAAAATGAGGACTGGGCTAGGTGCAACGACTATGGGTTTGGCAATGAAGCATCTTTGTTTTCATCGCTATTCGACAAGGTATAATTGATTCTATAGGAAATAGTTAATCACATCGCTAAATCATACACAGATATGGATGTCCGAATATTGGTTCACGCCATTGAACTCTGCTATGAAAACACAACAGACGCCCACCGGTATGAAACCAAATGCTGTAGAAGTGAGATACATTCACTCACGTGTGGGCAATCTGGGTAATTCGGTGCGAGAAGGTACAGCCAAAATTTCCATTGCAGTATAAAATGAGGGATCCATGGCTGAACATCATATCTCTAACCCACCTCGACAACTCATCGACAAGATGCCTGCCACACACACCAACACCATCTCTCTTCACTCGTCCTGCACACAGGACTCTACTAGTTATATCCCTCGCCTTCGGCTCCTTCTCCACGAGATCGGGTACCGCTATGAAGCCCAGCGACCTCCAAACCCTGGTTTCCGTGAATCTTTTCACGAGTGGTTCCAAACCACGCTGGGTCCTGCTCTATCTTGGGACAGCAAAAGATTACACGGTCTTGAGCACGCCTCCTCTGGCATCGCTGAGAGAGCCTATCCTTATGCCAACACGGAGATGAATCTCTTAATGGGCAAGCTGACAGCGATAGCTATTGTTCTCGATGATTCCATCGAGGACGAGGAGATGTACGGCCATATGGCTAGGTTCACGCAGAGAGTGTACATTGGAAAGGCTCAGCCGCCAGGCGTACTTGCAATGTACCATGAGCTTGTAAAAGAGCTATCCACCGTGTACGAGGGGGATACGGTGTTGATGGGGTTGGCAGTCGTACCTTGGATCACCTATGTTGACGGCTGTCTGATGGAAAAGAGGTTACTGACTGTAGATCCTAGGGTGGGGGCCAGTACCTTGGACATGGGATATCAACGTTTGTTGGCGCAGCAACACCACTCCCAGATGTCACTTCCGTCCTCCAAAGGTGCTAGAATTAACCCTAAACGCGAAGAAAATAAGCAAGGGACGCTACCAGTTCCATTGAAAGGGGATGCCGTGAGCTTGTGCGTTATCTGTTTTGCTACTATCAGTGTATCGTAACCTGACCATTTATATTACAGTCCACGCTACCTCCGCCAGAAGACAGGAGTAAGCGAGCCATACGCTGCAGCGATATTTAAGGCCAACAGGGGCCAGCAGCTACCGTTAACGAGATTTATTCACGTTTTACCTGACCTCACGTATCATATCGTGAGTCTTTCAAACTGGGTCAAATTGGACAATATGACTAACCTATTATTTTCAACCCTTCTTTGTTGATGTGTACTGCCTAATCTGAATTCGTATGCATTCAGGAAGTGATGAACGACCTTCTCTCGTTTCACAAGGAAGAAATGGAGGGTGAATCATTCAACATGATTCACCTCCGGACTCAGGCCCTACGATCTGCTTCGAGAAAGGGTAGCCAGGGTGGGTGGACGCTGATGGACACGTTCAATCTGCTTTGTGATGAAGTGAGAGAAGCGACGTTTAGGATCGATGCAATGTTGCGGTTGGGTGAAGTTGAAAAAAGGCTTGCAAGCGGAGAGCGTCAACGTCACGGCGAAGAGGGTGTTTGTATGACGGTGGACGAGGCGATAGCGAAGCAGTGGAGGGGATTCAGAGACGGGTATATTTCGTGGCACCTTGAGTCGAGGAGATACAAGTTGGATTTCTTGAAGGCCGAATACTGTTGAATGCATGTGACTACTCTGTGGCAAAAATATGAGGGATAAAATTTCAACCATGTATATCACGCTAATTACCATTGAATAAATATAATTTGCATATCTTATGTATGTCAAGAGATTCGTTTTTTTGAACCTCTCTGAACTTGACATGGCTATAAATGAACTTTGTCGGCTCGGCTCGGAGTGTCTATAAACATAGAGCTAAAAATGGCTCACGGGGCTCTACCTGATCCAAAAGGCGCCTTCGTCATCGCTCAAGCTCTGACGTCGACAGTGGCTGACTAGCGCTGACTATCAGAATGTACAAAAATATAGCAAGTATCCATAATGGTGGGGCCAGCGAGAAAGCTGTCTCGTCCGACCTTATAACTCAAGTTTTAACTGCATTCTAGTTCAAAGCCAGACATGCATATGGGCCTCAGACATCGCAAGCAGCCTCAGAACGGAGACGTGGAGAAGGGCGATCCGGACTCTGAACCTGCCTCTTCAGAGGGAAATACGAAGGAGGAGGATCGTGAGTAGTTTTCAGTGTTTTGGTGTATCACTCGTCGGCTGACTGTTTTGTCGGAAATGGTTGCAGGCTACCAGGGTGACGAGTACGAGGCTTTGCTTAGATACGCCCAGGATGAGGCAGCTAAACTCGACCGTGGAGAGGACGACGAAGAAGCAGAAGAAGAGGGAAAGACCAAGCGCATTTGGTATGCTCCTTGGAAGAAAGTTACACAGGGAGGGAAAAAGGAGAAAAAGGTTTGCTTTCTGAATGGCGATGCTGTATTGGCTTAAGGTTATTAACGGTATCATAATCCTCTACTCGCTATAGGTGCCTCCAGAATGGCTCCGGACTGACCTGACCAAAGGTATTTCAGCATCTGAAGTAGAAAAGCGTCGTCAAGGCTTTGGATACAATGAGCTACAAAGGTAAGCCATATGTCACAAAATGGTCGTTATTGTTCGTAATTAAATTCTTGCATTATCTAGCGCTCACGAGAATCAGCTCTTGAAATTCATTTCTTACTTCAGAGGACCTATTCTGTACGTTATGGAGATCGCGGTCATCTTATCTGCTGGGTTACGGGATTGGATAGATTTCGGTGTCATTGTGAGTCTACTGTTCCGAGAGGAGTAGCACTTGGATGATTAACTGTAGATATCTTTTGACATAGATCGGTATCCTGTTCCTTAACGCCGGTGTTGGTTGGTACCAGGAAAAGTAAATAGCGTTCATTTCGTCAGATGCCTACAAAGCCTAAATTTGGGATCTTAGGCAAGCAGGCGATATTGTCGCTCAGTTGAAAGCTGGAATCGCCATGAAAGCATTGATTGTCCGGGACGGGCGAGAGCAAGAAATTGAAGCACGCGAACTTGTTCTAGGAGATATTGTAAGGATGGTTCCATTCATCTCTTTATATTGCTTCAATTCTTTCAATAGATCATATTGGAGGAGGGAGGTACTATCCCCGCCGATGCTAAGGTATAGTGTATTGTTATTTATCATTGATCATGGTTACCTCATATCTCGTAGATTTTGGCCAACTACGATGATAAAGATGGCTCAAAAGTGAGAACATAAATATTGTCATTTGACCATACTGACCCAAATCTGCGTAGTCGAAAGAACTTCTTGAGAAGAACGAGAAGAACGCTCAATCTAAGCAACAAAATGGGGATAAAGAAGAAGATAACGATGATGACAAAGATAACAAAGGCCCTTCTGTCTGTTCAGTAGACCAAAGTGCTATTACAGGCGAATCACTAGCTGTGGATAAGTTCATTGGTGACATTGCTTATTACACCTGTGGTGTTAAAAGAGGCAAGGTGGGTCGTGCTTACCTAGAATGTGAACATTTGACTTCAATCTCGGCACCATAGGTGTTCGCCGTTGTGACATCTACAGCAAAAAACTCTTTTGTCGGACGTACAGCTGCACTCGTCACTGGTACGTATGCCAACATATCCGCATCAACCCACTCATCTTAATTTACTTCTCTCAAGGTTCACATGAGAAGGGTCACTTCCAAATTGTTCTCGGTGGCATTGGGACAATCTTACTTATAATGGTCATCGCTTTCATATTTATCGTATGGATAGGAGGTTTCTTCAGGTAGAGAAATCGATCATCTCTCTTTGTGATGTCATTGACAGGTGAAAAAGGGGTCTCAAAATTGCAACGCCTTCTGAGAATAACTTACTCGTGTATGCCCTTATCTTTCTGGTAAGTCTCATCTTTTTGTCTATATTTGTTTATGAATTCTTATCCCGCATCGTATCACAGATCATCGGAGTACGTTACTGATTATAGTATCACCAGAATCTTGTTTATTGAATGGTCATACTCATAGGTACCAGTCGGTTTACCATGTGTCACAACCACTACAATGGTATTATAGTTATGCTTTTTTATCAGGTATTGCAGCTGAATCTTCTCCAGGCAGTAGGAGCCGCATACTTAGCCAGGAGAAAAGCTATTGTCCAAAAGCTTACAGCAATAGAATCGCTTGCTGGTTCGCTCTCCGTTCATAATGTTAACAAGCCCTTCTCACACTTTTAGCTAATTTTAGGTGTCGATATGTTATGTTCTGACAAGACAGGGACTCTTACTGCCAACAAATTGTCTTTAAATGAGCCTTACATCGCCCCCGGCGTAGACCCTGCATGGTTCATGACTGTCCGCGTTCTTAACTGTATTTCAAATAGCCAAAGCTAAATGAGGTATTTTAGGTCGCAGTTCTTGCATCGTCGCACAACATTAAATCCCTAGATCCGATTGACAAGGTCACTATTGTCGGTCTCAAGGTAATATCCCAACGCACTTGACCGAGAGTCATCATCGCTCACTAGTTTTCCTGTAGGACTACCCGAAAGCGCAGGAGAACCTTCGTGGAGGCTGGGTCACCCACAAGTTTACTCCTTTCGACCCTGTATCGAAAAGGATTACTTCCGAAGTGGAAAAGGACGGAAAGAAGTATACGTGTGCGAAAGGTGCACCCAATGCGTATGGTGTTCATGCATTCGAAATGATTTCCTCACTGATGAAATTGGTGTAAAAGAATCTTGAAATTGGAGGAATTTAACCCTGATACCGTCAACCAGTATCGCTTAACGTCAGCTGAGTTCGCTCAGCGGGGTTTTAGAAGTTTAGGTGTCGCTTGCAAGGAAGAAGGGCAAAAATGGCAGGTTCTCGGTGTGATGTGTATGTTCGACCCTCCTCGCGCAGACACCGCTTCTGTACGTGTGGTGAAATCTTCGTTGTCGCTTTCAAATGACAAAAGTTGTAGACCATCCGCGAAGCTGTTGCTCTTGGTATTCATATCAAGATGCTTACAGGTGACGCTGTTGCCATTGCGAAGGAAACTTGCAAGACACTATCTCTGGGAACCAACGTTTTTGACAGCGAAAAGCTTATGGGAGGTGGAATGACAGGAACAGAGGTCCATGATTTTGTTGAGGCGGCGGATGGGTTTGCGGAAGTCTTTCCAGAACACAAGTTCCAGGTGTGTATTACTACAATGACTTATAATTCTCAAGTTTTTATCTTTTCATAATAGGTTGTGGCCATGCTTCAAGAACGAGGCCATTTGACTGCTATGACTGGCGACGTATGCTTTATTATTTTATTATTTTACCCTATTACTGATCGACTACTGGTTTAATTATTTTCAGGGCGTTAGTGAGTGTGCCTTTTGATTAACTGGTCCATTACCTAGATGTAACTATCGTTCTTTTTTTATTTACATAGATGACGCTCCCTCTTTGAAAAAGGCCGACTGTGGTATGGAAATGTGACGATGATTTCTTTTTGTTACTAAGTCTTATTTTATCTTCAGGTATTGCAGTTCAAGGTGCATCGGATGCGGCTCGCACGGCAGCTGACGTTGTCTTCCTCGACGAGTTCGTCGCTATTTCCTCATATCTGATGATGGGTCTAACCGTGGAGCGTTGTATAGAGGGCTTAGTACTATCGTTACGAGTATCAAAGTGGCTCGACAAATCTTCCACCGTAAGCAGTTTTTGTATGTCCTTTCCATTCATTGTATGATATGATAAAGGCTGTCGCAGGAATGAAAGCTTATATTGTTTACCGCATTGCGCTTTGCATTCATCTTGAAGTCTATCTTGTTAGTAATATTACCCACTTTCATGTCCTACAATTAATCCATCATTGATGCAGATGTTATCAATGCTGATCTTGAATGAAACCATTCGAGTCGACCTCATAGTATTCCTTGCCATATTTGCAGAGTGAGTTAATCTCCTCAAGTCGGCTTGAGTTAGTTTCTAATCCTCAACGTCACAGTGTTGCTACTATTGCAATCGCTTACGATAATGCGCCCTACGCTCTAAAGCCGGTTGATTGGCAACTCCCCAAAGTTTGGATCATCTCTACTATCATGGGTTTGTTGCTCGCTGCGGGCACATGGATTATTCGTGGAACCTTGTTCCTCGAAAATGGAGACAAAGGTGGTATCGTTCAAAACTTTGGGAGGTTTGGCATATTAGATTATTCTTAGGCCTGTATGCTCAATGTATCCGTTTTAGCGTCCAGGAAGTCCTCTTTCTAGAGGTTGCATTGACAGAATCCTGGATTATATTCATCACGCGCTTGAGCCAAGGACCAGATACTGGTTCGTATACTTTACGTTTCTACACAGCAGTTATATGCTGAAGCCTTCATGTATAGGTAAATTTGAATGGCCGTCATTTCAACTTCTAGCTGCTGTACTTGGCGTCGATATTTTGGCCACAATTTTTGCTCTATTTGGGTGGATTTCAGGGGCAGCCCCACACGGAGGGTTAGTCGTAACTTTTTGCAGCTCACTAGCCCCGTTTTGACTGAAACCCATTCTGGCCGCTAGATGGACTGACATTGTCACAGTCGTTCGGATATGGTTATATTCATTCGGTGTGATCGTCGTGATTGCCATTGTCTATATGATCCTTAATGGCTTCTCATGGCTTGACCGTATTGGACGCCCATCTGTGAGTATTGTATTTGCCTGATTTCCGGACCATTGGCAAGCAATCTAATCGCGTTTGGTTTAACAGCGAAGTCGCAAGAACGAGAAACTGGAGAACTTCATGTTGGAGCTGCAGCGAATGACACTTGTGCATGAACGTGATGACGATTCTTATCACTTCGCCGCTGTTTCGACCAAGAAAGGTCCTAGTGGTGACGATGGCAAAGCCAAGAATGGCAAGAAAGAAGCGCCTAAGGAAGCAGCGAAGGAGGATAAGCCTTCTCACCAACAGGGCGATGGCAATAATACGGATGCCAACGTCACAGGAGGTGAAAAAACTGATACTCAAGTTGGCGGGCCCGATGACAATGCTACAACGACAGAGAAGGTGGCTGACGCCGAGAAAGCACGACCAGCTGGTGATAATGCGGACAATCAGCAAGGAGATGCTAAAGTTGCTGGGGAGAACACCGAGGAGCCTGCGGGTGACTCTTCTGCCAATCCGACTAGGGGTAGTAAGGACCTCACAAATTCCAAGCAATCTTAATCTTCTGTGCATTCCCTCGCGTTTAACGTAAATTCTGTATATCTAGATATCCGATCTTTTAAATTTGAGCTGTACGTGCATATATGATTTCCTCACATCTGACAATTTGTAGAATAATTTTGAACATGCTGTAGACAGTACTGCCGGATTGTTTGTGACATTAATTTCCCCCTTACTTACCAGTAGGATAAATTGGATTCTACATAATGGTATATAACAATTTGATAACAATCATCATTGTTACCCTGATGACCATTCTTCCAAGGCATCCCGCTTTTAAATAACACGTCACGAATATCATAGATATAAGGTTGTCCAGTTTGTCCTTCATTCTAGAATTTAATATTACTGACAGATGATGAAATCAGAAACATAGGACCAAAAAAAATCACGGTGAAAGCTAGTTATTGATTTCCACGTTGTCTTGGAGCCTTCTCCAAGGACTGCTGCAAAGCTGCAAATGCCATATTCTGCTCGATGGTAGGACCTTGGGAGGCTTGTGGAGACAAGGTTGCGGTGTCGATGAGAATAGTGGAAGTTTGCCGGTGAGACGTTTGGGTTTCGACAACCATCGGTGATGCTGGACGTGAAGCTCCACTATCAACGTCGCTATCCGACGAGATGCTACTGGAGGAGTGCGCATCGACAATTACAAAATTGCCTGTACTGTGCGTCCGTACGAGATTGATATAGTATTCCTGCAGAACCTCGCATGTGCACTGGAAAAACAGAGCGAAGCAAAAATAAGGAGGAGAGAACCATTAAGACCACGTTATAGTTTCCATTTGTGCGACTAGGATGCGGCGGGGGGCCGAAAAATGGGGGATGTTGAAATGAAAGAAGAAGAAAATGCTAACCGTTAATCGCCATTCTATGGCGTGAAGAAATTCTCGCTCGAGAACGTTGAGTTCGGCTAATGATATGCCGCCAACACGAGCGTAGTGGCTGTTGGTGCAGAATACGTCACAAAAGCCTTTGCTGGATACGGCGATGGATGCGATGATAAATCGATGGCAGGTGAGAGAGGAAAGTGTGAAGAGAGGCATACGGGCGCATATTTGATCGACATAGTGGAGTGTAAGTAGTAGGCATATTTTCTGCAGCAGTGCTTTGTTGAGGTAACCTGACACTCAAACAAATAAAATATGATATACCTCCACTTTAGCGAACCTGACAATACGCCTGAGGTAGTCCAATACGCTGATGGATGGAGCTGCTCTCGAGTGGAACCGTGTGAGACTCTCTCTGGGGATATAGGTATGAAAATGTCAGATAATTCTTGGTGAATTTACATACGGAAGTAAAGGTATTCGGTCATTATGAGCGATCAGTCGTTCAAGCATATCAGCTGGAAAACATCACATTAGAAACCGCGACACCGGAGATGTGAGAAACACACCTATCAGCAAAGCAATGTTATCTATGTCCGCGTCTTCAAATGCAGCGGGTAATTCGACCCTTCCCGAGGAGTCCATACACCCATTGCACTCGATGCCTTTTTGGCCTTGCGCAACACTTTGTCACTAAGTAACCTGAGCTGCTACACCGAAGAAGAAGATGAAGATCGATCAAGCTGATGGCAAACAGAACCAAATACAAATCCTGACGTCTGGGAACGATTGTGTCTGTACAGTACTAGGGCTGAGTTCAAACCCTATTTTTCCCCGCCACCGTGCAACCTTGGTGATTTCTAGTCATTCGATTCCTTCGGCAACACTCACTCCCACCTTTCCGTCAAGATGGCCCCAAAATTGGTGAGCAGGGAGGTTTGAAGGTTGTAACAGGGATAAATGCTGAACCTCGCTTATAATAGGACCCTAATGAAATCAAAATCATCTACCTGCGAGCAACAGGTGGTGAAGTCGGTGCTTCCTCTGCACTTGCACCAAAAATCGGTCCCCTCGGTTTGGTAAGCATGAGCACACAAGTTATTAAACATGTATTGAATTTCTAACTCATTATCACAACAGTCCCCCAAGAAGGTCGGAGAAGATATCGCCAAAGCCACCTCCGCATGGAAAGGTCTACGAGTAACGGTCCAACTTACGATTCAGAACCGTCAGGCAGCTGTCGCTGTCGTACCTTCTGCCTCCTCTCTCGTCATCCGTGCGCTCAAAGGTTGGTAACTTGCACCAATATAATTAGCGGCGCTGACATGCAATCCACATAGAGCCCCCACGTGACCGTAAGAAGGAGAAAAACATTAAACACTCTGGCAACATCACTTTGGATGAAGTTTTTGAGATTGCCCGGACGATGAAGTCGAAGTCTTTGGCAAAGAACTTGGCTGGTGGGGCGAAGGAGATTCTTGGCACAGCTCAAAGTGTCGGATGTACAGTTGATGGGCAGCCTCCTCATGATGTCATTGATGGTATTAACTCTGGAGAGATCGAAGTGCCAGATGAGTAAAGGATGGTTGCATGTATTTTCTATCTCGCATTATCATCATTTATTTTCCGGCATCGTGGTTCTCTTGAGTGGATGGTGCTAGACAAGCAATGTATCACGGTTTTTTTTTGGTTTACATTGCTCTCCGGTATAAGACTAAGTTCTTAAAGTTATTTTACAGCAGAACCAATGTTGCAAGTAATTCAGATTTCGCTCTGACCGATGAAAGGACCCGCTAGAGTTTCGGCATTTGTTTTCATTGCTTCATCACTGGGACCTCCCTTGATCACGTCATTCCGGGCTTTGCATGCTTCTATCCCCTCGACTACGCGAACCTCGCCTTGTTTCCTAGCACCTTTAACTAAAGCTGCAGAACGAGGAATACGAATGCTTTCGTATTCCGAGAATATTTTGGTCAACAACTCAGTATCTGGTTGGCTCGCGTCTGGGTTATATTTGACGATAAACCGCATAAGATGATAAACGTCTTCAAATGCCTGGTTGGCTCCTTGACCGAGATGCTGTAACACGAGCGTGAATTCTGGAATTCACTAACTAAGTGTTCTAAGCGAGTACTCACAGGGCTGGTTGGGTGCGCTGCATCTCCCAACAGTACGATTCTTCCCTTATGCCATGTTTTCAGCTCTGGTCGATCATATAAACCGTACTAAAAGACGAGGTGAGTGACATGCTTTTTTTTAGAGTACTTGAACAATATCACCTTTGCGATTTTCTCGCCCGTTTTCACGAGCTCCCCTGCACCGAAAGCCCACTGTGATAAGGGGCCTTTTTTTACTTCATCCTGCTTTTGTGAGTCCATTGACCGCCAGTCCTCTTTTGCTTCAGGTTCTCGGACGGTCACTCTGTCACATCACGATCAGCTAAACAATCAAAGAATAGATACAATAACCTACGCCCAAGAGTACTGGTTTTCTGAAACGGGGTAAGTTACCATATGTTTCCCATTGCCGAAGTTATTGACTAGTGCGTATTTATTCTGTAATGCAGGTGGAGTTGGAGACACACCGCCCATCTGGAAGCCAATGGTGAGTTACTCTTCATTATCCCAGATGATCATCAGTCTCATACCTGTATTAGACCTGTAAAATCAACCTCTTCGTGTCCGAACAAGGCAAGGCGTGTATTGCTATGCAGACCGTCACATCCGACGACGAAGCTTCCAGTGGTGGTTTCTCCATTCTCGAACGTCACTGACACATCGTTATCGTTTTGTTCAAATTTGACCGCTTGATGGCCCCATTTGATCTCGATGCCGTGTTTCTGGGCAGTTTCAATGATCAGTTTGTGGAATGCAGTTCGTCTGACGCCGATCATAGGGAAGCCGAATTCTTTTTCTATGACGGTTGAAGGTAGATCGTTATCGACGAGTACTTCTTCGTTATCTTCAAGAGACGAGAAGCTGATGAACCTCTTTATGGGACACCCTGGTATGTTCTCGACTATTTCTGGGATCAAGGAGAGAACACGGAGACCATTGGGCTGCATCCTGAAAGAAATAAAGTTGGACATGGTTGTCACGATAACTTTGAACAAGAACGTGCATTAGACTGATACCAGCTTGAGTTGGAGCCATAGATCGTTCATATATGACTGGGGTGTAACCCTTCATCTTTAGAAAGATGGCAAGGACGGGGCCTGCTATGCCCCCTCCAACGATAATTACCTTGGTGGACATGGTGAAAAAGAGCAGAATGAGCTCATAACTGGACTCTGGTGCTGCCTTTTAAAGCACATCGGATGCGGCAGAATTACTTGATTTGACTCATTTGAGCTACAGCGGCACCGACCAGCCTCGACTAGCACGGTGACTATAGAGCTGCAGTGTAGAGTTACATCTGGTCAGATGTTGTAGCGTTGGACTGGCCCCGCTACGATTCCATATAAGGCAAGTAAGATCATCCAGTGCTTGTGTGGTGACCCGTGTATGAATTTCTTATCAGCGTTCGTTTGGCGTTATACGCGGCTTATTCCGAGGCTCGAGAGTATCGTGTCTTTAACGCGCGCCTTTGCGCGGCCATTAAAGGGGTGTTCTTGCTTCGTCCATGAGGTAAATTGTGTCAACAAGTGTGTGAACCAACCGCTTTCAACGTGTTTTTCTCTCTTTACAGGGTACAAAAACCCCACTGGTTTCTGTCGCAGCATCCTACATACCTGTCCTACACTCCCTCCTATATTCCTCATGAACAAACTAGGGGAAACGCATAACCATGCAACTGGTGCACAGACGACCAACTTCCAAATAAAGATCGTTGATGCTCATCCAGCCAGCACTCAGGGTGCGGTGATATACAGTCAAACTTCCACTATGGGATGGCGCTTCGGTTATTATTACTCCAAGAAGTCCAAAAGTGCTGGTTTTTACTTCGATCCTGCGAAGACCAACAACGCAGTAAAAGCGGTGACAGTCAAGGTTTCGTTCGCCTCACCGAACCTGGTCGCTTCGAGTGCATCACCGGCGATTAACATTAACTTGCCATCATCCTCGAGCCAGATCCTACTGGCCCCCCGATCTCGAGAACAGGTTGTAGCATATTCCATAGTTTTCTTTGAAGTCATTCCGCAGTTCAAGGACTCGACCCCCGATATCAAAGAACTGTCGACCAATCAGTTGGCGTCAACGCCAGAGCTTGAAGCATATGCTCCTACCACTGTAGAGCCTGTCACAGCTGACACTGTCAGTGATCCGTTAGATATCCCTGTCCCTGCCCCTACAGTGGAGAACTTTGCAACACCTATCACCAGCGCCCTCCCATCATCGCAGTCTGAACCTGATTTGGAGAAAATAGAGAAAAGGGAAGCAGAGTCGGTCGAAGAATTCAAAGAGTTGGATCGTTTACCGTCGGAGAAAAGGGAAGCAGAGTCAGTCGAAGAGCTTAAAGAGTGGGACTGTTCGCCATCAAAGGCAGAAAGATCATCATCATCAAGCGGGTCCGAGTCCTCGATAGGATCAACCGAAAATTGGGTGAAGCAGCTGCCAGTGGAGGAACCAGCTGACCCGTTGGAGCAGGTGGCGGTGGAAACTCGCGAAGAGGTAGTGAGTGCGCTCTATAAAATGTCTGAACGTGTAATGTCTAATCGTGTTGGACTATATAGAAACCAGGAGAATTTTCAGACGAGTATCACCAAAAATCAAACATGTCGCCTTCTGAAGCACTAGCGGAATCATTGCGAAGTGGAGTCTTCATTGACACAAAGTTTTATGTATATTCCCAACGCGGTCGCAAAGGGGGAGCTAAAATGCCAGTATCAATTTTTGCAAACAGTAGCATCTTGCGGGCAAGTTCAGTGCTTTTGAGATATGGTACGTATTTTATCTCCGCTCTTACGATCCTAGTTTTACAACTTTTCGAGCTAGAGCTTGAACACACTCGAGCCTTCCACTCCTGCATTGCCGAATTAGACGATGATTCCGTCATGAGAAGTAAGGATGACGCAGAGTACAGCTATGAGAACGATAGTGACTTGGATGACACCGAGAACCACGCAGATTTATCAGGTAAGTACATGTATATCAAAGCATGGCTAGTACAAATCAAACTATAAAAACTTGTCGTTTTCAGATCTTGATGATAAATCCTCTTCCAGGTGCGCACGTATTAAGTCCTATCTTTAGCTTTCCGACGTATTAATTCGTTCACATAGCGTCAAGACATTTGGGAGTGATGAATTGACCCTAATCCCTCCTGCGCGTCCTGTTCCAACCTTTCGGATATCAGGCAGGACGCTGCTCGTAAAAGATTACGCCTTTAAGACGTGAGGTCTTTACTAATACGTCGATAACTTTTAATTAATGTCTTACCTTACAGATGGCAAGCACTTATATTCTATCTCTATACGGGGGCCATAGCCTTTTCCAATCTCAAGTCCGAGGAAACGACAAATATGGCAGATACATGCACCCCATTCCCTTGCTCACCCAAGTCTATGTATCGTCTCGCTGACAAGGCAAGCCGGAATTGGGAGTGTTGTTCTGGTGGTATCATGCTCATGACAACTTACCTAGTTCGGCCTCGAGGACCTTAAAGAACTTGCGTTTCGATCGATATGCACAAAGGTAACAAAGTGCAACATCGTTGATGAAGTATTCTCCAAGTTTACATCTCAGTCCGTAATTCAATGTTGGCATGGTCTCTCGAGTACTAGTGGCTGACTTGTCTGCCAGGTATCCTGCTGTTCAAGCCAAGGAACTGGAATTGCTAGTCCAACACATGAATTCGCCAGAGGTTATCTCAGCATTACCTCGCAAATTTCACAGTATCGCGAGAGGTGATCTTCCGCACTGTGCGGATGTATTAACGAATGTCTTCCTCGAACTGGCCGATGGGGGGGCTCCCCAAGTCTGATCGGCTTTTATACTCTTTGTATCTTGAATGTAGCCATAGTTCGCTCACATTGTGTACTATCAACTGTAATATTTTAACTAGCATTGCATTTACTCCGCGGCGCTAAACGCCGCGCCAGTTACTTATCTTCTTATGTCCGGGAACTCCGTCTTGCCAATGCCATCGACAGACCAATTTTATCATTGATATTCGTGGAATAGCAGGACTACTCGTAGTAAACTGAGCCAACGCTACTTGGGAACCATTCAGACTTGGTCGTTGGATAGAGCCAGGGCTTTGTTTATTCCATGCGTGGTGGCAAGGTGGGGATGGGACACTCATCAACGTTTTTAGACTATGAGTTGGGGCCACCCGACCTGCATCATGATTATGAATATCAATGACTAGGTAAGTAACTGGACGAGCATGGATTGTATGCATTGCTTTCATCCTGTCTATATTGTATAACCGTGCTTCTGTATGCATTACGATGGAACAGCGACATGATATTGCATGTTGATGGTGGACCTAAAGGTGCGTTGTCGGAAAAATCCACTTTCCATGGTTAGGCCGAGTGTGGTCTGATAAGATTGGCAGAAAACGGAGCATCAGATTAGATACAAAAGATTGCGAACAGGTCAGACCAGGTTTTATTCAGAATAATTGTTGCGATAGCCCTGAGATGTCCGAGTACACATGGCATTATGATGTGGCCGATTTGTCTGAAGACCCTGATCGTGATGATCGCTCCAGCCAAGGTGATAGGCCTTACCAGAATGGTCTTGCCGTTCGAGCTGAGGATTCCGATGGCGCTATATTGGTACCAGTAACAGTAGTCATATCTGAACAGACAGAACATGCCTGATTGTCCTGGTCCAAAGCCTTATTGTAGGTATGGCCTATATTATCTTTTCGAACCTTATAAGATAAATGCACGAAAAAAGTAGAGCTAGTTGATTGCACATGTGATATTCGAGCAATGAAGTATACAGAGTAAACTACCAAACTACACTGGCATTTCTATTAGGAAAATATAGCCTCGACCTTCAACAGATTATTCAGTGTGATGTATACTACTAGTAGAGCAGCTCACTCACTTGGTAGACATGTTCAGTAGAAATCACACCGGATTGATTGATCATTTATTGCCAAAGCTTGTCAACATAAGCAAGGAAGGACATCAGTGAGTACGAATAGAAATATTAGTGTTGGAAAAACATACCTCAGATTTGGTGGCTACAAAAGGTTGTTGAATATATCAGCCTTGGTCATACCCGCAGTCCAATGATCTGCATCAGTCAGAACGAAGAATATATCTGGACTATGCTGAGGAAGTACTGTTGGAAGAATGCATTGCTGACCGCTGGTTCGGCACTGGCGAAGTTGTTCACGACTTTGAGGCATACTGTTTGGAACAACAATTATTAAGACATATATATATTCAACAGCTGTCATGAGCGTATTCAAACCCGTGTCTAAGAAAATACCAGGAATTGATGTGAATCCTTTGATTAGTCGGCTTCCAGTTGTTAATTCTGCTTTGAAAGGATAAGTATAAGTATCGTGAGACATGCCAAAACGCACCTGCATTAGTAGTGATGTCATTTGCAACTCGGGATTGGTGGTGTTGGACAGGTTGGGTTTACTTAGGAAGTTTGCATGCAGTGATTTATATACTTTCTGTGGGTTGGTGGAGCCTCAGATGTCATGATTAGTAATTATAATGAAAATAGTGGATGAATCCACTCACCTTAGATTGAACTGAAAAACAGTCAGTTGTCGCCACCACTATGCCATTGAACGGCAAAAAACGACGACGTGATTCTACACCCATTGTTGAAGAGACTTCGTCGTCCGAGAATAGCTCAAAACCTTCTTCATACAACAACGCTGCACCCACGGTCCTCGCACATGCAGCCAAGGGTCCCAGTGACCTTGAGAAGCATTGGTTAGCACTTCATGGAGACACAGAAGCAGTGAAGCGAAAAGAAATAGCTGCAAAGCCTGTAGCTGCAGGGACTCACCTGTCCCAAGCACCACCACTTCGCACCCCTTCACCAGTCATGCCAACCACGCCAACCAAATGTACTCCAGTGCTGAGATATGGATCAACAAGTACCCATACATCTGATGGAGTGCTCTCGTACCTCAGTGGTGGAGGATTCGGCCAGGGATGTCCTGTGGACAGAAAGGGACGTTATAAGTATAATAAGCGATATAAATACAACGAACCTTTCACATTTGCAAGCCCCACTAAAATCGCTGGAGACAACTCTGAATCAGATGGGAACTTGGAGGGGGTTCAAAGGGAAGAAAACAAAGAGGTAAGGCATTGAAATATAGTGCAACTATTTAAGACTCACTTTTCTCTTGCTGAAAGAGTCTGGGCCGCAGAACGACTAGTCCTAGTAGTGTGATTGTCAGTGGCTTAACAGGAAAGGACAATAGCGGAGAACCACTGGCAACTGCGGCACCGAGCAAGTCCAAGCACCCTCTGGATGGGGATAATAGTATTGCTGAGCACTGGTGGCAGCTTGAGGTGCGTTGACCAGTGATAATGGTGGAAAGAGAGATCAGTTTACCTACTAGGTCTTTGAATGTCAGGATATCATTGATAATCGTCCAACAACACCTGCGTCCAGTCACAAATCCCGCCAGCTTCTCATTCTCCAATCTGAGCTTTCACCGCCAAACCAGAAGAGAAGAAAGATTATGATGGCATCGGAATCAGAGAATCAGGCCCCCCAGCGCCTAGAAGAGACACTGCAACATGTTGGGAGGAGTCTCGACGAAGTAAAAGGTGTTTTGAAACATGATATTGTGGGAGCTATTCGTGAAGAGACGCAGGTCTTGAAGGATATTCTTTGCGAGCAAGTGTCAAAGCAACACCAGTAGTAAGCGTTTGACAATGTAATATCATAACCAGCCTGTACCATTGTATTTTTTGACTCAATCTTTATGTTGTTTTTGCTCTACGTTGATGTCCCGAGTCTGGATAAGTAATAATGGGCCATTGGCAGGCCAATTGCCATCTTATCATGATCTATTTACAAGTACTATCTATTAGCGATCATGCATTGATCATGCTTGATCATGATAGGCTCATGTGGTCAATTAGATATCTGATCGGTCAAGTCTGAGTCCGAGTCCATGTGCTTGCTCAACCTCTTCAAGATTGTTGCTTTTTTCTCCATCACTATCCCCTTTGTCCTCGTGAGCACTCTCTCCAGCCCCACCATGCTCCTCGGCAAGCTCATCCTCGTCCTCATCGAGCGCTGCCATCACACTCTGCATCAGTTGATCTCTACCTGTGTTAGTCAACTGGCCAGCAAGCCCGTGTTCAGTGTTGGGGAAAAGAGCCATATCCCACTGCCGAAAAATATGCAGTACACTCCGTTTTTGCTTTTTCAGGCCGCTTAAGAGGAATTGCAGGTAGTTATCGAAGTCTTCATGCCAATGAATACCTGACTCGGCCCCTCTCTCCTTGAAATAGTCATCTGGAGATAAAGTCCAGCGAGCCTGGAGAAACGGCCATGTGTGAGTCAATTATATTTGTGTTTAGCTCAAGGATTATTTACCAGAACAGCAGAGGCCGCAATCATGCCTGGTGTAGTATGGTCTAACCCCCATTTCAGGTCCATTGTTTCGTTGTTTCTGGTAGCACGAGATGGCTCCCCTTCGTTCATCAAGATCACAGATGCGGGCCCTCGTATTATGCAGCTAATTGTCTGCCGGGTAAAATTTGTTGGTCAGCATTCACCACTGAATACAAGTTCTGACGCACTTTCTGAAGAATAGGGTTCAAAAATACACTTTTCACGTCAAACTTGCCTGCATAGTTGCTGTGAAGGATCTCAGCATTCCATGGATGGTATATCAAACTACCATCTGGACCCTCCGCTCGCCCTATCCTCTCCCCAAATTTTTCCCGCCTTACATGTGATACTCGTAAGTCTCCTTCAGTACATTGAAATATAGCTGCGCCTCGAGCTCGAAGACGACTAGCCATATTTGACCTTTGTTCTTGCATTCCATCACGGAACTGTCAGGCCATTAATTACAGTAGTAGGTGTCGATCACATAAAACACTTACTGCACGAACTAACCAACGTTTTTGAAGATCATCATGGTATTTGACAGGGAGTACATCCATGATATCCCGAAGCTGACCTTGTAATTTAGATCCTATGGTGTCAAATCGGTCGAGTGGATCATATTCATTATCCAAGCTTGTTTGGAAAGTCCTAGTTGGCTCGTGCAGCCAAAGAGCATGTGTCACTTCAAACTTTTGCCCGAGTCCTTTGACCATTTGCTCATGTTCCACCACATTATCTCGTAGGTCCACTCTCTCTTGCCTCTTTTTAGCCTCTTCCCCTTGTTGTCCCCCCACTGAATCTTCGTTTTCTCCATTCATAGCATCATTGTATTTACAACGCATGGCCCTTGCGTCCTCTTTTGCAGTGTTGGCTTCAATCTGAGCCTTCCGTGCAACCTATAGGTATGTTGTTAATATACCTTTGGGTGGGACACTGACTAAACTATACCTTGTACAATGAACCAGGTGACATTTGACGGCTAATGTGGCTTATATCTGTGTCCTCCGATTCCATAGTACCAGAGTCAGATCTCTGCTCGGAACTCAGTTCATTGTCGTCCTCTTGTGAGTCCATTCTCTCTCTTTCAGGCTCTTCTGATCCGCTATCATTTGGACTTTGTGCCCTGTTAGGCAATCTCCTTTGCACAAAGGTCTTGTGCCTTGCGTGGGACGCTCTACTTTCCGCAGTTTGGGCGACTCGTCGCGTCTTTGAAGCACCCAAAGCTTGTCTTGCATCTTTGGTGTGTTTCTGTTGTTTTGCCATTGTGTTCCGTGTGGGTTCAAGTTGGAGGTGAGCTGACTAGCGCTCCACACTTGACCCTGACTGATGTTAGGTCCTGTTACGTTAATCTCAGTCCACCACATCCCAACCACCGTTAAAGTGTGAATTGGTGAGCTCCTCCGTTGTCAAATATTGCAGCTCAAGCATCCACATTCCTTATCCACAGCAACCAACGCAAAATCATGTCTCATCTTCCAAGAACAAGCAGGATTGAACAGGGACCGTGGTGCCAATACTGCCAGCAACATCGTAATGCGCGCCGGTTTGACAAGCATATTGAGTCCTGCAAAATAAAACATCAGGAACACTTAGAGCTTGCATCAAGAGCCAAGGACTCTTTGGATCAAGAGTGCACAGTAAATTTGCCCGATCCACCAAGAAAAAGGCGTAAAGAATTAGTACGTGTACAATTTCTCTCAATATTTCATATTTTACTCCTTTGAACTTCTTTATTCAGGTTAACGATATCACCCAAGCTGACAATGATGAGCTCGGATTGGGTCTTTCTATCAATGGTGCGTATATTACTGAAAACTAGTTTATATCTAATAATCACATATGAAATGCTATTAGGGTGTGAGGAGCCAAGTATTGTGACGAACGAGCCCAGCATACCACAACTGTCCAATTTGACTTCAACCTTTATACAGATCATCTACCATCCTCACAGTGGGTTGACCAAACCAAAGAAAATCCCACTTGACAATGTAGCCCCCCCTTTGACACATCAAGATGACCATGAAACTGGAGTTGGACGAACGGCGGATATCAAACCATGGGCTCCTTTTCATACACGCGCTGACTTTGAGTATGCAGAATCGGCAGTTACAGGGCTTCTTAGTAGAAGTATTGTTGACGCTCAGCTTCATGGGATACACAATGGATGGGCAGAAAACACTAATATATCATTTCAGAGTTATACACAAATGGAGAACACGCTGCGCATTGCACGCGCACATTATGTCCAGGTGAGCCAAGTAATGTCTCAAATATCTTTGTCTAACATAATCATCAGTTTCAAGAAGGTGCCGTATCTGCTGATTATCTAGGGAAAACGTACACATTCAAGTTCAAATATTGTGATCCCTGGAAAATTTATTCCAATTGGATAATGGACAAAACGCTGGCACCGCTAATTTGTTGGTATCCAACTCAGAAGTTCCTGTGTCAGCAGAATGGCAGGATAATTTTAAAAGAGCGAATATATGATGAGTTTAGCACGGGTAATAAATGGTGGAATATACAGGTAACAAAACCATATACTTTATTCTCTATTCTACATGACCTTTGATCCGATTTACAGAATTCACTTCCAGATAACGAGGATATCCCACATTGTTTCCTCCCTGTCTCCCTCTGGCTAGACAAGGGAAACATCACAAAGCGTGTTAAGAAGCATCCCATCATCATTCGCCCAGTTTTTCTTCCGCGTCAAGTCAGGAACGCATCAGGCAACGGAGGGGGTGTTCTTGTAGGCTATATGCCAATTGTAAGTATTTTCCCCCTCATTATATGCTATCTACTCTATTATTTTTACAGCCTCGAGATCCGGCCGACCCATCAGACCGAAATGCCCCCGAAACAATCCAGTGGCAATGTTTCAAGCGGGAGGTCTACCACAAAGTTGCCGAGGTAATATTTGGCTCACTCAGGAGCCCTGCGCTCTTCGGGGAAGCGATGACTTGCGGTGACAAAATAAATAGGATTGTGCACCCTGGGATACCAATCAAGTCCGTTGATGGGGAGGAAAGCTGCGCGCTGACAGCTACCAGAGCAGCTTTAGCCAATTTCCCATGTCCGAAGTGCTTAGTCCATCACGACTATTTGCACTGTCTCCTCAAAAACTTCGAAAATCGGACAACAAACACAATGCAGCAAGTTTACAAAAATTCTATTGAGGCACCAAACAAAACTGAAGCAGAGCGAATTTTACAAAGTTATGGATTACATGCAACGGAGGTTTGTACTTTTTCTCCTTTTTCTCTTTGCTTTATATACTAATAACTGTCACGATAGAACTTCTTTTGGACATTGGAACATTCAGATCCCTACCTCGCTATCTCATACGACAAACTTCACTCGGACGACCTAGGCAAATGGGGAAAACACATATGGCCCCTCCTGCTCAATGTGTTGGCTGAAGATGGGAATAAAGGCTGTATGGCTAGGAAGTAAGTTTCTTGCATCTTGAACTCGAAACTCATTATAATCAAGCTCACGGATAATATGCAGTATGCGGCATGTTTGTAGATGGGCCGGGCTCAAACATTTTTTGAATGTCACTACAGTCGAATATGCGGATGGCCAAGTGTTTGTAGATATATTAAAGGTATGTATTACATGATAAACATCTTTGTGAACTATGCTAACAGCCTTTAGTGTATTCTCCCATGTATCACTCAACTCCTCCCCAAAAACTCATCGCTCGTACATGGTATCCGGGCTTATGGGAGATACCGAACCATGATAGGCCTCAATTGTCTAACTCAAGGGCGGCTACATCGGCTGAAACAATATATCAAGGACTATGAAAAATGCTGCGAGGTGAATCAGAAGTCTATATATATAAGCTTTTATCTAATGGCTAATATACTTTACAGCACATTTCAAATGACTATGGAAAAAACTTCGACTTCATCAAGCAGCATGGTGTCAGTCATGTCGTCGAAGATATCATGCTGAAGGGTGCAACAGACAACTACGACACGCGGGTTAGTGAGGGTTTCCATCAAGAAGTGCAGGAAGCATACGAGCAGACAAACCGAAAGGATACTGATGGTCAAGTAAGTTTTCTCTTCCTAGGTAATGGATACCACAATCTCAGCATCGTCTTTGTAGATGGCTCGTATTGATGAAAATCAAGAAGCGGTTGCTCACATACGAATGACCATCGACAACTACGACAAAACCCGCCATGAACACACCAAGGCCAGCAACCTGGAGGACGAACACTTACTTCCCCCACATGACTTGAATTCCAACGAGGGCCAGCCTAGGCCCAATGGAAACCATTGGTCACTAGGCTCACCCATGAATCTTACAACGTCGCGAGTGATGGAGCATTATGATGGTCTCCGAGGGTTCCACAAATATTTGCAAAGGTTCCTGGCTGCCAACTGTGATGTAGCAAATGCTGAAGATCCCATTACTGTAAGCTCATTAATATATGCTCCCATATTTCTAGTCATAAGCTTCTAACGCTGTTCCTCACTTTACAGATTAGAAATTATCAGTGCATATACATTAAATATCAATCCATGGAAGATTGGAACGAAGGATGCGATATTCTCCGATGTAACCCCAGCTTCAATCAAGAACCACGTTTTGACTTCGTTCTTGTCAACACGGACACCCCAGAGCCAACCCCTGCTCGACTCAAAAAGCTGATCAGAATATTTACTCAACATTCTTCATTTGACATTGCAGTGGTCAAGGTGCTCAAGCTTTCGGCTGGAAACCCAAGGACTAGGTGGACGGGCGCTCGGCTGTATGATGAAGCCAGAGATTTTGAGCTAGTAAAAGCAGAGTACTTGGTTCGGGGAGTTCATATGATCAATGCGTTTGATCTCAAGGAGGGGAGCTTTTATTTAAACGATTTAATTGACGGCGACATGTTTTTACGTTTTGGGAATTGATATTAATACTTTTACATTTTATCTATCAACTAATGACTCTGAGTCCGCTAAGTGTCTGAAGGAATCTGGTATGGCCCGCTCGTATTTTCCAATGTCGTGACAATGCCTGGTGAGAGGTAATCTGCGGTCCCGATTTTGACACTTTCGCTGATTGGCCTGATCGTTTCATCTCTCATACCTGATTAGCGCTCGATCAGCGTCTGATCATGAACGCAACAGATTGACAGACATAACAGGATTATCTCAGATACTCACAGTGTCTGATCTGCTAAAATGGATTTTTCCGACAGTGGCTCGATGCCTTCCCACGCATCACCTACTCAAAATTATCCAGACATTATGAGGAGTTCCAGGCGCCTTATCCCGTGCTCCACCAGAATGTCGGGGTCCAGACTACAGATGCAAGCCCTGTCTGAAGTGAGCCAAAAAGGAAAGAGATTCGAGAGAATGTGAGAATAAGAAGGAGACATGCTAAAGTTATAAGTGAGATAGCTGCGGTCTTGGTGCGTTATCTCTCCGAACATCTTTCTTACGCGGTATAAGCTCCAGCACACTGAAGAATTTCTTTGGCCGGTTTTGTCAACTTGTTACACGGCGTTTCTCTTCATCTTCCACATGAACCAACCCGCAGGAATACACGATCCCGTAACTGGGGGAGTGACGACTACTTTTCTGGTGAAATCGGAAGGTAGCCACCTGGCGGTTACAAAAGGGTTATCATATGGCAACCCATGTACCTTGGGATGGCGTTGCGGATATTCCTCTACAACAAAAAAAGCTAGCTTTTATGTTGATCTTTCCGTGATCAGCAAATCAGTGAAGTCGATGACGGTGGTGCTTTCGTTCATATCGAAATCAGGTGCTGTCCAGCCTTCAGTGGTATCGAAGTTTAACCTATCCAAGGAAAAGAAAAAGACAGTTGTATTATTGACCTCTCGATCTGCTGCGAAGGTTTTAAAATATCCCACAGTTTCTTTTAAGGTCACTCCTCAGATTGAAGAGTTGTCCGATCAGTTAACTCCAACGCCAGAAACACGGATTTCGACTACTGAGATACCTACTACGACTATCACTGATAGCGACCCATTGAATTGTCAGGAGAGTGCTCCACAGCCGGTAGATGAAAATGGAAAGGAAGTGATCGACGAGTCTAAGGGGCGTATTCTCGTGGATGACACCCCTGAGAAAGAGGAGGGGCCATCTTCAGACCAATCCACATCTTTCCCAATACAGCGAAACTGTTTATCGGAGGAAATGATGCAAGATTTCGAACAGACGGTGAGCCATATTCTTGGAGAAGTTGTTACATGGAATAACGAACAATATGTAGAAACCAGAAGCATGTTCTCCGGAGCATGTCCATAAAGGAAACATAGCACTGTCCACATCACTGGCAGAATCCTTACGTACCGGAATTTTTATCGACACCAAGCTTTACGCATATTCTCAGCGCGGCCGTAAAGGGAGAGCTAAGCTACCTTTACCCATTTTTGCGAGTAGTGACGTCCTGCGTAAAAGCTCGTCGCTTTTGAGAAACAGTACGTTATGTATTCCTCTATCAATCACACCTATAGCCTAATCATCCATGCCAGAATTAGAAAATATTCGCACTTCTCATACCTGCATTACCGAGGTAGCCGATAATTCCGTTCCAGCTGAAGCAGAGTATAGTTACGAGTGCGATAGTGATTTAGATGAAGACGAAGCAGACGAAGCAGAGAACAATAGAAAAGACGATACAGATTTGTCGAGTATATCAGATGGTATGGGTATGACACTTTACAATCAATATGATCAAGCTGACCTTTGTATTGCCGATCCAGATGAAATTTCTCATATAGAGAGCAAGAGTGGAACTGAGTGCAGTTATGATAGTGAGTCAAAATAGCCTATATATCAGGTATACCACGGTGCATCCCCAACACGATCTGACCCACGTTGATTTTCAGGCTGGGGTGATATAGTCTCATCGAGGTGAATATACTGATGTCTGGCTTCGCAGCTATTATCAATCTGTTAATCTACTTCTACAGCGCCGCCAAGACTTCCACCAGCAAAGACTCGATTCTACTCTCAAATGCAAGCAGCAGCTTTCAGATGTTGGGCCAAACGCTACTCGTAAAAGATTACGCTTTTAAGACGTGAAGTTTGCGCTGGGGTCTATCTTCTTGCTATTAACGTGATACTTTTCAGGTGGCAAGCACTCATCTATTACCTCTACACAGGGGACATAGCCTTCTCGAACCTCGGGTCTGAGAACTTGAAACTGGCGCATTTAAAAGATGTCAACAGCCCATTTCCGTGCTCACCAAAGTCCATGTATCGTCTAGCTTGCAAGGTAAGCGGGGGAAAGCTGTCCTGTGGATACCACGTTCATAGTACTCTGTAGCTCGGCCTTGATGACCTCAAAGACCACGCGTCTAAATCGATATGCTCAAAGGTCACGAAGTACAACGTTGTTGAGGAAGTGTTTTCCATGTTCACATCCCGGTTCGTGATTCAAGCTAGTATGGCCTATGCATTTCGCTAATTGGTCTGCTAGATATCCTGCTATACGAGCCATGGAGCTACGCATTTTAATCGAAAATGTGAACTCTCCAGAAGTTACATCGGCGTTACTTCCTAAATTCAGTAGTATCGCGAGAGGCGATCTTCCTCACTGCGCGGAAGTATTGACAAGAATCGTCTTGGAACTGGCTGATGAAAAAGCCTCTGAAGTCTGAAGTTGGAAATTACTATCTTTTATTTTGAGAATGTAACTTGGGTTTGCACCATATCTTGAAAATACACATCTTGCAATATCGTAGCCCCTTTCCACTCCGTTGCCGAACTTGCTTACATGCCATGTTTTTGACCACCATAATATATCATCACACATATCGTGTGTTCTTAGGTTCGCAAGCTCTTCACTCACCACGTCTCCACACTCTTCCTGGTAGTCCAAACAAACCCCCACGTCGACACACCTCCTCCATCGTTCCCACATCCACATCAGCACCCAAAGCGCCATTAAGCTCAATTTTGACGCCTTGCGGTCGACTGGTATCGAATGTAACGCGAAGCTCAACCATGCCGGTGATCGGTGCGCGCTCAGGCGAAGTGATCACGATTGACGGTGGCGGCTCAAGTCGAGGAGGTGTGGGCATAGGAAGATGGGCAGATAATGGATCCGGAAGGGAATCGGATAGACCGGGAATCGACATGTCCCCCGTAGTGGGTGAGTCAAAAAGGCTGTCGTGCGCTGAGTCGGGAGGAGGACCGGCGACGGAGCTACTCGACGAGTAAGGAACGGCTAGAGAAGGGATGTAAACGGTAACAGGGATGAACCGTGGCCGGAAGGTACCAGACAACAGTGCCTGGAGAGTAGCTTCGGTTGCTTCCCCCTCATCTTCATACTCTACCTTGGCCTTAAAGTTGTCGCTTTCCTGCTTTGTGAACCGTGACGTCGTATCTGTCTGATTGCCATTCACGTAATTGTAATACGGCGGACTGTCAGGGGCCCACTGCACTGTAGTTAGCATTGCGTTTAGCCAACACTGTTCTTTCACAATCTTCCAGACGCCAACATCAGACCAATTGCCATGATAACCATAAATATACATACTTCGAGTATGGCCCATACTTCTTTCATATTGCGCACTGGAACGCGATCAAGGTAAAATCCAGGCTCCTGTGGCGCCAAAAGATGCAGCTCAAGAGGCGGATGTGCGTTGCTCGGTGAACGCTACGACACGCGACTAGGGTAAGGGATGTGGCATATTCAAAACATCAAAAAGGTTACGCACATACATCGTTTTGTAGCGTTCGTAGGACACCGCTTCGCTTCCTGTGAACTAACAAAGCGTCAACTAATGGAACAGTAAGAGAATTAGACGAAGAGGAACAATGTATGAAAAAGGCTAGGAACACGAAATTAAAGTGTAGAATGGTAATTTGTGACAAAGACTAGTTAAAGTCCTCAGTAATTGACAAAATGGTCCTCCACGACCAGAAAGCAAATCTACGATGCAAGGTGACAGAAGAACTTACTAGCATATCAAGCCAACTCCCCGACCAAATTGCCCCACCGTCCATTTCAGGGCTCATAGAAGAGCCACCCATGTGAGTACCACTTATCCCAAAGTTGACATTCCCCATGGTACCCAAACCCATGGATCCCATATCCATATTAGCCATACCTCCAACTCCCAGACCTTCAAGACCAGAACAGCTGTTATCACCCTCCGTTTGGCCCCGAAGCGCACGCAAGGTGCTTTCTATCGCAAACATCCTACCCTGGCTCATTACAACACCAGGTAGTCGACCACTAGAAGTGAAGTCGAGGAACCACGAATGATGTATCTGAGACGAACTTCCAGGATGACCGGAAGTGGAGCTGTAATTGAGGGTTGTTGATACAGAGGAGGGGAAATGCGGGAATACGTGGTTCACATCTGAGCTTCCTGGGTGCAAGGGAAAATTCGGTCTCAGAGCTTTGGCCGCTCTCTTTCCAGTATCCTGCTCTGGACCACCTAAAATCGGTGCCTTTTCGAGTGGGATGAGCACCAGATTCGCCATAGTAACCCCTGGTAGACGAGGGTGGGTCGTCAAGAAGCTCCGCAGGTCGACCATAGGTATGTCAATTTTAAGTGAACTCTTTGGAATTGTGCGGGGTCTAGCAGCAGCAACCGAGCGAGAGAAGGAAAGATAGACGAGAGGCGAGACGTGCACGAGAAATGATAAAACAGGTGCTACAAGATACGGTAATGGGAGTGCGTGGGCACGCAAGAGGAAAATGTCCAACGGAGCGGCAGGCGCGGTCAGAGCACTAGATATATTTCGCACGTATAAGAAAAAATGATGGCATAAAGCTGTGAGCAAGTTTACAAAAGGGAAATTAGGATGAACAACATACGAAGCGACATTCCCAGCTTCTTGCATCGCTACACGCTCCAAAGTCGCGTTGAGCTGATCAGTATCGATAAACCATCGAACACCACCGTAGTTCCCGCCAGTAGCAGCAAGCTTGTCCAGCATCATCAGGTAACCGAGATGCGTTTGCATGTCATAACCAAGACGCGCTGCGTGTATCGAGACATCATCCTGGGTATTCTCGGTTTCCATGCCTGTATCACTCGTGGATTCAGCATCCACTGAACCTTTTCTGACAGTATCTAAAAAGTCGCTCAAAGAGTTGTTGAGAAAAGCATCGAGACCGTCGGTTTTGTTCCCGCTTCCATTCACTGTGGTACCGTCAAGGGCGAAAGAAGTTTTGAAAGAAACGACCTTGACACCTGGTAATTTCGAAGACAAATCTTTGCTATCCGTAGTGGTCGCATTTTGGGAACCACCAGCAAAGTCAACACCAAGGTCCAAATCCACATCAATTACCAGGACTTTGCCTCCAAGGACTACGGTAGCGCGCGAACTAGATGATGGATTATAGTCGTTGAAGGTTTCCATACTTGCAGTCGCACCCCATGTTTCAATACGGGAGAGACACCACTCTGCTAAGGCGCGTGGTTCAGGGAAAACAGGGATATCCTCGCCGTAGAGTGGGCGCGAAGAGAGACGATTGCGGAATGATGAGACTGTTCTATGAACATTTTGATCTGCCTATCTGCAAGTGAGTTACACGGTGATGATCGCGAGATGGTTGAACAAGAAGAGCAGGATTATCAGAGGTATATGAGAGCGATAAAAAGTACGAGATTGAAGGCATACTGACGAGATGGAGGGTGTGTTCAATTGACGCCTGTTGTCTCAGCAGCGATAATAACTTTGGATCTTGAATTGCCAGAGATGCTGGATTATCAAGGGAATGTGCAAGCTGGTTTGTTATACCGATCAAATCACGCAAGGAGGCCACATGTGTCTCGGACGAGACAGAGAAGGGATGAGGGGGGGAAAGTCGGGACTGTGAGGAAGAAAGAGATTTTGAGAAAAAAAGGTCGTTGTGTAGACTATGGTTTTGGAGGGTGGAGAGAAGAGTAGGGGGAGTGTCGGAAATACTCGCTTGATTCGACAGCGACATTCATGGACAAATGCAAGTGGTTAATGACTTGACAGCCACCGCGCACACACTGGCACCACGACCACTGAATCGTACCAATCTAAGTCAAATTATGATTTTCTATTATATTCTCTAATACAATCTCCTTCGATAATGATATAGGCATCTATGCTTCCAGAAAGCAATGTTTCAAAACACCTGCTAGTGTTTGTTCAACTCCTGCTGCGTCTCCCCTTTGTCATGCCTGGCATTTCCTGTGATGCAATGCAGATATCGTCATACCGAAATTTGATGCGTCGGCCAAGGTCCTAGCGACTCACCTTCAGCTTGCTGCTGCTTGTCGCCAGTGAACGCACCAGCGACCGTGTCCTTCTTCCCTACTATTCGATCGGTGGTACCTTCGACGTATCCTTTACCTTTGGCGGCATTGTACTCGGACTCGCCCTTGGCGTGTTCATCCTTTCCAGACTGCTGCCACGAGGTCGCTCCAGTAAGGCTGCCAATCTGTTGGAATGTGAGTGTTAAAAAACTGGTTGATCATAAAACACGTTAAACATACAGTCTCATTCACCGTACCCTTGGCCGAGTGAAATTGCCCTGAAGTTTTGCTGCGACACCCAAGTCATTAAGCCTGCTCATGTCGAACGACACGGGTACCAACCTTGGGTCTTGGTAGGACATGTTATATCTGTACGAGTACACTGGTAGGATGTGTATTTCGTGTGGTTGATAGTTGCGTTCAACTTCCTCGCCTCGCTTTTGATTATATATTCGGTCAAACGGCTTCACTACGTCATTTCCACTCATTGGACGTCCGACGTCATCTCAAGATTCATGTCGTTTGACGCGGCTGCTTTCGACGAGCAGTGGCTGACACTGTTACATAGTAGTTTTCCTTAATTCAGACCAAGCCAGAGCATTACCGAGGGCAAAAAAGGCGTAAATGAGTTGGTGGTTCTTGGTATAATGCAATGTGCTACGTTACAACAAACATGAAACAATCCTAGCTGATAGTCTTTGGAATAAATACAACATCTACAACGCCCAGAGTGACATCAACATCATACCGCATATCAAGTTTCATGTGCTCATGTGGGACATAACTCTCTATGACCTGCTTTCCCCCACGTCTTCCAAACTTCGTTCTCTGACCTTCCCACTGCTCTCGCGACCACTCTACTGGCAACTCCCCACCCTTCCGTTTTAAGAGCCTCGAAGAAGCCTTCAACCGACCAAGGATGGGAACTGAAGACGGCTGATGAACGAGATTTGTAGTGGTCGTATAGTTCAGGGTACCAGGGGTCGTAGTAATCCGTATAAAACAATCTATGGGCTTCCCTATTTGCAAATCTATGTTCAAGAGACAAAGTCAACGCAAGGAAACTATCAATGAAAGACTAACAACGTACCGGAACATCCACAGCGCGATGATGATCTGGAAAACCACAAAGACAAAGATCATCGTCCTAATTGGTAATCGCCGTTCACTGATCGCAGTCGGTTGTATCTAAGTCGCTTTCGTTATTGTCGTCAAATTTTGGGGTAGACATCTAACTCACTATACGTTTACTTCTACTTTCCCTCATTGAAGCGTACTTCGTGCTCAAATCTGGTTCATTCTCCTTTACGTTCCTAAGGTCGCACGTCAGCTGGCCGCGTACACCCCGCGCAGTTAGCGACACGCCATCAAGATTTTGGAGATGTAAAACGTGAAGTGCCTCATCACCAGATCTGCACAGACAAAAAAAGTGCTTAGTGAAATCCCGAAGAATTGATTGTAAAAATAATACAGACCTTTCAACATCACTGCTTACTTCTTGGAATTCACGAAGCGTTGCCTTCACATATGCTAGTGCTTCATCGCGCCCCATGACGATGTCATCTATGACAGAAATATCACCATTTTCTTCACATTCTTTCAAGCTAGGATCCAAGTTCTCTTCGACCTCTCGACCCATGGCATCTACAATGCGTACTGCGCTCCTACTATTGTTGCGAGACGTAGCAGGTACATGCGGCGCTGTAGTCGATTCCTGCTCGTCCTTGGTCTCTTTTCGGTTTTTTGCACCACTATTCTTCTTACTGCTCTCCTGTCCGGCATTTGTGTCTTTATCCGCATCACCGTTCTCTTCTAGCCTTTCCCTACCAAACGCATCAACAACTCGTACACTTGGAGACTTCCTCAGAGGTCGAGGAACTGGCACAATAGGGGTCGAAGGAACTACTGGAGGGGGTGTTTTGGACCGTTCTTGTGATCTAAGGTCAGCGTTGGAGTCTGCGCTACCGTTGGCAGCAGTAGCAGCAGTAGTATTCTGGGTTGAACCAACCACTTGATCTGGTTGTATGACAGCTTCCTGTGGACTTTCAACGGCTGGCTTGCCAATAGTCGGAACTGTAACTTCCGTCATCGAGAATGACGTATCTGACTCGCCAGGCTCAACGTCAAAACGAACCTTCAATATGCTCCTCCTTCGTCCCAGCGACCCGAACTGAGATTGTGACTGGGTCAGAGAACTTGATTGTGTGGTAGGTTGGTTGGGTGTCGCCAGCCATGCTCCTGGTGGAGCAGGCGTTCGTAAGGGAAGGGAAGCAGCGCGTGACCGTGATTGTACAGGAGTAACAGGATCGTCACCAGCGAGCTGCTGGTCTTGTCCAGGAGACGGGTCGGGGAGGGACTGAGACTTAGGAAGAGAAGAAGAAGCTATGGTAGGATGTTGCTGAACCGGTGATGATGGGAAAGCGGGGGGGACATATTTCGGTTGAACAGGAGTCGCGGCCCAAGCACCAGGAGGTCGGGGAGTCTGCATAGCTGAGAATGTAGTGTCCATTCGCGCACCTCCATTATACTCATGTTTTTGGCCAGGCTGCGGCTCCGTTTCTTCCTCAGAGGAGGAAGGTGGACCCGGAAGTTCGGGTAGGTCATGTGGCGGTGAAGGCGTTCGAAATTCTAGCTTGTGGAGTGAAGACCGACGAGGTGGGGTGGCAAGCGAGAAAAGAGGTTGAACAGCTTTCTCGTCTTTAGTATCAATCTGTCGGGAGAGCTGAGGTGGTGATTCAATAGGGGGAGGTAAGCCTATTTCGGTGGCGGAAGGAGAGTGTGGCGCTGGGGACTGTGGTGGTATAGGTGGTGTTGTAGAGCGTGGAGAGGGCGAAGGGACTCGTGTTTTTATGGGAGGTGAAGGGACACGGGAAGCTAAAGCTTTCTGAAGGCGATTCTCATGGTCTAATGCTGCAGATGGAGAAGGGGGACGATGAGGTTTTGGGGATGATGGAGCTGATTCTAGGACTTCGGTTTCTGCATCTGACTCTACCCTCGAGGACTGAATCGACGGGACAGTGAAATGTACATTAGCTGGGGATAAATGATGATCAACAATCATGCAACGACAATAATATAAAATCGAGGTCTATCACGCACCGGTTGCTAGATCCTGACGTCTAAACCCATCAGATCTGAGGTGAGGTGGGATTCGTCCCGCAGACTCGCTCAGTTCTGTCAGAGTCCTCCTGTGTCCTTTGCTGTACGTAGCGTCTTCCCCAACCTCCCCATCGTTACGTTCACTAGAACCAACTTTACTCTTCCTTGAGGGTGATAACACAGGAATTAAACTGGGTTTCATCACCCCAGACATCCTGCTGGACGGCCTGGAGCTTGGAGACGGAGTAGACTGGCGAAGATCATGCATTGAATCCATCTGACCAACTGGAACCTCAGCGGACTTTTGTATTTCATTAGCCGAAGTCGAGGAATGACTACGAGGAAAATGCCATCCAAATCGTGATCCGAGAGCAGGCGTTCTGGGTGCTTTGGCGCTAGCATCGGTAAAGTCTGACTGATGATCATCCTCCGTATGGACCGAAGAAGGGGGCCGGGGAGAGAATGATGAGCGCTGATTATGTACAGAAGACCTGAAGGACTTTGTAGTAGAGTGAGGATCAGAGGATAGTACTTTTGATCCCGACGGTATTGGCTTTCGATGAGACACGTCCGTAGGGACCGAAGAAAGACTTGATGCCGACCGCAGGGATTGACGCATACCCCGATTCTCACTTAGCCGTCCATTGACTTGACCGGTAGGTAATGGTGAAGCTGGCTTCGTACTTCCTTCGCTATCGCGCCTTGACCTTGTTGAATGCCATTTGGGATGGGGGGAATTCCAATTACGCTCACGTTCGTGGTCAAACTCTTCCTCTGGTTCACGTTCCTTAAGTGATCCCCGACTTCCAACAGAACCACTCGGAGAACTAGCTCGAGAAGACAATGAAAGTGATGAATGTGACGTTTGACGCTGAAGAGAAGAATGTGTGGGGGTGAGGTAAGGCGTAGCAGATGGTGGGCGAGGTGCATGCGAGTAAATATGCGAATGTGAAGTAGGTGAATGAGTGCTCAGACTGGAAGACGGACGGCTATTGGGAAGATGTCGCTTATTCCACTCCCGCTCCCGTTCTTTATTTCGCTCTTGGTCCATTTCTGCTATGCGTTCGCGATCTACTCAAAACATTTTCGAAATCAATGATCTCAAAATAAGGCCTGGTAGAACAAATATCCAGGACTCACAGTCGGCGTGGGAGCCCATTGAGCTTGGCCTTGAGCTCTTGTCATCATCAAAACTTCGCAGAGATGCACTACTACCTCTCCTATGCAAACTCCCACCATTGCCATTCGCCATTGGTGAACCATTCCGCGAGAATGACTCTTGGGACAACGACTTCATGTGTGATTGGGAATGACGATGGTGCAATTCGGGGGTGCCCGATCTAGAGAGCGGCTGTTTGGGGTGCGGTCGGTTCCACTCCCGCTCTCTCTCCCGATTACGCTCTTCTTCGACAGCGTGTCGAGGGTCTTTAGCTAGATATAATGATGATATAAACTAACCTTGGAGAGCAAATTAAGTGAGAATCACGTACTGTCATTAGTGCTCATGGATGAGCTAGCCCGCGACGCTGATTTTGCAAAGGAAAAATAATTAAATGACGTAGCCAATGCAAAACTAATTTGAGATAGACGAACATGAAGCACTAAAATCGCCGCTTGCACGTCTCGAAACCAATGTATGACCATTTTCTCCACCGCCATTCGAGTGAATACTATCGCGCGAACCCGATTTGACATGAAACGAGGCAGAGGAACGAGGGCGAAGAGGTGTCTTTGAGGGATGCATGGGGGTTGATATTCGCTTTGGTAATAATGAAACTAAAAAAATGTGAATCAGGGAAAATATAATAATGATTCATGATCACCTTCGCCCTCCGAGACGTCAAATTCTTTCATGACTTTTTGCATCTCAGAGTCCTGGTCCATAAGGTCTGCATAGCACCGACAAAATGGGATTTTACATCATCAGAGAAGTAATAAGAAAGACTGACTGGATCCATATGCCAATTGAGATGGCATTTGAAAAGAATTCTGAAAGGAATGCTGAGGCGTGCTAGTTGCCACAGGAGGCGTTGCAGGAGAAGAAGTCGATTGTCCGAAAAACCTAGCACTGGATTTACTGTCGGCATTTGCACTCTCAACAGTAAACTTATCCACGAGAGAGGACGAAGTAGAATCAACCGCTACTTGAAAAAAATGACATGCAGGAGAGTATGCAGACTTAGACATGAACAATACTGACGAGCAAAGCGCATACCATCGAATAGAGCTGATGGCGTCTGTTGGTCCATAAGTTGGGTTTGAGACGACATCAGACGCGCATTTAGGGTATCGAAGGTTGCTGCATGTGATGATCTGAATGAGGGATCTGATACTAAACATGACTCTTGGGTCACGGATAAAAATGTGATACAAAATACTACGCACTTGATGGCCTATCAACTTCTTCATCACTCAGACTGAGTCTATTTCCTTTATTACTAGCTCTCTCCTTTTTTAATGTAGCGTTTGTTTCCACATCACTGACATCAACACTATTTCTCCGTGGCCTCGACTTCAGTGGCGTACCTCCAGGCTCTCGAAGAGCATGGGAGAACAGATCTCGAATGCTTTCAGTGGCAATGCTGGATGTTTTGGAGTCAAAATGTGGGGTATCTATGTCTGAATCTATATCTGAGGGAGTCGCACGTCCGTGCAGGGAAGTTTGAGCAGGCGGTGAAGAGTGGGTAAGAGCAAGAACAGCACGCAAACGGCTGGCTGTGGTGTCTGTTGGTGTCGCAGATAAGGGCGAGACACCAGAACCATAATGTGTCGTAGATGGAGATATAGCTTTAGTCGGCATTCGCGGGGTTGACTCCTGGTCTTCATCGTCACTGTTGCTGTGAGGAAGCTCCAAACGGGCTGACGAAGATCCTGCAAGTGGTGTACGATCCATATTGCCATTCTGGAAACGCGGGCTGGGGCTACGGCGAATAAGTCTCAAGCGGGGAATATGAATGTTGGTGGAAGTGGGTGTCTCCATGGTCTCCTCGTCGTGCTCGACGACGAGCAGCCTATGTGCAGCGTGCTCGCGTCCAGCAATTGTGGTGCAATATATTAGGAAATGGAGGGAAGCTTATGATAAACAACACCAAATACTGTTTCACTCTTGTACGCTCCAAATTCGGAATCGGCCTTGTCTTTATCTTCCTCAATGGTCAACCACACAAATGTTAATGTAAACCTTCCATATCTTGACAACGAATAAAAGCTTGTTACTATATCTCATTATTAATTCCCTTTCTTTGTTATTCTGTCCCCTAGGCCTTTTGCTGGGAGGAACTCAGTTGTTGTAAAACCACTTGAAGGTTGCAATTGCAATGAGTATCTGATCCATACACAATATCCAACAGTGTGGTATGTCTGCAATCGACTATTAGACTGAGGCCACTTTTTTCTATTTGACAGTTATTCATAGCCGCTAGCTTTATATGTCCACTCCGAGTGAGGTGATAGTCCAAGTCCGTCGGAGAACTAGTGGCCGTACCAAGACCAAGTTGCGCTAGCACAAATCTGGACCCACAGCTAAAGAATAGCTCCGCCAACGATGTTGAATACCCAAGTTAAAACATCGAAAATTTCTTTTACGTTGGTGAGAACACTCGGTTGCATCGGTCACATTCGCTGTATCCTCTACAGAAATGCCTTCACGCCATTCTTTACAGCAGGCTGCCATCGCCATAAGTGTAGTGAGTGTCATTTATAATATAGCGGAAGGTATCGTCTCCGTTGTTTTTGGTTTGGAGTCGTCCTCTCGATCCCTTGTCTTCTTTGGCATCCAGTCAGCCATCGAGGTAGCTTCTTCGGCTTTTGTCGTGTGGAGATTTTGTCATGTGCGGAGACCTGGCGACGAAACAGGCAATGACCTTGAAGAACGTGCTGATACGAGGTGAGATTTACCATTGTGTATTCTAGTGTCATTACTGATTCTGTCCATTCAAAAGATTCGAAAGAATATCTACCATCGGCATCGGTATGCTACTCATCATGCTCGCCGTAGCTGCAATCGTTAGCTCTATCGTTGCCCTGACACAGCACGAACACCCCAGTCCGTCTAATGCAACGCTCATCGTATCTGCTAGCACCATGTTCATCACATTCGTTCTCTGGATACCCAAGCGTTACTTGTCACGTGCTCTCAATTCAAGTACTATGCAAGGTGAAGCGCTTTGCGCTCTTTCCTGTATCCAATTCAGTGCAGTGCTTTGCATCGGCTCTTTGATATACCGGTTGTGGCGCGGTGGGTGGTGGGTGGACTCTGCGACGGCTATCTTGATTGCTCTGTTGTTTGGTTGGGAAGGCCAGAAGATGGTTAAATGGGCAAGAGACGCAGCATTTGATGGGGGATGTTGTGGGCACTGCAAGACGGTTCCAGGAAGCCGATCTACTGTAACTGGTGATAGTAAGGACAGCGAGGTTGCCATATCCGACTCGCACGAAGTTATATCAGCCACATCACCCGTCAGTGAGCGCTGCACAGGGAATGATAGTTGCGGTATTTCAGATACATCTCACGTTCATGCGAGCGAAGTCGCGAAGTAACCGTAGTTCCAGGGCATTTCTTCGGAGAGAAATGCACAGGGGATCTTGAAGATCGTGTTAACATTTACCTAGAAAACTACAATAATAAATGCTATGTTATGCTCTGCAGTGTCACGATGTGATTTGATATCCGGATTAATTTTGTTCCTTCTCTGATATCGTGTTGTTCAATGTTCAACAGTTCATTTACAGCTACGACGATACATGATTATACAAGGTATGATTCACAAAGCAGATAAGCATTTCTAGAATTTGCCAAGACTTCCTTCCCCCCCAAGAACACACTGGCAAAGAACTTAAACATAACAAAGAACGGCATATTCCTGATCATGAAAAGATGAATGCGATGCTTTGCAAAAGTCGAATCATGTCTTACCTTGATTTTCTTCTCAGTATTGTCATACGGAATATAAGCCCCTGTCGCAGAGATAATATTTAGTAATGCATGATAAGCATGTTTATTACACGACTCACCATCCCCATAAACCTCACTTGCCTTTCCGGGATGGACCGCGTCGTGGTATGGCGCCTTTGCAATGTACTGCTTATCACCTGACGGTTCAGAACCTCCCTCGACAGGCACGTAGCCAAGATGTTCCACTTTCAGCGTACCCGAAACGCTCACCCATCGCACAGCTCTCGGATTCCCGACGAGGATTTCGTACTGGTCAAGCTATACGGTGAACACGATCAGCTTTGTGAAGATAACGCAGCTCTGAACGATAACACACGTGGATTTCTTCTTTCTTGTATCCGATAACGGCACCTTTCTTAAATACGGACGACGCTTTGCCAATCACTAACATCACGATGTTTTATCAGCTCTCCATACTGGAAAACTGTAGGGTAACTAGATACGTACTCAAGCCACCCTTAAGAAAGAAAATGGGAGATATCGTTAGCATATACAAGCAAACCGCCTTGTTGAAGAAACTTACATCCTGGTATGCACGGCAAATATACAGCGGCTCACCACGCTCATACCCTCCTTCAATTGCATCAGTCGGGATATTCTTACCCTGGGTGAGTACCCAGGCTACGGGGCTAGGGTAGTTTCCATTTCGGTACTGGTACGTTCGTGACTGTGCCTCGGTAATCCAGTTGTTCAACGACCAAAGGTGCGCTTTTTTCTATCACAATAGCGCTCTTTAGAAAAGGCTCGCTAAAAACAACAACGCACAAACTTACCTCCTCGGCGGATTTCTCGTGTGACTTGTACGCCTGGTAGCCAGCACCCAAAAGGGCAACACCAGCAAGAATCCCGCCTCCGACCTTGAAAAGAGATCAGCCATAAAACTTTGAACATCTAATACATCACAGTACCTCGAGCTCCTTCTTGCGATGATCGTCCAAGTCGTACCAGTGTTTCTTGCGCTCTTCGTGGGTGGGCTCAGCTTGGGGTTGAGGTTGCTGCGGTTGTTGATACAATGGAGCCTGAGGCTGTTCTCCGTAGGTTGGAGCAGGAGGCTGAGGTTTACAATCCTCTCCCCATTGCTGAGAGCTTTGGTGATGGCCGTGGTGCTCCTGCATACGCCCCCAGAGTGCGGGGGTTGCAGGAGGAGTCCAGTCCGACTACCCACATGACGACGAACGTATGTTATTACGAAAGGATGTGGATGTAACATAGACAGACGTACCTGAGATCTGTGGGGTTGAATGATCTTGTACTTAACATCTGGGTACATCTAGTTAAGCATGTGATGGTGACAGGCCATTTCTCATAACCAACCGTCGAAGATCACAACAGATCCGTAGTCGTATTGAGTGCCAGGTTCCCAGTATTCAACCATTCTGACGTTTTTCGCTGTGTGGGTGGTTGTGGTAGTAAATAGGTGAAAGCGAGTAGCTACTCTGTGGGTGCTTTCCACAACACCCTCCCTTTATATACAACATTTGCCCCACACCCGTGGTTATCACCGAAAGCTAGCAATGGAAGAAAACCTTGGATGGCCGGACCAAAGACTAAAACGGGGTAAACCCCCAAACTGATGAACCACTGAGTCAGGTAGGCAGATCGGCTAGATTTAGTCTACCGCGACGTAGGGGAAGAAGTGTGACCTAAGAGAAGAACGACAGAGAATTCACATCTGATGGTTATCTGATTCCTCGCTGCGGAAAACGTGTACGGATGAATTCATCATAGTGATGCAAAAGAAGACAAACTGACAGTTCAATGTTCGGATGAAGGGTCTTGAGCATAATCATTAGGTAAACTGGTAGCTACATTGGATGTGGAGTCTTGTGGAGGTACCTGGATTCTTCCATTCCAACCGTTGTGATACCAATCAGCAGTTCATCATCATAGCCAAAAGGGTCTGACGAACCGATATTTTGAACAACTCAAGGAATCAACTAGCTTCATCTATATCTAACCCAGCTAAGCCCGGTCCTGAATAAAACCATGTGAATTCTGGAGTACATTAGCCAAGGTCAAAGTTATACTTGGGTGAATGGACGGCTTCACTCAGGGGCTAACCTATTTCCATCAAGTTATAGTAATCGGTAGGAAGTGACATGATATTGTAATAGCTGGGTTACACTTACTCAGCCTGGCCAAGTCTATGCCTCATGAAATGCACATTCGTCGGACCGATTACGAGCAGTGCGGGGTCCGGAGGTAGTCAACGTTTCTGACAGCTCATCAAGGAACATAGCTGGCATATAAGCCGGCTTGAGCAGGGCGAAGGTTAGACCTCCTGCCACTATTGGAGCCTGGATATCCAATGTAATAGCCAAGACTGCCTGCACGTCAGTACAACTTGTGAAACAACTTGATATCAGTTGCTACATAACGAGGTGGAACTATGCACACTCATCGCTTTCAGACGCAACCGAACTAAATAGGATGTACTACACCTCAGCGTTACAAAGAAGCGCGTAGATGCCTTGCACCATGATTTCTCTTAGTTTTATCAGGTAAAGGAGGGACAAGCATGTTTCCATAAAACACGTAATATAAGATAGATGCATCCGAACTACGCTTCCAAGTATTATAGATAATCGATAATCAGCTGATGAGCTCGCAACGAGCAAAGGTGAGCTTACAGCTATATGTCCATCTCATCGCCCAAAGATAGTGGAAATTAGACTAGGTTTCAAAGTGTACAATATATAATGCCTTATCCTGTTTCTTCATTGTAGCGGTCTTATCCAAATCCATTGCCCACAGAATAGGTTGTTGCTGGTCATATCAATCCGCCGACTCTGTCTTCCACGATCTTCGCAACAGTTGGGCCGTACACTGGTATTTGCTCGCCTTGGAAACCTTCGGGGTATGCAACGCGAGGGGTATCGCCCTTGGTATAGTAACTACAGAACAATTCAAAGAAAATATTAGCCCTTCGAATTCTATAGAACGCCAGCGAGCATAGTTGATCACTAACGTATCGTTCCAAACAGCGAAATGCTGCATCCCAAGTGCGCCGGTAGTCCATTCATAATCATGTGCAAACCCACCCGGGAAGAACATCTCGATGACTGTTGATATAGGTGTGCGCGGCATCAGAATCAAATGGGAGAGACCATTCCCATGCACGCCAAGTAATACCTGCAAAAAGCGTCAGATAAAAAAATGGAGCCATATATAAGGACAATTGCTTACAGTGGTTCTCGCAGCAATACGAACTTGTTCATCTTTGCTGAGTTTTTCTGCCTGTATTATATTCAGCTCCCATGGTCTCGGACGCTCGGTTCCCTCATATGCGCTTCTCTCTGCATTTTTCCGCTCAACGAGTTCTTCTAGTGCGATCACAAGACCGTCGTGATCCTCTTCAATTAGATGCCGACGTCCAGATTGCCGTGATATGTAGGTAACAACCACTGTATCTTGCTGCTCAAATTCGCCTGACGTGGAATCCATAATACTTTCATCCACACCAGCAAATCGCCATAAAGCATTTCGCACATTATGCCACCAGAGGCCACCATGGCTAAGTCTTCCACGAGCGATAAGGCCATCAACTGCCTCGCTGGCTGTCCTTTGATTTTCCGACCCACAGAACTTACCACGGAATGCTGCGGATCGATCCGAAAGTAGAAGCAAGGGGAAGTGCCAGGCCCTTCCTTCATATTTGGCCTCGAGGGAAGATGCATGGACACGGTCTGCCCAGTCTTCATCGACTTCAACTGTGATAGAGGGGAATGCGGCACGAAAGAAGTAGGCATTGAACCCAGGGTGGTCACGCCACCCCGCACCGGATGAGTGTGGGAATATAGCACGGTGAATGGGCGGTGGAGGATTCGACTGATCCGTCATTGCGCCCGTCCAGAACGCCCAGGCGCCAAATAATAACTCTGCGCAAAAGTGGTAATAATGGCCAAGGACTGCGAAGATAAAAAGTTGAGTAGCGCTACGAAGTTGAAAGGCCAAGATACGTACATTGAGAAGGGTCGTTGAAAAGGAACTTGATATATGCAAACATGAGGATCCATTGAGGAATCGGATGAATGTTTTAGGCAGAGAAGTACTCACAGTGTTACCCTCGACGGTCCATACTCTCCTTGTTGCGGCCTCTTTCCCCCATCGTTTTTCCGCCTCCTCAGGGCTAATAAGTTGCATATTATCCGGAGTAGGCTCTCGCAGAGCTATATTCTCGGGTGTGTTTTCTGCTCGCAGGCCAGTAGAGGTCATAAAGCGGATGTCGGGGAAGTTTAACGGGGAGGAAGTGACGATGAAAAGAGTTCCATTTGACATGTAAAGATCACGAAAAACGGTCCAACCGGGAACATGTTCAACGATCGTTGTATGAGGGAGAGTAAGCGAATGTGTGTGTAGTGAGCTGTCTTGCAGAGGAATAGGGGTGTGATTAGGTTCCACATCATGACTAGAACTTGATTCGACAGGGGGGTGTGAATCATTGAAGTCCTGATCTGGGCTGACATGAAAGTTTTCCTCGCGATCATGCACTGTGTCTTGCATCAGCTGGTGATGTGTGTTGATGACTATGGAGGAATGGGAGCCAAAAAGAGCGATTGCGGAGAAGAAGTGCATGGAGAGGGCACCGAGGAGGATGAGGATGGCATCACGTCTGGAGAGGGTACGGAGGAGGGGCGCCATGGGGGGGATCAGCTTACCTGGAGATGAAAAAGCCAAGAGGAGTGGAGCACGGAGAATGAGTTGGAGCGCCTATGTAAACGACATATCACGGATAATAACGACAAACACCGAGAGAACGAGAGAGACGGTCTGGAATGCACGGTTCTCAGCGTCTCTGCTGACGGAAGACTCATGGCCCTGCATGATCAACTGTCATTCAAAAACAGCCAATGACCCACTAACGTTAGTTAGAAGCGGTCAGTCAATACCGTCAGTCCTGTCTGTGCCTCAAAGTCACGTGCTACACTTCACCTGTCACACCCCTCCCTTGTCACACGTGCACCGCTCGACCACCATGTTCTCATTCGCCGTCGTCCTCTTCACGGTTCTCTCTACCCTTGGCCATCATGCCTTTTGTGCTGCGGTAAGAGACATAAAGCCCCTCGTTATCTGGCATGGCCTTGGGGACTCCCATTCCTCTCCTGGAATGCTGCAATTCCAGAGTGAAGTCAAGAAGATGCATCCAGGCATATTCGTACATTCCATCTACATTGAGGAGGATCTCAAAGCAGACCAGCGAGCAGGCTTCGTACGTAATTTGCCTCCCCTACATAGCAATCACTCTCAACTTCTTTCTTTCCATAGTATGGAAACGTAAATGACCAAATAGCTCTTGTAGCCTCGCAACTGGCATCTGTTCCAGAGCTCAGTCGTGGTTTCGATGCCATAGGTTTTTCGCAGGGCGGCCAGTTCCTCCGCGCATACACAGAGCGATACAACGACCCTCCCATCCATAACCTCGTCACATTTGGCGCACAACACATGGGGATATCAGATCTGCCCCTCTGCAGCGCCTTCGACCTCATCTGCCAAATTGCGCGTCGCGCAGCAAGAAGTGGTGTCTATGGCGAATGGGCGCAGCAGAACCTCATTCAGGTACGTTTCTTCATCGTTCGTCCCCTGGTACAAACCAACCATTCATACCGTCCACACAATGTGATTGATCTTGTAGGCTCAATACTACCGCGATCCTGACCAACTACCCCTTTATCTCACCGCCAATCATTTCCTGACTGATATCAACAACGAATATGCCCCCCCCACGGATGAGCGCAACGCCACTTATGCCGAGAACCTGGCCTCTTTGCAACACCTTGTGCTTGTATTGTTCAAGGAGGATACAACTGTAGTACCAAAGGAAAGTGCATGGTTTGGTTCAGAAGCACCACCGGACAGCGGCCTCAAGGACCAGTCGTCCTCCCTTCAGGCCGTCCTCGATTCGAACGGGATGCCCTTTGTTTCAGGTAACAAACCAGTGCAACAAAATAGAACAATGATCCCTATGCAAATGCAGCCCCTCTATATTGAAGACTGGATTGGTCTACGAACCCTCGATGAGCGAGGAGGATTAACGTTTGCCACCTGCCCTGGCCAACATATGCAACTGACAGGCTGTTGGGAGGACTTGGTTGGTAAATGGATTGGAGGAGAATATCTGTAAAGGTCAGATGTGGACACGATGTACCATAATACACCCTTGTGAATCATTCATGTTTGTACACAACTATTAATTTCTAGTTCTCGTTGGATAGAATGCAGTAACTTACTTCCACGGCTTTTAAGACGAATGCGTAGCCTATGCGAATACATGCTAGAGCAGATTCAAAAGACTTTGCAAAGCATATGTTATATTCGTGCCACTTACCATTCCTAAGAGCCATGCAGACAGTAGTGGGTAAAGCACTTACCATTGACATAGAACACCGACATATGGACCTGGTGACCCAATAGGATGACCCCGACAGGCACCTACTGGTTTACTCGCGACGGCTGTGCTTGTATGCAGCCTTCCCAACATGATTTTGGGATAATATCAGCGAACTGGCATGGCTCCAGGTATAGTCCAGACAGATTACTGCGCTCCACTTTGAAAAGGTCTGTCGAGTCAGAATAGATAAGGCAGCAATGTCGCCTACTAGTACTTCAGGTTGCTTCCTCGACTCGGAACGGCCGTGGAGGATCGCCACAGTCATGCTCTCCCATCAAAAATTCTGTTTCCTGTGAGATGACCTATGGGTAGAAATAAAAGAAACTGCCCAACGCACCATAGATATATACTCTTCAATCTCCTCAGTCTAGGTAAAAACCGATAGGTACAGGTTAGAACTTGACCTGGCCTCCAACTTCGAGCAACTTGTTTCACTTTATCGTAGAGTGGATCAAGTCAGTCACACTGTGTCACGAGCCGAAAGCCCGAAAAGGTGAGCCTGAGAGTGTCCACATTTTCTGATTAATATCCCTCCTACTCACACGTCGTCGAGCTCAAATCCTCCCCACTCAGTAAAAAATGTCAGGCGCAGCAGCATCAGCGGTTCCCTCCAAGTTCTCCTCTTTCTTTAATCACCCGGCTGGTGTGTGGTGCTTTTCTTACAGGTGTCGTAAAAACTAGCTCTGACGGATCATGCTGAATGGCCATTTTCCCTCACTGTCTCATACTGTCATGCCGACGTCGATGTCCCTACGGTGTATTTGCGCTATTCCCACTTTCTTGCGGCCCTTGGTGTAGGCCCGAAAACGGTCTTTTTCTGGGCTCCGATGATGAAGTGGTGTCTCGTCGCTGCTGGTTTGAAAGACATTAGCCGACCTGCAGACAAACTCAGCGTTTCACAAAACATCGGTACGCATCACTGTACACAACCTGTTTTTCTCCCGACCGTGGTACTGATTATGGTCCATACTTTCCTCTTTCGTACTTTAGCTCTGACTTGTACTGGCTTCATCTGGGTCCGTTACTCTCTTGTCATAACGCCTGTCAACTACAGTCTGGCAGCAGTAAGTATATCTTCATTCCCGCGTTCATTCAAAGCCTGATATAACCATCCCACTAGGTTAACTTCTTTGTTGGGTCAACTGGTTTATATGCTCTTGCACGGATTGGCAAGTAAGTACCGCACAGTGATTTATGTTTCTGTGTTTCTGCTTACTCTTTTAAAGTTACCACTACAACACACCACAACCGAAGGAGACTGCGCCTGTTGCTGCACAGAAGTAGGAGGGGAGAGGTCTTAGAGGTCACCAAACGTTTTGCTTTTGCAGCTTTGTATTTTCTTATTCGTCTATGCATAATGGATATTCTCCTGGATACTGTTATGCCAATCTGAGATTGTGTAAAGAAGTGCTTCGAATGTGCTCCCACTGACTTGAAATATAGTAATAGATGTGGGGGTATGCCTACTCCGTTCATTGTCACCTGCTTCGGGAATCCTTCTTACGACGACCGCTCCGAGTCGTATCGGCATTTTCTTCTGTGGCACTACCTGTACCAAATGCAGCTTTTGCGGTGTCCCACCAGCCTCCTTCCCCCATTATGTGATTCACAGAATCCACTATATCCGACATGATCTTCCCAGCCTCTTCACCTCCACTGTGATCCTCATCGTTGGCTTTGTATTGCCACTCTTCGTGTTTTTCAAATGACTCCCATGGTTTGGGACGTTTCTGCCCGTCTGATCGTGTTCGAGAAGAACGTGATGTCGAAGATTTGTACCGAGGCTGAGAATACGCAGCATCGTTTCGACCTTGGTTATTGAGTATGCCCAAAACAATGCTACCTAAAGTGCTTGCGACTCCTCCCCCTCCGCCACCCTGGTTACCCAGGTACCAGCCTGTCCCGGCGGCGAGAGCGCCAATGATGGAGCCCCATTTGATGAACCAGAGGGCAGTCCTGAACATCCAGGTTGTTGTCCTGTACAAGCTGATAAGCGCAAGGTATGCGGCAAGGACGGTGATGAGTGGCGGTATTATTGTCTGAGCGTCCCATTCCCATGGTTTGGATGCAACGAGGGATAGGACGAGTGAGACGAGCGCGCTGACGAGAGCAAGAGCATGTGAGATAAAGGAGAGGAGAAAGTCGTAGGCTGGGGGAGAAAGCTTCTCGGATAGAAAGTCAAGAATGGGGTCTAATATTCGTGGTAATGGGATATCTGCGGGATCAAACATTGTTTCAGTTGACGCTAAGGACGATGAGCAGCCACGTAACGTTTGTTGAATACGGATGGTCTCAGGGGGTCCAGGCCGGCGTGACAGGAACCTCGTATATCTCAGATTTAACTAAATATGTGTGACAGCTACGTCAGCAATTCTTTTTAGGAAAAGCAGAAATTCGGGCGGAGTATATAAAACAGGGGTTCAATGTCATCAGCCAATCGGATCTCACCGGCAGTCTAAATTCAGCGATCATTTCCAGGCTACATCCGCGAAATGCGATGAGTCTCCGGCGCTCTGACGGCAATTTCGCTAAAAGCCCCGCTTTTCTGTTTTTTACCAAGTTTACCACTCCGCGACCATGGACAAATATTGGTAAATATCCAAGCTTATAAGTTCGAGAGTAGGTTGGATATGTCTCCTTTTCCCAAGATCTACCTGTCTGTCTCACAGCCATATCCTCCTCGAAACAGATATCCCCCCTTGCTTTTACACTATGGCCATGAAGCGTAAATTCGAATTCGAGTCTGACGACACTTGCTATCAAGTAAGACGTTCCCCTCCTTCACTCTGTGTCTGTGCTCAACTGTGTCCAAGTTGACGAAGCAGCTAAAAATGGTCCCCTTCCCTAACTATGAGCCTGATGTCGACGTCGCAATGTCAGATTCTTCCTCTTCTGACGTCGAGGCTTACTCCCCCGAGACCCATCACACCCGCCTCGCATCGACCACTAGCACTTCGTCTGGCTCTTCCGACATAGACTACAGCTCGCGTATGTATGCGCGCTTATTTCTGTTGGCATTTCTAAAATTCGCCGAATAGCTCTTTATCCTAGATTCCAACTGTACCGACCTGTCCTCGAAACCGGATCTCTCCTAGATTCCGCCAAAACCGTCGGCTTACTTCAACCTGCAAGCTCTTTTTCGCATCATGGGTACGCTCCGTTTATCAGACATTATTAATCATACAACTAATTGCTTATCATTTGTTCTTGTGATTTAATGCACCTTAGCTCAAGCTGCTCTCAAATACCCAAGCTTCGTGTTGCCTGCTCTGCCGGTCCCGACGGTCAAAGAACTATGTGGAGCTTCTGTGAACAATGCGGTGCGATATCCATGGTCGATTCCGACTAAATTTCGACATTCGATCGCTTCCTCGACAACCCACGACATGGGCCCGGTGCTAACTGTTAACGCGACTTCCCCTTTTTTTTATTATCCTTTTTTATTGTGCTAATGTTCTATGAACTTTCGTGTTTCCGCGACGTATGGCAGCCACCGTATCCCGTTTCATCCATCCACCTCCACGTCTTCGAAAGGTCGACTCACCTGATATATCCTCTCCCATAAATCTCCAAAATCACCTGCCGACTTCATTCTCGACATCTTGGCTCTTCCACTCAGCGACACCTCCCGACCTATCGAAACTCTCATGCCACTGCCTGCCTGCTGCTACTATATATGCATCGTTCCGTCACGACCTGTGCTCTCCCTGTACATATTACCAGTGCTCATTTGTATATTACACGCGGCAACTGCTATCCGCTTGCTTTTTTCTTTGTGCATATTAAAGTGAAGCACTCGTCGACGTGCAATGAAGAAATGTAAGGTTGAAGTGAAGTATTAGTTCTATTGTACATGTCGACTGCGGAGTGTATAACCGCTATAAGTTTAGCGCCCATTTTGTATGGTGAACGCGAGTAGAGTTCTGTTCGCCAGCGCCACATGTACAGCTTACTAGTATTCCTTCAACTTCTCTCATGACTCAAACGACCTTGCTTCAGTATGAAGCACCATGTAAGCTCATGAATTCAATCTGACTATGATCTGTTGGAGCTAAGTCTGCCGCTGTAAAGGGCCCGTGCACGCTCTAGACTGGTGCAAGTCGACAACACCAGGACAGCAGCTACGCCCACGATCCGCTTTCCGTCTAGGTATCGCTTCATTCACTGAAGACTATCGAAATCGCATTGCTGTTGTTGGATTGCAGGACGAGCGTGTACTTGTAGAGGATGATTACACGGATTACCCAGATTTTGTGACTCTTGTTGAAGCAAACCATGGCTATCCCGCGACAGCCATACAATGGCAGCCAGCTAGTGCAGGCGGCTATGCATGGACTGGAAAAGCCCCAGCAGCAGAGCTGCTGGCGACGACGGGTGATGCCTTGAGAGTATGGGAGTATTTTGGTGATGCACCACCCGCAGCGTCGGGGTATGTGGGAAGGCAGCCGAGTGGGGGCGGGCATCGACTTACGCTGAAAACTGCGTTGTCTGGGGTGCGTACCCTATTCATACATTCATCCACTGTCTATCTTGACCTTTTTGCTTTATCTCAGCAATCAAAAGTACAGAGTCAAACAACAGGTGCTCCCTTGACGAGCTTTTCGTGGAATGAGAAGGCTCCTAGTCTTGTCGTAACATCATCGATCGACACAACATGCACGGTATGGAATATTGACACGGCGACGGCAATTACTCAGCTCATCGCTCATGATCGTGAAGTATACGACGTCGCATGGTTGCCAGGGTCGACGGACATATTCGTATCTGTTGGGGCGGATGGCAGCTTGCGTGCATTTGACTTGCGCAGTCTTGAGCACTCCACAATTCTATACGAGACACCCGCTCCTAAATCAGGGCCACCTCCTACAACGACATCCTCGTCTACTCGCCTGCCTACCTCGCCACTACTAAGGATCGCGTTCAACCCTTCTGACTCCAACTATATGTCCACGTTTCATATGGATGGCTCAGATGTACAGATATTGGATATGCGCAGTCCCGGACAACCTGTGATGGAGCTAAGAGCTCATCGTGCCCAAGTTAATGCGTTAGGATGGAGCACTACAGACACCCCCCTCTTAGCTACTGCTGGTGAGTCTGCTACTAAACTGACGTGCTAAAGCCCTCCTATATATTAACTTCCCGCAGGTGACGATTGCCAGGTCCTACTATGGGATCTTTCCAGTTATACCCAGGCAGCATCGTCTCCTCGGACTGCAGGTTCGCGACTTAACTCGCCACGGCCGGACGTGAAGAAGCGAGTCGTTAGCGAACCGATTATGGCGTATTCTGCTACCAGTGAAGTGACGAATCTTGCATGGTCACCACAAATTGCAGGGATGACGATGAACACCGGTCACTCAACGGCACCCGGAGAATGGCTAGCGATTGCGAGCGGAAAATCGATAAAGGCGCTAAAGGTATAGTAGGATGGAGAAGTGTATGTCAGTGGATATTATCATGTTACGTGACAGAGGAACGTACTGACAAGCCTTGTATTCTAGAAATTCTCGATTCTGTATCACATTTCTGCCCGGTACTCCTTTTAGGATGGGTATCTTTATCTGTGTCCAGCCCTTCCGTCGTATGTGTGCGAGGTGTTCAAAATTAGAGAGATTTCCAAGTTAAGCTCCAGCAACGTCAAATGCTGATGTCTTGTGCATCACAACACTCAATCACGACTGGCTAGCTTGCCTTGATGGGATATTTGTCTGTATTAGCGAAGGCTCAAGCGCTCAAGTCCGATAACGGTGAGGTGCAGTTGGTTGTGATGCTCTGTTCTAGCCAGTCGTACTTTCCATGAAGAGTCCATACATTAGCAAACCATTGAGTTAAAGCGATAAGCAATGCATTTTCCCCTAAAATATGGTAGTGACCTGATAAACGTAAATAACTTTCCTGTCGGGTGATCCAGTACTCCGAGCCTTATCTTGCTCCAGGCACGAGACCATTTTTTGATGAAACCATATGGACGGGAGCTTCCATGTTATACCATTACAATGGTCTTTTTAAAGGGCCTGCTGTAAGTTCCGTATCCTTGAGTCCTGCTCCTCTACTCTGAGTTATTGACCTTTGCTGCCTTAACATCATGGACTCATATGTAGCATCGGCAGTCTCTAAAGAAGACGACCATGTCTTGCAGAGAAAGAGCATTGGGTCGTCTGATAAAGAGAAGGAAGATGTGCAGGAGCAGGCTCTCGTTCTTGACGACGCCGAGGTTGAAGCCAAGTCTAGAAAGGAATTCTCCAAGAAAAAGCTCCGTGTCTTTGCGCTCGTTGCCTTGGCTGGCCTTATCCTTGGATGGTGGATCTCTGCTACGGTACTTAAGGCAACTCGAGGCAGATGGTACTTGTGCTCATCTCGTTCAGTTTTACGTCTGCTCATATTGTCTTTTCTCGAAGGGTTGTTCAAACCGTCCTAGCATGGTTTTTCCTCTTGTACGTTCAGCCTATCTGGTTCTATATGCATTGTGGTCTGATTATTGATTCATTCACCCTAGAATCATCGCGTTCCGCTTCATTCCCAACTCGATTGTCTCAAGGCCTGTCTCTGCGGTTTGGATACCGTACATACAGGAACCATGGTATAGACTCCCTAGGTATATCAGGTTGACAGTTGGGTGGTTGTGCCTTCTTGGCATTGTGTTCGGATCGGCTTTTGGGTTCCCTCTTACCGGTGTATGCGCTCTACCGAATCTGCAGAATATCGAATAACACTGTATCCTCGTAGAACACTAACTATGGCGACCGTGCTATCTCGGTCCTCGGTCTTCTTATCTTTCAGACTTGTTTCTGGTTGACCTCCACCAATAGGGGTGCTATTCCTTGGTCTGTTCCTGTTATTCCCTCTCGCGTGTACATGCACTGACGTCGACATTCGCATAGGCCCACTGTTATCGTGGGACTGTTTCTTCAACAAGCTGTCGCGTTGTTTGTGCTCAAGACAAATGCCGGCTTCTCCATATTCAAATGGATTGCGGACCTTGCGTCCTCCTTCCTGACAGAAGCTTACGTTGGTGCGGCGTTCTTCTTTTCAGACGCTGTAGTAGCGAATGGGTATTTCTTTGTTAATACCGTATGTGCCTTGTTTGCTCAAATTCTGATTACATTACCTAACACTGCGTGGTCCTGGCTAGCTCTCAGCCATCATATTTTTCATTGCAACTGTACAAATGCTGTATTATGTGCGTGGTCCGCTATTTTTTTAAAATAATTCACGGGACACGGACTCATGAAATGCAAAGCTCGGGGTCATGCAATGGATCATTAAAGGATTGTGAGCATGCATTTTTCCTCGTTGTGAATATCTTGTTAAATATCGTAAAGCGCGTGGTTCTTCTTCAAGTTGATGAATGTTTCTGGTGCTGAAGCTGTTGTCGCTGCTGCATCACCGTGGGTTGGACAGGGTGAATCTGCATGTCTCGTCAAGCCATATGTCGACACAATGACTACATCCGAATTGCACCTTACTATGACTTCCGGTTCGCTCATATCATTACTAATGTTGTCCGATAACTTAACCCATATTTCTGATTTTGGAAGGTTTTTCAACGATTGCTGGTTCGGTTCTTACTGCATATATTGGTCTCGGTGTACCGCCGCAAAACCTTGTCACATCTTCAGTGATGAGTATCCCTGCATCCATTGCAATCAGCAAAATGCGATACCCTGAGGTCGACGAGCCTGTCACACGCGGCCGGGTTGTGGTTGACCGTGGTGAGGATGCTGACAAGGACAGACCCGTAAATGCACTACACGCATTCTCTCAGGGTGGCTGGTTTGGACTGAAAGTCGCTGGGCAAATTCTGTGAGGCTAAACCAACTGCCACTATTTTCATGGTACTGATGTTATGTTAACTTGCGTTCAGAACGAATGTGCTCATCATCCTTTCGCTTGTGTCAACCGTAAACGGTCTTCTTACTTGGATTGGTAGAGGATTTGGTATCCATCACCTCACTCTGCAGCTCATTCTCGGCTATATCGCGTACCCCGTCACGTTCTTCTTAGGTTTGCTAGCCTTATATGCATCTCCGGCATCATAGCTGAGAGAACTTGTATAATTGCAGGTGTACCACGCCCAGAAATTCTTCGTGTTGCGCAGCTTCTCGCAACTAAGCTGATAGAGAATGAATTCGCTGCTTATTTAGGTGTGTGTAGTTGTCGTTGTCTTCCCAAACACTTCCCTGACTGACCGAACCTAAACCATAGAATTGCAAGCTATTCAAAACAGCTCAGATCCACTGTCACCTCGCGCATTCACGATCGCATCATACTCCCTATGTGGTTTTGCCAACCTGAGTTCTCTGGGTATTCAGATTGGCGTGCTTAGCGCCCTCGCTCCAACTCAAGCCAAAACTATTGCACGCATCTCAACTTCAGCGATGATATGTGGATTTATCTCGTTAGTAACTTCTATCACTAACTATGCACCACCTAACCTGACCCTTCATTTCACAGAACACTTCAAACCGCTGGTATCGCGTAAGTCATGCTTACTTTCCACTGACTAATCTTGGGATTATTTACTGACCCTTCCTGCTTTGAAGGGGAATGCTTATTTGACGTGCTGAAATGACACTGCACTCACGAATATGCATGACAAATACAAAGTTGTTATGCCTAGAATGAATGTGACATATCTTGAGAGTAAAGCTATAATAATAATACAGGCTACAGCTGATGATACTACTTATACAGTCGAGCGGCTGCTGCATGGCGCTATTTTTTGTTATACAATGAATTGACTAGAGTTCCGCAAACTGGAATTTTGACAACAATATGAAAGTAAGCTGCGAGACTTGCTAGACTTCCTAGGCAAGGGAATTAATTCAACTTGAAGAGTTGAATGATTTCATTAATGTTTATCTCATACTTAAATGTGATGTTGACAGCAGCACGGAAGTTTCGAAAACCGTATCACGACGTTGTCTTAAATGACACCTCAATTGCGAGCGAGCGAGGGTACGCATGTATTAGGAGAGTGTTTCCTCTATACAAGTAAACTAGCTTCAACGCGAGTGATAGCAGTGCGATATAAACTGCAGCCTGAGGGGGAAAGACCAACTTGACGATAGTCGATACGTTTCAGGAAGAGCGAACGTTCATTTTCATCGAAAGCAGGTGGGAGAAGCAAATAGTAACAGGGAGCTGACTATTGTCCTATACTTTGACGTTGTTGTTCAATGACTTTGACCATGAACAGGCTGGTGTCCAAAAACCTCTCCACGCAATTTGCCAAGCAGCTTTCCTCGCCTCGTGCAAAATAGTTGCCGGGTGTGCTAGTTATGCACCTTTAAAGCGAGTCAATATCCAATATCCCATGAGTACAGATGTGACGCACTTGTCCCAGCACATGCTTGTGAGATTGTGGATGGAAGAATGAAGACGAGCCTGAGCCTGCTCCCTGTCTAAGAAGGTTTGCAGCTCTTTCTGGAGTGTCATCGATATATGAACTATTTAGTACTGAGTGCTGGACATCTTGGTACACTCACTTGTGTGGACTCGTCAAACTTCGTGTTGTCCATTTTTTCTAAGAAATAGTAAAAACTAGAAACAGCAAGGAAACCGAGCCCGCGTAGCCTAGGGCGCTTCTATCCGTGCTCACTTATTCACACGCATGGACTTGCAGAGAACGCGCCTGCACTTGAAAGCAACCAGGAGGTCAAGCATGGAGTACCATGCATCTACTCTCAACAATATCTGCGAGCAAAATTTGACAGGTTCCAATGGCGAGCCATGTCAACTTCGTCCATGTCAGCCGCCAAAACATGTGCTTGACCTGTCATCCACCTGGACCTATCTCCTCTCAAGACAGGCCAAGTTGCAGTATCGTCTTTTTTTCTTATTACCAACAAGCACCCTAACAAAATCATCTATTCCTCATGGCTCCCGCACCGAATTCCACACGTCGCAAGGACATCCATGCCAAACTCGACAAGTTACGTTCTGTCACCGATGCGCCTGAGCAATGGTTTCCCATGACAGCCTCGACGTCTGCAGCGACGACCTCGTCACAGCCCATTTCTTCTGCTGCAACCACCCCTCCTGTCATGTTCAGTCCTAGTCCGGCTCATGGCTCCAGAGGAAATTTGAAGATCGCAGCTGTCGTTGGTACCGTCCTGGTCGTTAGCTTGATTATTCTTGTATTTGGCGGCGAGCTATTGAGACGAAGGGCAAAGGATAAACGCGCTCGCCCACACATCAGTACACCTGCAAGTACGCGACCCGACCCACTCATCACTCAAACTATTGAAGAATCACACGAAAAGCCTGACGACGTTGGATATGACGAGAGAGCCTGGAACTCCCCAAAGGAAACTTATCAACCTGCTGTCGAGCCTTTGGGTTCACGGATTAGGCAGCATATAACTCGACCATTCAAGATATTAATTTCGCCCTTCGCTCATAGCCAGCATCCCCGCAAAGAAAAAAAATCAACCTACTCACAGGATATGGTTCAGTCACCGGATTCACAGGGAGAATCACAATCAACGTTCAATTCGACATTCGATTGGGACGAATGCCACGACACCCAGTTAGGTCGTTTGACATACCCACGACTCGGACTACATAGCATACCTGAAGAATCTGAAGTGGAGGAATACTACCACGACAGCGTTAGCGACGTAGCGCTTGCTCTAGGCCTCGCGATACAGAGACCTCTTACCCTTGTCTCCACTTCTATGGATTTACCTATGAGCCCAAATTTCATTACAAGATCCTACTTCAGCATGTACTCGGACCCAGATAGCACTCTAGCTGTGGAAGCCTGCTTGCAGAACTCTTTAGCGGACGACAGCCTCGATGAATTACGCGATGAGCATGATAATTCAATGTCTACTGGGACCACGACGTACGAAGTACAAGACAGTAGGATGTCTCTGGACGACTCGATAAGGTCATCTATGACGTCTTTGGATACCGAGACAGATTGCGATGCCGATTGCCCGCCTGAGGAAGTCTTTGAGTTGAGGAGGGTGCAGACGAGAAGCATGCAGATGAACAAGGCAACCCTGATTTCTCTCGAAATACATGGTAACCCCAGAGATAGGCGGAGTCTCCATGGAATTCTCGGCTCTCTCAGCTCTAATCCTCATCTGCACTCTTTCACGGATCAGTATTCAGACCCAAAGCTTACGAAGAGTGTTTCCGAACGTAGCTCCTTGGACTCGAAGACGAAACGGCATATTGAGGAGGAATTTGGGTTGGGTGTAGCAAGGAGTTTCAGTGATGCTTCTGTTAGTCTCGACAGTTTCCCTTCTCCCCCGGGCCATATTCCCAGGTTTCCGAGTTTTTTGTAGTTTGATGACATAAAGTGAGCCATGTCTATGACTGATATACATTTAATTCTACAAAACGGTCACAGTGCTACGATGCGAATATAAAAGTGCTTCGGTTCACAATACCCACACAAATCAGGTTTGCTTTTTTTAGCATTGAAACTGAAATTGAAAGGATATACTAGTACTGTACATGATACTTGCATAGCGAATATAGCGAATACATTGTACGATTATTAGAATACAACTTGGTTTTGGGTCCAAAGGGTCATACCATGTTTAGTCCATCTCTTCTACATCAATAATGTCGTCAATATCATCTTCCCAGTCCACGTCCATCTCCTCATTACCAGTTGCCTCGTGGTTCGGCACAATATGCAGCCTATTACGAGGCCCATCGAAGTGTACATTGACTGTCTCGCCATCACGCACACGATCCGACAATAACAAGATTGACAGCGGGTTTAAAAGCTCACTCTGGATAGCACGGTTCAGCGGGCGAGCACCATACGTTGTCGAGTAACCAATAGACATCAGATACTGCTTGGCCTCGTTGTCGATTTCTAACTTCATCTTCCGATCAGCAAGCCGTTCCTGGACTTCTTTGAGCCGAAGGTCGACGATCTTGAGTACATTCTTCCTCGAAAGTGTACGCTTTAAAGAGGAAACGTCAGTTTTCTAGTTTGCACATGTAAAGTCATGAACACTCACGAAAATAACAACCTCGTCTATTCGGTTAATGAACTCGGGTGGGAAGTGTGCTTGAATGGAACTCATGACGAGCTCTTTCGTTGTTGCATTGACAGGGCCCTCACCCATGTCATTCAGGTACATTGCGCCCAGATTCGAAGTCATGATGATGACAGTATTTCTAAAGTCCACCACGCGACCCTGACCATCAGTCAACCGCCCGTCGTCGAGGACTTGCAGGAAGAGTGTCACGAATTCGCGTGAAGCCTTTTCAATCTCGTCAATCAGGATGATACAATATGGCTTGCGCCTGACGTATTCAGTAAGTTGTCCACCTGAGTCGTGCCCCACGTAACCTGGAGGTGCTCCAATGAGACGTGCAATAGAATGTTTCTCAGAGTACTCCGAGCCGTCTACACGGATCATAGCATCTGGAGAGTCAAAAAGTAAGGTAGCAAGCTACAAACATCAAGTGAGTATTCGTACTTTAGTAAATTATGTTCAATGATAAACTTACCGTCTTGCTTAGCAACGTTTTCCCGGTACCCGATGGACCCGCCATTAAAAAGCTGGCAATAGGCCTCTGGGAGTTAGAAAGCCCACTCCTCGACAGTCTTATTGCGTTGGCAACGGCTTTGACAGCTTCTGGCTGCCCGACCACACTCCCAGCGAGAATTCGCTCCATACGCAAAAGCTTCTCCTTTTCGGTGGACATAAGGCGAGTGACAGGTATTGATGTCCAGCGTCCTACGATCTCCGCGATCTGCTCGGGCGTGACAGTGTCGGTACCTCCTCCCATAGTCTCATCTTCTTCGGCTTTCTTAGCTTGCAACTGCTGCAAACGTGACTGAAGATCCGGGAGAGCGTAGTAACGCAGATCAGAGGCAGTGGCTAAATCATACCTGAAAAGTCATTGTCAGCAATCACGTCGTTGTACACCAATGAGAAAAACAACTCACCTTCTCTCTGCTTCGTCAGCTTTTGCTTTCAACTCATCGATCTTCCTCCGTACTTCATTAACCTCGTCACCTCTCTTTTTCTCTATCTCATACGCTGCTTTTAGTGGTTGCAATTGTTCATCGACGTCTGCAATCGCCTTTCGAGCTGTGACAAGTCTATCTTTGCTTGCCTGATCTTTTTCTCGCTCTAGAGCATGAATTTCCACCTCTAGTTCAAGTTTGCGCCTATCAAGTTTGTCGATGGCTTCGGGAGCTGTTTCTCTGGTCACACGAACACTGTGCACCAAGTTAAAACATGACTGAAAAATGGCATATAATGGGAAAAACATACCTTGCGCAAGCTTCATCAACCAGATCAATAGCAGCATCAGGTAAACGTCGCGAAGTAAGGTAGCGGTGCGCTAAAGTCGCTGCAGATATCAATGCTCCGTCCAAAATTCTAACACCATGATGAACCTCGTATTTCTCCCTGATGCCTCGCAGAATGCTGATCGTCTCTGGCACTGAAGGTTCGTTCACCAGAACCTGAGCAAACCTGCGTTCAAGTGCAGCATCCGTTTCGATGTATTTCCTGTACTCCGCCAGCGTCGTTGCGCCAATGCATCTCAACTTTCCTCTGGCCAAGAGGGGCTTAAAAAGGTTTGCAGCGTCCATGCCGCCACCTTCAGATCCGCGTCCGGCCATGATCAGGTGAAGTTCGTCGATGAAAAGTATGACCCCAACACCTTCTTCTGTGGACTTTTCAACTTCGTTGAGAACACTCTTGATGCGCTCTTCGTATTCACCCTTATATTTTGCGCCAGCCATAAGTGCACCCATGTCCAAGGAGTAAAGACGGCTGAGGAGACTTGCGGGCACATCACGATTTACGATACGTTGTGCTAAGCCTTCGGCTATGGACGTTTTGCCTACTCCAGGTTCACCGATGAGAACAGGGTTGTTTTTCGTTCTACAAATTAGGTCAGATAAAGCCAAAACATAAAAAGAGCCAGGTCAAGACCAACCTTCTGCAAAGAATTCGAATGACTCTGCGAATCTCTGAATCTCTGCCAATTACCGGATCGATTTTGCCCTCCTCTGCAAGCGCTGTTAGATCAATGGCGTACTTCTGCAACGCGTCGAAACCAGCCTCAGCGCTTTTACTCTCCACGCGTCTGTTACCTCTTGTTTGTTGAATTGCAGTCTTTAGTGACGCCTCCGTGAGACTAGCCTCTTTAAGTACGGCTGCGATGGTAGAATCTTTGACGAGAGCTAGAAGTATGTGGTCTTGGGCGATATAAGAATCGTGCATCGTCTGTTGGAGGGACTGAGCCTCTCGTAGTACTTTGATTGCACCAGCACTGAGAGTGACTTCGTCAGGAGGCGGGTTTTGTGCCGGCAGACGGACGATTATTTTCTGTAAACCTCGTTTGATGATAGCCTGGATAAATCATTAAGATGGGTCAAGTAAACAAATGAAATGTAATTACATACCGGATCTCCGCCTGCTTTTTGAATCACAGAAGAGAACAAAGAGGCCCCAGAGTTACCACCGGACAATCCTCCTGGCATGGAAGGTTCCCCTGCACCCTCATTGAGCAGGGCGGACGCAATATGAGCGGGATGAACTAGAAGCCAATATGTGGTCAATTCCTTTTTTTTAAAGACTGTATGAGAGACAATGCCATACCTTGAGCGTTTGCATAATCCTTTGCTAGCTGATGTGCAGCAGCAATGGAGGACGATGTTTTATCTGTAAATTCGAAACTCATTTTGGTTGTTCCTGAGGGAGTGTGAGTGTTGTCTGCGCCCTTTTATGGTCGCTGTTCAGTGTGGTGGGCGCAAGGATGGCCTGGAACGGTGTCGAGTGTTCGCAATGTCTCCATCGCTGTCTGGAAAAACGAAGAATATACGAGCATGACCTCACATGATGTAAGCGGTGTATCTGTATGCTGACTAAGCGCACGCGTTCAGGATATGAATGAAATCGAATACATTCCCAGTGATCCAAGCTATAGGAGTGATTGAACAACTTGCTTCATGACGACAATAATGACGGCAGTAAGAAAGGGGACATCCAAGGAATTCATAAGAAAGCACTCATCAGACATGTTTACCTTTTCACGCCCTCAAATAACTATCATCTAGCCCAACATGACTCGCTCACTGTGTGTCACCTCTGCAGACGGTCAAACAGGCCGTCTCGTTGTAGAGTTGTTGCTTACCGATGAAACGTTCTCAAACAAGCTTGACAAGGTCTGTTGTCTTACTCTGCACCCTAGCAAGTGCGAGGACCTCAAGGAGCTTGGGGCTGAAATCATTCCCCACAATCCTGGTGATCATGAAGGTCTTGTCACTGCCCTCAAAAATACCGGAGCAGATACAATCTTCCTCATTCCACCTGCTCACAAGCATAAAGTGAAGCTCGCTGAAGAGATGCTCCATGCCACGCATCAGGCTCAAATCAAAAACACCATTTTATTGAGTGCTGCAGCATGCGAATTTGCGGACGCTAAAAAACAACCGCATCTACATGATTTCATCAAAATAGAGGGCAACACACTAGCAATGAGATACTTGCCTGATACAGAGGCTGGATTATCACAATGTGTTATTCGGTGAGATTCATTAACGATTATCGTCCGATTCGCGGTGACACTCACGCATTGCCTGAAGTGCGGGATTTTACACTGAGAATCTTCTCTTATACAACAAAGATGCCCAAAAGAATGGAAAGCTTCGATTGCCTATTGGTGAAACCCATTCGTTCGCTCCTGTCGCATTAGGAGATATTGCCCAAGTCGCAGCCCATATTGTCACTAGCGAAGGACCCCAAGGTCTTGATGACAGATATCGGGGTCAACTAGTGGTTGTGACTGGTCCAATGTGCATATGTTTTGGCCGTTTGCGATTAATGTGCGCTGACATCTCCATCGTATGCTAGGATGGTTAATGGCCCGGAATTGGCGGAATCTGCTACTGAAGCGGGACTGAACCTCCAGTTTGCAGACATTTCTGAGTAAGTCATCTCTGCTGCAGCGTTCCCAAGTGTTTCATAACCTATTGTATCGTATCCAGACATGAAGCGAAGCAGCTGTTGGACGCTGATACTGATGTGGACGACTCCGAAAAGCAATACTTGCTTGAATATTATTCCTTGGTACGCGAAGGCAAGACAAACTATGTCAGTACTCTCGCGTTCAATGCCATTACTGGTGGGCCGCCGATTTTGCCCATTGAGTTTTTCAAAACGTACGATGCAGAATTCAAGTCCAAGAAGTGAGTGGTATTTTTCTTTCTTTAACCGCACGTGAACATGTTTTGCTTTAGGCGAAAAATGCGGAAATAAAGAAGAGTAGTGTCAAAAAGCATGATGGGAGAATCTCACACCACAAATTTCGCATTTCTGATTAGCCTATAATTATTTGTTGATAACTTTCGTGTTTGATATGTCAAATTGAGATGATAATCGTCGTCGTAGTGGTTTCAATGCCAGGCCGCGGAGCCGAAAGACGTCACAATAGAACGGCGTGACAAAGAGCTAACTGTGACGACGTGACAGGAGATGTTATTGTCTTCTCGAACCATGAGACAATTACGAACATGCGTGTTCTGGCTGGTTTCTCGAAACGCCAACTAACGTGTATTTCAACCACCAATGGTGTATCCAACAGTGTATTTGTTTTCTAGCTTTATTCTTGCGTCGTTGATCTTTGTCGCGGGTTATGTGGTGTACCAAGTATTCGTCGCGCCGCGGTTCAATCCACTTCAAAAGTTGGCTGGTCCACCTGTGAAGGGTTTGCTTGGAAACCATATGTCAATGGTTTTAGAGTGAGTTTATCGTTAAATGTGAACTTGACCCTGTATGTAAACTGTCTTCCAACTTCAGTCCTTTCCGTTCACCAAAGGCTCATGCAGCTTATGTCGAGAAGTATGGACGTACTGTGAGAATCAGAGGCATAGGTCCAGTGAGTTTCCCTAAGCTGATCCTCCTGCATGGAAGTTGTTTAATTCTGCTTCTTAATTGTGAAGTGGGATGAACGTCTTTTGCCACTAGACCCGGTGTCGGTCTCGTACGTGTTGAAAAACTGCACTATATATGAGAAGCCGTGGCAGTCTCGCAGACTTATCACAGGTCTCATTGGTTGTGGAATGCTCGCTGCTGAAGGCCATGTGCATAAACGCCAGCGTCGCGTCGCCACTCCAGCATTCTCAATACAGAATATGAGAGCGCTCGTCCCTCTTGTCTTCAGTAAAGGCAACGAACTGAAGGACCGATGGCTGGAGATGATCACTGAGTCGGGTCAGACAATATCTCTCGAAAGCGAGCCAAAGCGTAGTATCGAGCTGCAAATTGACGTGTGTCATTGGATAAGTCGCGCAACTTTCGACGTGATTGGACTCGCAGGTGACTTGGTTTGCTTGTGTATTTTACCATAAATCTTTATCTCTGTTTGCAGGGTTTGATTACCATTTCAACGCCATTCAAAATGAGTCGGATGAACTGTTCACTGCCTACAAAGAAATGTTTGAAATAGCAGTATCTCAAGGACAAGGATTTCGGACAATACTAGCTATCTATTTTCCCATCATAAATAGACTATTTGTTAGCAAATTCCATGCGACAACACAAGCCTAAACTAATATTTTCTGTATACAGCCGGACCACCGCGCGCGGACTGTTCATAGGTGCCAAGAAGTTATCCGTAGAGTCGCAGGTCGCCTTGTTCAGCAGAAAAAAGCAAAAATCTCGGAAGGCGACAAGGGTGGATCTACTTATGCTGGGAAAGACCTCCTCAGCCTATTATGTGAGTCTCTTCACGGGATATTTTTGCATCTAATAAAATGAACATTTTTGCCGGTGGTTCAGTAAAATCAAACATCGCTACAGACCTCCCACCTGATCAGCGCATCTCGGACGAAGACATTTTGCACAATATCAACACCTTCATGTTCGCCGGTTCCGACACGACCTCACTCGCACTAACTTGGACGTTGTATTTGCTTTCGCGATACCCTGCAGTACAAAACCGACTGCGTTCTGAGCTGATTGCTATCGCACCTTCAACACCCGAATCACGACTGACGCCAGATGAAATAGAGTCATTGCATAATACGCTTTCGGGGCTGCCGTATCTTCATAATGTCACGAGAGAAGTCCTCCGGCTGATTCCACCTGTGCACTCTTCGCTGCGTGTTGCAACGCAGGACGACGAAGTACCTACTTCATATCCTGTCCGCTTAAGTGATGGCACGATATCTGAGCAGAAGTCTGTACGAGTGCCTAAAGGGAGTTTCGTACACGTTCCCGTAGAGGCGATGAATCTGGATAAGGGAATATGGGGCGAGGATTCCTGGAATTTTGAGTAGGTTTTCTCACGTAAAGCTATTGGAGGAGTGATATTTATGTACTTTCTGCAGCCCAGATCGCTGGGATAACTTGCCAGATGGCGTGTCCTCGTTACCAGGTCTCTTCCCAAGCCTTTTGACATTCTCAGCAGGGCCCAGAGTAATTATGATTTCCCTTCATTATTTTTTTGCCATGCTTAATATTCTTTTTAGTCTTGCATAGGGATGCGATTCTCGATGATAGAGATGAAAACTTTCCTGTACATCCTCCTCACCAATTTCGTCTTCAGCGAGACAGGACAGAAGATCTACAAAGCCAACGTGTAAGTTGTTTACATATGTTTGTTTTAGTTCAGAAGACTGACGGTTCATTGATATCAAGTGTCCTGACGCGGCCATATGTCTCGGGTCAATTTAAGATGGGTAGTCAGTGTCCTTTGCTGGTTAAAAGATACGAAAAAAGAGCGCCTTGTGTGAGTCCTTGGTCGAACCGGTAGCTCGATTATTTCGTCTTCGGGTTTGTAGTTCTCTCTCTATCTCACCTATGATTGGGATGTCGTATACCCTTTGCTGTATCCTTGTGTTTGTTTGAAAAACTGGAGCATATCCTTCTTGAAGTGACATCATGATGACGCTGAGCTCCCTATGACCCAACTATAAGAACCTCAAGGTTGTTCCCTGCATGGTAGATTTTTCCCGTTCTGTGGATTAAAACCGAGGCTAAAATGGTGCGAATCATTGTCTGCATATTTACATTTATTCTAGGATCTGACGAAAAGACGCCATAGGGATCTATATTTTCTGCTATAGGCTCTGGCATAAATGCAGTGATATCTGCTATTGCTTCCGTGGTAATGGCCATTGTAGGAGGTATCACCACTGTAAGCTTCCGCTCATTGTGTCTCGAAACTGCTTACTTACCCATTTTATGATACAGGTCCTTGCAACCATTTTCCGAGTAATTGGTGACGTTTTGTGCTGCCGATGTGGTTCACGTAGCGGTGGCAGAGGAGGGCTTGCAGGCGGAGGGACTTATTGATCATGGTCACCGCAAGCTTGTAGCGGATGCACTACCCCCTCACGATCATGATCACGAGCATGAAGACATTTATTACTAATATCTTGGCTTTCTTCGCGGTTCGTTTAAACACGACGTCGTCATTTGTACCTACAGTATGTATTTAGTACCCTCGACTTGTTGGAATGGAAGCTGTATGCGCAGATTCAAGGTGAAAAAATACACAGCGAGTGAACAGTACGCTAGACTGTAGTAACAAATACCGATATCAGAGATAGTAGTAGTACACGACGAGAACTCAACCTGTTGAAATCAATCTATAAATAGAAAATAAAGACAGCTTCTTACAACAAATCACTCTTCTCCTTCTTCAGGCCCGCCAGATTTCTACCCCATTCGACGACGCTGTGGCTTGTTCGTACTGCAGCTCTGGCTAAACGCTTCACTTTCTCAACATTCATCGTTGGACGCAAAGAAGATCGGTGAGTAGCTGGCCGCTGTCCTGGAGCCACGCCCATATCGATGAAAGACCTCAGGTGTGTTTTATTCGTATCGTTGGTCCGAGCCTGTTGATATCGTGGCATTGGACTGTGACTCCTCGTACCTCGCAATGGGGGTCTTTCGAGACGGCTGGGACCACCAGGGTAGGGTTCTGCCTCGTGAATGGGAGTAGTAGAGGTTCCTGAAAGTGGTTTTGATAAATGACGGATAGGATTGGAAAAACGGCGAAAACGGGATGAGCCTGGTGGCCTGGGAATACCGGTAGAATCATTTAACTTGGGCACAGTTTCAATGACAGGAAAAGGAACTTTCATGGCTGGAGTAGAATTTTGTTTAGTCAAAATTCCACGGCGATAGTTCGTTGGATTTTCGCCTGCTATCATGGACGAGCGTGGCCCACTTTGGAGAGAAATATGGCCATTCCAATCCTTCATCTTTGATTCCAGTCTCTCCAAGGCCGACGAGCGGTCCAAGGGAGGGGCCTTCGGAAGATAGCTAGTTCCGCTTAGATTTGACTGAGAAGTGCTTGCGCCGTTGGAACTAATGAGCTGGCCCCAGCGTTTAGATGTCGTACGGCTCTCTCGCGAAAAGCTACTGGCTTGCTGTAGCTTTGAGGTGGACGTATATTCCGAACGACGAGCTCGTTCTTCCACGGTACCAGGTCCAAAACAAACACTGGGTCTTTTTCCAAGTTTCCCGCTGGAGACTACATCGTCATATGCATTACGGGCACCCAAACCGCGGTGAAATATTTGTGATTGTTCCTCGGCACAGATATTCTTCGCTCTGTTGACCTTGGTGATGTTGCTTCTCGCAATATCACGCTGCTCGATGCCGTGTTCTGATAAAGGGGCGGACGTCTGAAGGGGTTCGAGCTCCGATCGATCCTCCGTGTGGAAATTCGTAAGAAGCTCGGTTGAGCTGATTGGAGAATCTAGGCTATGAGGCGATGGAGGCTCGTCGTATCTCAGGCCGACCATCATGCTAACTTCTTCCAGCAATTTGCTACACCTCACTGAAGAGTCGCGACTCCTCCGATCAACTTCGCCTGTCATCTTTTTAACCTGTTCTTCGACCTCCCATGAATAATCATCAATCTTTTGCACGCCCCATTCCTTTATTCCCTCGGTATTTTGGCCGCTAATGAGGGAAGGTGGAACAATGCTCAGCCGTCCTTCTGACTCGGAAGCCGTCCTCCGCCGGACATGAGATCCCCATACCCGCAGGAATTCGCGGACTTCCTTGGTTTCTTCTTCAGTAAAAAGGCTACCAGTGTCCAAATTTGTTGATGGTGGTCGAGGGAACTTTAGTCCCATCGGAAACAAGGAAGAACAAGATGACGATGTTCTGGACGAGGAATTCATTTCATCCTCTTCATTACCAATGCGACGACGGAAGGAGGGTAGGCATGCTTCTGATTGAATCTTGGACAGACGATATCCGTTGAGTCGTCTTTTATCCTTCCTTTGTTCGCGAAGATTGCAACCAGATGGTCTGGGTCGACAAGTTTCATGCGAATAAGGGCGACTTTCCGCACCATTGCTTGAAAAGGGTTTCTCCAAAGCTCTAGTAGACCGCAACTTTTGGGAGAAGTTCGTAACTGATAACATAATTGTGTGAGTTCCGTGCTCACCATTGCATATCTTCTTTCATCTTCATCATCTACAGACGCAATTAGCAATGTACTCGCTATGGTGGAGGCAGGTACAGCTTACCTTTGTCAACACAGCCGTGATCAAAAGACATTTTGTTGCCGTCTTTCTCTTTATTTCTGTCGAGATCAGCCATAAACGAACGGAAATTTTTCCCGCAGTCTACATCCTGAAAATAAGATGAGATTGTGGTCCCAGGACTATCCGAAGGACAAGTGATCGCTGTTGGTGGCGAATACGCGGAGTGTGGAGTTATTGGTGACAGCGGCTGAGGGGAATTCAGGCTCCCTGAAGACGTAGAACGAGTAGGTGAACTAGTTTGAGCGCAAATCAGCGTCCTGGCCTTGTATGATAACAGAAAACAAACTTGTGATAAATCGCAGGGGATAGAGGTGGGATCAAAGCCCTGTCCCTTTGAGGGGAAATACTATGACCAGGGCTCGTGTCCCTCACCGCGAGAACACGAGAGTTGGTAGATGGAGAAAATCGAGAGACGAGACGCGCGCATTTTCCTTCATTTCGAGGAAGCGGTGAAAAGGGAATCTGCGTGTGGGGGTTGCCGCGATCCATAACGATATATGTACAGGATGCCACTGGTTCTGTCAAGACGCAGAATGTCCGACAGCTCCGAGAGATTGGCTGTTAAAGTTGCGCGCGTATAGAACAGATGTTATGAAATATGATATCACGGGGTAAAAATTCAAACGAGATGTAAGGCCTTTTCTGCTCTGAAAACACAATAGTTGTTTCTGTAGTTTGTAGCCTATGTTAAAAATGGGCGACATCAATTTCACAACGAATGAACCATTACTCACAGTAATGGGCTGTTACCGAAACCGCACCAACGCAGACTATGACTGAACGGTCTGTTGGACAGTAAGGATGAGCTCTAGGAAGAAAACGAGGACGGCAAAGCAGCAATGGGCGGGGAAGGACAAGCTGGTGTACTCCAAACGCTTCAATTCCCCAAACAACGCGAAGGTCAAAAACAAACCGAAACAAGAGAAAATATGCTATGACCGGCGGACTACAATGATCTGAGCTACAGATCTTTTAAGTGTCCCGATAATCATTTGAAAAGCTATAGTCAGCCATTACAATATGATACATCCCGTCACTTTTGGGAGTTTGAAATATTGAGAATTTGGGCGATGATGCCGTTACTGAAACGCCTATCCTTGAACCACGTTTACCGGATTAGGATATGCCGACAAGTTAGGAGTTTTTTTTTTGTTTCATGGACTTGGATCAGATTGGATCCTTCGCATTAACCTTCGAAAAATTTTCGACACAGATCACATTGGATCCGCATCACGAGGACGATCGTGAAAAGTTCACTGAATATGTATAGAGCGTTAGTGACCAGGGGTAAACACAATGTGCAGTATGGGCAGCGCCTAGCCTTGCTATCAGACAGAGAATTTGTGTACAAAGTTCAAATGCGGCAAAGATGCATAAATGACAATCCTAACCTCACCTAGACATGATTCATATGATGTCAGACGTGTCGTAAATCTTAGATGGTGAAATACGAAATGAGATAAAGCATGCCTGCAAAGTTTTCACGAAAGTACATGCATAACAGTCGTAATGACAACGCCCTAGTACCTAATACGCTTTCTTGCCCGCCGAAAGCTGCAAGTGAGCACTGTGCTCGTCGTATGGCACTTTCGAAACAGGGATCTCGCGCCATAGATCGGGTGTAAGGAACGAGTAAGTTTTGGTGATCTGTAAGAGACTGTGAGCTGGGCAAAAAAAGAAAGTCTGCTACGGATAAACTGACAGCAGCAAAGGTGGCTTTGAGGAAGTTACCCATCGTTGCAGTAGAACCCTTTGATTGCGTATAGCAATCCTCCACACCAGCAAGTTGTAGCAATCGTTTCGAAGCAGGTGCAGCCACAATACCGGTACCCCGTGGTGCGGGGATGAGACGACACATGACTGATCCGACCTTCCCGCTAACTTTTGATGGCACGGTGTGTGGCTCACCAAGAGCTGCACCCCAGTAACCTCTCCGTACGGGGATGACGGAAAGTTTGGCCAGAATGATAGCACCACGAATAGCAGTGGCAACTTCCTTCGCACATTTGACACCCAACCCAACATGTCCGTCGAAATCACCGATAGCAACGAAAGCCTTGAAACGGGTACGCTGACCGGCCCGAGTTTGCTTTTGTACAGGCATGATTTTCATGACCTCGTCCTTGAGTTTTGGTAGGAAGAAGTCGACGATCTGGAATTCTTTAACAGGAAGAGAGAAGAGATAAATTTCTTCCATCGATTTGATTTTGCCATCCTTAACGAGACGACCCAACTTGGTGACGGGGACCCTATACATGATACTTAGAATGTGGAGGTGAATGGTAGTGGCCTTGAGTACATACCATTCCTTTTCTTCATCCTTGCGGCCACCCCTGCGAGGTCCACGGCGACCTCTACCCCGATCACCACGTCCACGTCCAAATCCACCACGTCCTCGTGCAGCGTCAGCCATTTGTGCTGAAAGATACTAGAAAGAAAGATTAGACAAACAATTGGTGAAAACACTAAGAACAAAGAAAGTAGAATGTGCGATTGAGACCTGCTATAATTTAAGTGTACATCCAACGATATGTGTGTCCATCCATCTCCTGATGTAAATCCATCCAGCTGATGAAATCCTTGACAGAATCATAGTGGCTCGCAGCAAACGTTCTAGTGACTGAATGATACTCACGTCTTGAGGTTTTGTGTTGCCGAGCTCGTCGTTGAGAGATTCTCTATCGAGCCTATGCCTTACAGTGAGCCCGAAGCGTGCGCACGTGGGATGACAGTCAGCCGGCCCTTAACAAGGTGGTAGGGCTTCTGACACCGTGAGCTCCCCGAATATTACTCAGCGCTTGCAATTTGAAATGTAGTGAAACCGAGTCTTTTGGACCAGGTGAAGGCTTTGTTGACATGAACAACAAAGCAGTCAAAGCCTTTTAAGAATTCTATAGTGAATGTACTTTTCTTTATTCTGCACAAAAGCCAATGCATCTCTGAAAGATGAAAGAAGGGTGTTTCAGTCTGGATGTCTTACGGCATCATCAGGCACAGGTATAGTGGTGTCCGGGGTACTCTTGGCTTCACGGAACATATATGGCCTTTCGGCCTTTGGCCAGAATTGAAACGCCACCCCAGCGGTAACCTCCTCTTTGCGCTATAACGCTCAATTCAGTCTTCAAGTCAGTCTTTTTCTGTGCTTTAACCGACCTGGTATTGAACTAATGTTGCTGGCATTTTACAGTTCACTCCCAAAGAACAATATCATCTACCAAGTTGGCAAAACATGTCAAATTCCAATATGTCAAATATAATGAAACAGACATTTAGTCTTTGCCCCGCGTAAGTTGGTACTACATAGTTGTCATCGTATACTCATCGTCTTATTATGCAGCAACGGTCGTCAAACCGTTGGAGATGGGGCATTCTCTTCCGACATGACTCCCAGTGTACTTGCTGTGTGCCACATGCAGGGCACCGACGACATGTACTATTACTCTACTACGTTCTCTGGCGGACCCGGAGTGAGTTTCTCTCTCGTATATGCCCGCTGCTGTATCGCTTATTCCCTTTAATGTAGTGGCGGTTTTGACGCTCCCAAATCAAAATGCCCTCCGGATAGAGGGTCGTCGGACTGTGTGACAGGCAGTCTGGCGTCTATGATTTCCGCTTCTCCCGATTCTAACACATCTTCATCTTCTCTGGATTCGTTCTCTCCAAAATATCTTGTGCATCCGCCCGACTTTTCTAGTCATTCCATTGACATCACGCCGAGAGGCCACCATACGAATGTCGCTCCGCGAGCCATTCCCCGTCGTTCTTCTTCGCCTTACGATATTGCAACTCCTCCTTTGACACCCGACAGTGATGCGGAAGAAAGAAAGGGTGAATCTGGTATAACTACAAAGCATTCGAAAGATGCCTTGGATCTTCTTTTGAACATCTTTCCTCGTAACGGATTGAGCATTTTGCCCTTTGCTAAGAGCGTCACTGTGACCGCACCTAATATGGGAGCTGCTTTTGAAGGCGTCGTGGTTGAATTACCAGGCAAACCCAAGACGTTGTACGTTGACGGTAAGAATGCCGAGTCGGTTAGCTTGAGAGAAAGGTGTGTTACCTCGATCTATGTTTGCCTTGCCGTGCTCACTGCGTCATGTAGCATCGTTGCCCTACTCGACCTCGCCGATGAGCACCTTGAATGTTCGGCTTTGATAATCGCTTTAGACAAATCATCGCAGGCATTGGGGGAACTTCTTCATTCACTCATGTATGTTGGAGGAAATGTTGTTACTAAACCTCCCTTCCAGGTTGACCCGGCCTGCTTGCTCGTTGGTTTGGAGATTTAGTGTGCGAGTGGTTTGGGAATGTTGCTTGCAAATGTTGCCGCGGATGATGCTAAATTTATCTTGAACACATGTTTCTTATGATTTTTTTCTTCAATAAAGGATGCTTTTTGAGTGTCTTCCAAGTGTATCTCGACTCATCGGCGCGAGCTCCATGCTCTTGAGTGCTTCATGTCATAGTAATAGTCTTACTTGATTTGGTTAATGTCTTTTCCGTTTCCGAAGCTTTCAGGGCCACTTGTGCCACTGATTCAGTTCATAGTAGCGCTTCAGCGCCAGTTGAACGTTGAAGTTCGGTAAATCAGGATTGCCTTGTTCTTCAAGTTCATTAGTCTCCTTGGAAGTGAGAGTACTATCGTTGGTGAATCAGTGTTGGCACAGTGAGTGGTTGACTGCGAGCTTCCGATTCGACTTCGGTTGAACGCTTCGTACTTTCTAGCGTCGTCCACTCCTCGTTGGTCTTTTTTGAATTTTTTAGCTGAACGACCTGTTCTCTGTATCATCTCTTCCTACATCATGGATATTCTCAAAGGAATAATAGCTTTTTTCTGCGGGTCGTCCCCCACTAGTAAGCCTGAGCGACCCCAGGAACACAGGCATGAGCATCAGCAACCACACAAGCAGCATGTGGCACCGATTTCGGTCAGGCCTGAACCGAGCCACCCAGTGGTACGTTGTCACTCTCATCTACTATCCAGGACAATGAAAGATCACCCGGACCTGGTCACGTCTTATGCAATAGCGAGTGAAACCCGAGCCCCATCGCGTCCAAGTTCCGCATAAACCCCGTACTGAAGGCTTTGTGGTTCGTATTTCCTGTTTGCTATTGAGCGAACTATATCTTCTCCTTAAAACGCAGCCATTGAATAATCCATCATTAATAGGATCAGAATCAGATTAACCAGCAAAATGTGCACTATACCACCCTCCGCGCCCGGGCCAACGAAGAAGGAGATCAGATGGCGGAGTGTTTCCAAGAATCTCACGAGGCGTATGGCCGACGCGACGGAGCTTTGGCAAAGCAACTATCTGAGAAAGGGAAGGCCCACAAGCGGAATATGGAAAGATTAAATGGTGAAGCCAGCGAATGGATATTCAAGGGTGACTACTTTACCATACTCGCATTATTTGTCACTAAAGAGGGGGTGACTGTATCTTTGGCTTATCAGAGAACAACCTTGTGAGTACTTATTTCCCGTTTTCATTGATGACTTGTCTATATTGCCCAATAGGACAGCAAACCTGGAGAAGTTGACCTTCATGGGTTATATGTCAAGGAAGCTATTTCGTTTACCGACAGGACTATCCAACAAGCTCGCCGAGGCGGCGACTCACACATACGCCTTATTGTTGGTAAGTATACTCAGGCATTTATTGCGACAGAGCTGACGAGTACTCCTTTAGGGAAAGGTTTGCATTCCCCCCAACAAGTTGCTAAGATTAAACCTGCGATGGAGGAATTGATTCAGAAGTAGGTTCAGTTCATTCCTACAATTCAAAATTGTCATCGAATCGATTATGTTTGCAGGCATCATCTCCTCGCCGAAGTGGATCCGAATAATTCAGGAGTATTGATTGTGTATCTCGACACTCAACAACGTCGGGTCGAAACACATGGCACAATCATTGGGACAGACGACATCGCACGACGACTACAAGACAAAGACTCCGGATGTACTATCATGTAATTTTGACTTGTTATACCCTACTTTTGTGTACTGTAGTATACTGTGTATCAAAGTCCATCATGAACCCTGTACAAAAAACTTCTTGCTTTCTTGCGCATTCTTATCATTTTGACACGTTAGCAGTCTCTTTTACAAATGTCTACCAGATACGTCTCTGCGTGATGTCTAGTCTCTGGGAGTTCGTGTCAACTACTGTACCATTTTTTGCAACTCTATAACTATTTATACGGCGACAAAAAGGCTGACATGAATATTCCTACATCATAAACTATATTATTACACGAGCAGCAAAGATTCTGGCTCGTCTTTCCCGAGTAAATTTGCATTTCAGACGCGCTCAAGGATCCATCTCTGCTTCTCGTCACCTGTAACACCAGAGATAGTGATCTGTATAATGTGGCCCATTTATTATTGTTACTTCTAGGAAGAAATAAATCAGACATGCCTTCTTGCCATCAACTGCAGCATCAAGTCCACAATTGACGGTTACACCAGTGGCGAGTTTACGACCAGAGGCGTCGAGCACTCTGTGATAGATGACATAAGTACCGGCAGATGGCTTGGACATGGTGAACTGAATATGATCGAGGGATACTTGAGGAGAGGACTGGTGAAACGTCGGGGGATAATTCTAGGAGACATGAGGCAAGGGGAGCGGCTGCATGAACTATTGTAACTATTTTCATTCGAACTTGACATTCCGTTGGGTCCTGCCTAATCATCTTTGTTCGTCGTAGCAGAACGTAGGCACGTCCTGAATTCGACCCTGGTGGTTCATGTGGGCTGGTTCATGTTTCCAGCTCGAGCTGGAGTCACGATTGGCTTGGTAATCTGCTACTACATCAGCAAGGCCACTAAGATATACAGCACAAGCTATAGTGTACTCACCATTACTCGTCGATATTCATCGCAGCCACTGACAAAACTTGCCAGCAGTTGTGCCAATGTGAGTTCGGTGTTGGTGAAGCAGACTTAGACTGTACTCCTGCAGTCATTAAAGACTGTATAAACAGGATATAGTTGTGCGGAATACTATTGTTTGGCTTACAGATTAATATTGAGTTTGAAAGCCAAAAGCTTATGAAGCCACTAATTTACTAAACCAGTCGTTCAGTTGCAAGTGCATGATGGCGTGCTAGGCTGTAAAACTCGCTGCTAGTGTGAACTGGTCAGGACGGACGATCACTGATACACAAGCAGTCGTGCCCCCGAAGTATGGTAAACTCTAGACGATGCCATTGGTATGAGATGAAATATAGTATAATCATATCACTGACATGTAGGGAAAGTTGGTTTTGTCCAAAATTAACGTTTTAGGTTGCCACAACGGATATGCAGCTCACTTGAAACCCTTTCCATATTTTAAAAACTCTGGAGAGGGTTCAGGTTCAGACATTATGGGCTTTTACCTGGACATAAACTTGTGGATTGTGACTTGGGCCGAACAATACCCCTAGCTATTTTGCGGGATATATCTTGTATTGGCATGCGACCCGAGGAACAGACTGGAAACGCCAGTCGTGAAATAAGCACGCTATGCCATGACTCGTACGGTGGGGATTATTGCTGATTCAAGTTTGCTTGTGATGCCAGTGGCATGCATGATATTTCGTCACAGTAGTACTGCAGAAGAAGAAGCGACAGTGTACAAAGGCCGCTGCCGGGAGTCTGCCGGGAGTCTGTTGATCATGCATGGCTGTGTTCTGTGATTCTGATTATCGCCATCTTACCGCACGTAGCAGACCATTTTAGGGCTATTAGCAACCGTGGTCTTCTAGTGTGGGGTCACTGCGTTGTATCCAAAATGAAGTCTATCCTGGACAACAACGCCCCAGAGCTTTCTCTATCAAGTTAACACAAGATGCACCACTCAGAAGTCAGGGAAGGAGAACACTCATCACATTCCGGTAGACATGGTCACTCTTACGAAGCAGTATGTTTTCTTATCATACCTGACTGTTAACGAATGGGTTTGCGAACGTGTATAATCTGTTATAGAGGTCGGAATATGAGCATGAAGGTGCTCAGCATAAGTACCACCAGTGGCATGAGCACTTTGAGGTTCGTTCTTCTAAGTGAATTTTGGGCCTCAATATTGACATCGGGTGTAGGATTCCGACCAGATCAACATGCACAATGAGCACTATGTGGGGCTGCGTTCCCGGGCCAACGAAGAAGGAGATAAAATGGCGCAATGCTTTCAAGAATCTCACGAAGCATATTCTAACCATGACGGCGCCTTAGCAAAGGAATTATCAGAGAAAGGAAAAGAGCATGAACGCAACATGGAAAGGCTGAATGACGAAGCCAGTGAATGGATATTCAAAGGTATCTAATTAACCGCTCTCTATCGCAGATCTGACTGCATTGCTAATGATATTCTGGTTTCAAATAGAGAATAATTCAGTGGGAATGTCCCATCTTCTCGAGAGATTTGCATACTTACTTTGTTCATTAGGACAGGAAACCTGGCGAAATTGATTTGCACGGGCTATTTGTCAAGGAGGCTGTCGTTTATACCGACAGAGCCATCCAAGTAGCGCGACAGCGCGGGGACTCACAGATTCATCTCATCGTGGGTATGTATATGCGCCTCAAGGCGTGAACGACTCGGAGCTGACCTCTATTGCGCTGTCAGGGAAAGGCTTGCACTCTCCTCAGCACATTGCCAAGATCAAGCCCGCTATGGAGGAACTGATGCAAAAGTGGGTCCAAATTTCTGGATTAGTCTGTTAGCTAATCGTAATTCACTAACAGACATCAGTTGCTCGCCGAGGTGGATCCTCATAACGCAGGAGTGCTAATTGTACATCTTGATGGTCAACAGCGCGAAGTCGAAACACGGGGCGCTGTTGTTGGAACAGATGATATTGCGCGAAGACTCCAGGGAGAGGAAGACACCGGGTGTACCATCATGTAAGCTGAGGTCGGACCTGTGTCTGTGAACTGTGTACTGTCAATGTGTATATCCATATTTTGTATCATCTTGGTTTTTGTAGTTTTGTGCTGCAAAGGATTCAAGGACACGCATGTACGTGACTTTCAAGTTGACCATTACCGGAGTGACTTCCGAATCAAGTCGGCTCGGAAGAACTTGAACTGCATCCCAAAAACTGGGTTCCGTGAATACGCGTTCTACGACTTTGCAGAATTTCGCTAGTGTATCCAATCTTTGAGCTAACAAAGTACAGAGAGCGAAAGTGAGGAAAAGGCTATCCAAGTTTGGGCAGCTGTGCTAGTTGTGCTGAGTTTCATGGTCTATCAGTCTTGGTGCGTGTGGTCGAAGTTGCCAACCTTTCATTGCAATACAAGTCATTGAAATCCATACATGCATCCAAATAGTTGCCTTGTAAACCGTCCAGATGCTGTCATTACGCTCCAGAGGACATAGTATCCTTCGCCGATTCGTGTTCATCCAAACTTATCCCAGTCGTTTTCAAACCTCCGCAGCGTCTAAAGCTAGTGACAGGGAAAGCAACTCAAATCCATATCCATATCCAACACACACGAACCCTAGACCACACCAAATATTCCACCTACCGCACAATGCTTCTCAGAATGACGTGAAAAGGAGATGTTAGTAAACTTCCCCTTCGTATGTTGCTATAGCAGAACAACCTAAGAATGCTACTTGCGAGGGTTTCTTAGACTATGATCTCGTCAGGATATATCATCCAGACTCTCCCGTGGCACGCCACTATGCTCCAGAGGTCTCGCAAGCTCGCTTCCAGTCTATCACCCAAGCATATGACATGCTCCGCGGGAAAAGCGCCTTTTCTGAGGAGACGTTGGCCTCTAGGACTGCCAATATTAGGCATTCCGATATTTGGAGAGGTAGGTCATCCAGACGGCCCCATTTTGATGATACTTCAGGAGATGAACGATGGAAAGAGAGAACTATAGCCGCAGTGGTCATATTGGTAATACTTTCTTGTTATTTTCCCGAGCCTATTGGATTGAGTGAACTCTACTCTTCAATATAGACCCTCGTTGCTTTTGTGGTACAAACTATGACAACCCGACAACAGGCACTGGCAGAAATAGTGGCTCGGAGCCAACGCAAACCACATGATATTAAAGGGACTCAAGAGGACCATACACTGGGAGAAGATTCAAAGACCACATGACATAGATCGTAATCAAAATCTACCTACAGTATGTTCAGGTATTCCTTTCACATTCATGAACGGGAAATCGAATTACTCAAGCTGTACTCGGAAGATTAATGCATATACATTGGGTGCGAGATCACTCACCAATGATCATTCGATGCATCCCCGTCCCAATATCGGTGCCTTATAAAACGCCTTTGACTTGTGCGTGGGCTGTAGCGCCGATGAATGATGACACTTTAGTATGACAATCTGGCAGACTAACCTTCAACACCGCCCACTACATCCTGCTGGAGGAATGTATTGACATGTGTGGATGAAATACAATTCCTGAAGTTTGAATGAAGTCTGAGTAACACTACGTGGTGTACATGGTAACAGTATAGACTCCATCATAGCTTTCGAGGGCAAACGCCACCGTCAAGAGGAAGAAATCCACTGAAGCTGGAGTCATATTAAAAAATGAGAGCCCTGCGTATCCGAATCTCAAAATATCCAGTGCAGCCGACAGAGCGTGCAGATGGCTTCTGATAATACCAAAAACGACAAAGGGTCAAAGAAGACGTTTCAATAGTTGAACACTGCCGCGGTACTCGCGCTCAGCTGTCGAACTTAATTATCTTAATCCTCGACTAGAGTAACGGTGCGTCCACCAATCAAAAGATCCCCCCTCCTTTCCCCATCCCCTGCTTCCATCCTTGCAGAATGGCTTCCAAACTGCATCGCCCGCTTCTTCCTCTCGCTTGCTTCCAAGAGACCCACTTTTCGTGCCGCGGCTCTCAACAGCATTTTGTCTCCTGTGCCAATTTCTAGTCGTGGATCAAGCTTGAGATGTACTGGGAGTTGTGCAAGGAAGGCTACAAGACTAAGCGAGAGGAATGGATGTCGCGTTTCTTTCCCATTCGATGAAATGACACGATCATCTCTTCCTAGATTGCGGGTTGGTATACGGTCAAGTTCAAGCTGCAGCTAGAAAAAAACACAGGGCATCGAGTCCATGAAATGCACATGAACAAGCTTATACACGAATTACCTCGTCAATGACGCCTTGCCAGCCCCTAACACCAAAGGCAGTGCGATGCCTCCCATATCCACCCAAAAGTTCGTCTGAACCCAAACCATTTAACATCACTCGAGCAGGACTCTCGTATGGACGAAATCCGTCGGGGTCGACCTCACTGCGTATTTGACCTACACCGCGCGACGCAAAATAGAGCGCCATAGCTAGACTCTAAGATGGTTATTCAGCCAATGCACGTGATAAAAGGCAACTATATCATACAAGATCCATGACAGTTCGTCCTGGAAACATCGTTTCTTCAACACCCGTACGGGCAGCTCGACTCTCCTACATCGTACTGTGAGAACCAGTACATCAGGTGAAATATTGATATAGCTCACCTCGTACCTTACATTCACTTCAACCTGAACAAATGCAGAATCAATATAATCCCAATGAAAATGAACATGATGACGAACTCACAAAATTCCAGGTCCTTCCAGGGCACACTCTTCTCAGCTCTTCGACTTCTTTGAGGCCAGTTAACCTGTCTGGCACCATATACGATGTATTTTCCGTTCCCTTGTTGGCGCTGATTTTTAAGCGTTGTTGTTTTTTCTTCTTTGACATTGCGCCTATATTTCCCTCGGTTTGCACTTGGATCTTTCTAGGATTCTCGAATGCGACGTTAAGTAGGTCGATGGGTTCGTCTAAGGGTATATGGCTGATCGAAACGCCAGAGATGATTTACACGAAATGAATAAGTATTTGCACAACTTACCGATGAGCTAGGAATGCTATCATTGTTGAATCTATGCCACCACTAAATAAGACAGCTAAGCGAGCTTGCCCTGGTAGATCTCTTGCGTAGAAAGTGAAAGTGAGTCAGGTTGATTGCTCTGGTGTAAAATCATACTAACGATCCTCGTGGAATATCTCGCACACGAAGCATAACACTCCGGTCTAGATGAAACAACAGTTGGTCCATTGCTTCTACCATATTGTCAGGGAGCCTCTCCAATTCTAAGGATACAGGTTGAGGAATGTCCTCAGTAGGTAATGTAGTTTTGACTTTGCTGAGTTGCGCCTGTGCAAATCACAAGTGTCAGATAAGAATCATGCTTGTTAAAGAAACGTACAAATTGCTGTGTTTGGTGGCATCGAGGGAATGTCGTTAAGCAGCCATCAAAGCTACTAGCGAACTGTAGACCATTAAGCTCGAGATAGATTGAGGCAAGTAAAAACCCCACTTCAGGTGACTTATTCAAATTTGCGAGATCTAGGCAAAATATTCCGTCTGTAGATAATTCTTCCACCTCATATGCTGAGTGGACGCCCACTGAAACAGATGTTAGAAGTAGATATGGGTGTTTTTTTGTAGGTCTGTGGATTAGCAGAGATCGTCGACCGAGGGGATCACGAGCAAAATAGAGGCTTTGTGAAGTTGCCTGTGGTGTCATAGTTATGGTCACTTTATACGTGGACGTCATTAAACGCAAAATCAGTGACTCACATGATAAAAGACAAAGGCATAGCTGAATAAAATAATAAATACATGTGTCAAGGAATATATATTCGTAAGATGGCTTACGGTCCTTCGATCCTTCCGAGTAGAGATGGGATATCAGATGGTGCTTCGAGTAAGCACATGGCCTTGAAAAGCCGGACTCCATCATTTTCACGTGAGTGTATCTGTCTCGATGAATGAAGATTTCAACAGATCCAGAAGAGGATGCTTGTTCAATATGCTCACATCCATACCCTCGAATACCTAACGAATGGTACAGATACATTAGCCATTGTGAATACATACAAAGGGATGAGTACCAACTTCGCCGTTCCAACAAAGTATATTCCCATCCGCTTGATGGGGTTGTACGATTGGTACTTGTCCTCTCAGTCGCAGTTCAGATGCAAACATGTCCAGCACCAAATTAGAGCTACCGCTCGAGCTTGCATCTGGATCTAGAACTACTTCATAGCTATTTTGCGCATCGGGTCCTGAATTTGAAGAGTCAGGACATCATGACGACCTCCTAGGTTCGCGAAACAAACCACGAGCAGCGTTGGCAGCTTTGAGGCGGTTTATCAAGCTTTCATGAGGTTTGAGGGCGTTTCGACCTTCCTGGTTACTGATACAGAATATAGAGCAGAATATTCCGCACATGAAACACGATACGTTGCTCAAAAGAGGGCTGCCTTAGTGCTATAGCTGCCTTCCTTCCAAGAAAACGCGGAGGTGGTTTGTAGGTGGACAGATCTGATACCGTCGGTTAGATTATGTTCTACTATGGTGTACCTGTACAGCCACCAACAATCGAAAATTAAACCAGCACAATCGAGACCAGTTTGACTTCACCCCCACTACGTATACGAAGCACATAGAGCATATGTACAGTGGCAGACATAACTTTCTTTGGCATGGTAGTATAGTGAATATTGATTGAATCTGCAAACGCCCATAGACACCGATTGCCATTACCCGAAATGCTATTGAGTGAAGTGGCATGCATATGTTAAGACATGAAAAAATAGTTACAACCTTTATTTGACCCTCGTCTCCGGACCCTTCAGCTTCTCAGACACAAGCTCACTGAACTCCTCCCGCAAGATAGCTTCTCTCCGTTCTCTTTCTTCCCTCTGCAACTTCAGTATACCTCTTTTCTCCTCAGCGCTGATAACTTGATTCTCCTTCCTCATACGCACAGCATTCATTCGTCTGTGGCGGCTTCCACTCATAACATAACCGACCTGTTCGTACGACGCAATCTCATCTGATGTCAAACCAATTTCACCACGACGAGGAATACGCTGGTCCGTGCCGTCTTGCAAGAAAGCAGCCATAGCACTACCTTCTCCACGAAGGAGAGCACCACCATATGCGCGTTCATCCACTTTCTTAGATGCAAGAATTTTATATAGAGGCTGAGGGCCAAGTTCGTCATCAGAGTCTTCATTGTCGTGTTGTGTCGCCGATAACGTCGCAGCTGCCAATGGGGCCGCTCCGTTATTTTGAGATGTGAGAGAGGGAACAACAGCAGATGTCGAAGGTTTCTCTACCCATTGTTCATCATCCGACTCCTTTGGAGGTGAAGGCGTTCGGCTCCTGGCGGGACTTTGAACATCTCTACTTTTGCTCTTTGTCCTGCTCCTCCTGCTTGATCTCCGGTCTCTGCCATCCTCGCTATCATTATAACTGCGATGGCGACTTGACGACCGATGCCTCTTCCGCTCTTTCCTTTCCTGACGTTCTTCTCTTTCTTTTTCCTTTCGTGCTCGTTTTCTCTCCTTCCTTTCTCGATGACGCTTGGTCTCATCATCGTCCGAGGAGGCTGTGGAAAAGGTCTCTGAGCGCGTCCGTCGACTTGCTCTTTTGCGTGATTTATGATTGTTGCTCGGTGACCTGTTCGAACATTCAGTCTTACGTTGTTATGGAGCGCAAATAAGTGCACGTACAGTCCTCGGGCAGCAGCTTTGGGCGAAGAAGGCCAGATATAAGCCGTTGCAGCTTCTCTTGCTAGTCTGCGGCTGAAGAGAATTTAAATATGAGCATTTGCATATTTACTGAGCACATACCCCTCTATGAAATCGTTTCCCCCTCCCCCATAGGACCCACCATTATAATGGGGCGGTCTGTCTTTTTCACGCTTGTTTGGATACATATTATCCTGTTGGTGCCAAGGGGCAGCAGGGCCCACATCTGGAGTGGGTGGACGCTTGTAGTCCGAATAAACGGGACTCGCTCTTCGACGATCTGAACGGTCTCGACCTTTGCTTCGGTCTCGCTCCCTACTTCGGTCACGGCGGTCGCTGTCATACTTTCTGTTGCTTTCCTTGTGTGAACCTGCATGTCTCTCAACTTTGGTTTCGCGGTTGTAATCATCTGAATAATCTCTGCTGCGCTTGTCTGGACCACGAGCTCTTGGTGACGGAGAACGACCTCGACGACGTTCAGAGTGGGTGGTATTTGGCGGATGGGATATCAATGCCATGCGAGAGGGATGTATAGTGGCCATGATAGGTAGAGATATTCCAAAAGTACTGTAACCTGTGAAAGGACGTCACCGTTTATCTCAACTTCAAGTTTTTGTGCACTGCGATGCGAGCTTAGACTCGACGGCGTGAGAAATATTAGATAAGCAGTCCTCCTCTACTAGTAGGTGATCAGCTTAAACTTGCTACTGTACGAACTTCTTGCTTATAGGTATACCAAAAGGTTATAATCAAAATCTAACCCTTGGAAAGTATGCATAGTATGGAAAAGTGACCCAAAATACGGTCCTCAAGTAGAGTGTGTTATTACAGATGCGGCCCAACCGTAAACCAATACCAGAAACGTAGAATGAGATACGAAATCAAAAGGGCGAGTGCCAGTGGTGTAAGTCACCCGTAAGTAACGATATGGACTCCAAGAGAGACAAGACGTGCAAGATAACATGTGGGGATGAAAAGGGTTGTAGTACACTGTATGCTAGTGGATGAAACACGTGGAGAACGGAGTGGGGGAAATTTGTCGTGAAAGAGGTATGGTTTTTATCGTCCGTTAAGGTGGGTCATTACTGTAAAGAACGGACATTTGTCCTGTGTAAAAGCGCAAGTCTTATACCTGAACGACCAGTTTCGTTACACCGTCATCACGTCGGTTTTCTCCAGCCTCCTTCTCGTATCCCACTTGCGCAGATACTCCCTCGCACGCACTTCGAAGACCACGCACCCATCGAAGAGCCCCGTAGGTAGAAGATCCTTTCGCTGTTCCCATGGTTTTAGATCTATCAGCTCGCACCGGTCGATGCACACCAGAATCATGCCGAAACTATATGCATCTGCGAGAAGCGGGTCCCTACACTCACCGCGTAGGACCTCTGGAGCTGCAAATGGGCGCGTTCCTGGGTGTATTTGCTCCACCTTTTTCGTTGTTCCCTTTTGTGGTGGGCTAGGTTTTCGTATATGTGCAAATGGATCTTCTGGTTCATCTGAAGGTGAAGAGAATAGAGAATCCGCAGATACTGAGCGCCCAAAGTCGAGAAGCTTAATGGTATTTGCCGAGTTTGTGACTTGAATATTTAGCATTGATAAATCTCCGTGGCTTAAACCATAGGAGTGCATATGCGTGAGGCCTGCTAATAGTTGGTTGTGGTAATCGATCTTTTGTGCGATAGAAAGCTCAGGTCGTGCGCGAATAACGTCGTACAATGTACGGCCGTCTATGTATTCGAGTACCATACCGACATTCTCCAAACATCCGAGGAATGCGGCTATATTACGATGACGTGCGACAGTGGTGTACACGCGGAGCTCTGCCAGAAACTGGGTGGTGACGTCTGAGGCATTGGATTGCATCTCTCCATTGATTTCAAGCTGTACAACGTCGGGCTTCTTGACGATACATTTGAAGAGCTCCGATGCCGAGCCCTGGGCCACAGGCGCGAGATTGGCGGTAGGATTAGGGGGTGCACAGTATGCTGTTGGAGTGGGAAATGAAAATATGGACGTTGGATGTCGCGGTGGGTTATAAATGGGTGGTGAAGGGTTTGGCGAGGAGGATTTCTGGGTGTCGTTATTGTTGTGATGGTAGTGGCGGTGTAAGGGATCGGGTGCTACTGCCGTCTCCTCTGACGATGAGAATGATTTTGTTGACCCTTCAAGTTTGTTCTCTTTCTCATCAAGCTCCACTGTGGACAAAATATCATGAGTTGCAGAGAATAGGTGGGATACAATGCTACGTACCCATCCACCAGTTCTTCTTGGATGTCAGTGTCACCCTCTTTACATGCATTTTACGCGGTTGTTGAGCGCTGAACGAATACGATGGATGACTCGAGTATGATTTTTAGAAGTTTCAGAACCTCAACCAGGTCTGGGCAACAAACAATGATTTCGACAAGACGGGGTATAACAGTGTCGTTGAGTCTACACGTGCGTGGACGAGGGCTTTATACAGAAAGCAAAGAATGTGATCTAAGGATAGCCGGTCCATATTTCTTGGCACATGTTTATCTTATAATTAGAAGAGCGCTTATCTTTACCCCGCATTCTGAATCTTGCTGTCAAAGCTGGAATAATACCACAAGGATCCCATATTACTGGTATGTAAGATAGTCATCGACATACATATACAACACACTGGCCGTTGCATTGACGGGCACTTGCCACACAAAAGAGCCAAGGATCCAATTTACGTTGACCGCTGGGACTGTGACCCTTGTTCGGATTGCGATTCTCTAACGAGTCTTGGGATTACGTACATCCTGGGATTTCAAGTCTAGTGAAGCATCACGAAAATTGAATTTTTCTGCTGAGCTGATATCATGTCTAAACAGGAAACATCAGGCTCAGCAGGTCTCGCCATTATGATGAAACATATACCAGACCTTGTACTGAACGGGCTCTTTGGAATTCTTAAAATTTGCTTGTGATGCTGATTACTGCCCAGTTTGCCTTACATTGGTACCTCATAGATGCAAAGCCAGCTTGCTGACTGTGGTGTACACGGACCAACATTGTGAATACTGTACTACCTTACAGTGCATTGGAGATTTGTTTGGGATGCCAAATGATTAGGCACCATGCCATATTCTTGAGTAATGCCAACCAGTGTATTGAGGGGCAAGTTGTTAGAGATGCAGGATGATATATCCACACTGCTGAACAAGGCCAATTGTACCGCAACATGCCTTGCTGGGGAAATCATATACATTATGCAATATGTGCCAAGTGATTGCCGTGCCTCAATTTCTCACCAACCTTGTATTTGTGATATGGGGATAGCATATGTTTGACATACAGCAGAATCCTCTGCCTTTCGCACATATGTCAACTTTACATCACCAGCCAGGAAATAGCAGGCTGTTAGTATTGACAAATGCACAGCGGACCACATTACTGTACCTGGATGGTACATTGATGAAGCATACATGTACAATAATATCAAATATTCACCATTTATATACATTATTTTACATTCAAATTGGACTCATAGTTGTGCTACATTTGATGCAAGGGTGCCTTGCTTAATCACCGATCCACAGTTAATACACACCCTGTTCTGCTAGTTTACGCTGGGCAGCCAGTAGCTGTGCGCTTTGGGCACCAATGTAGGATGACTGTGGCGTCTGGGACCGTACATCTGTTAATCCAGAGGAACACTTAAAAACCTGTCTAAAAAGTCACATTAGCAACTGATGAAATCTAGTATAAGGAACAGAGTGTTGCTTACAGGTTCCACCATGCTAGTAAATCTGTGACATGCTGTTTGCTGCGAGGGCCAGGTGTATCTTCAAAAAAGGATAGAATGTTATTGTAAAATTCACAGTAGTTGAAGTCTCCATCCACTTCACGCCAAGACCCAAGGTCCGACAAACTGAAACAGACCTGATGATAAACTAAAATCAGTAAAGCGGAAATATATGATAGAGTATGTTACCTGTACTGCTGTAAAAGCAATTGAGCGAGCTGTTACAGATTTTAAGCCAATGATTGTAGCCACATTACGCCGAGTATTGGTTCTCTCACGCTGTATTGCTCTCTTTCTTCGTCGGTTGTCCACGTCTGGATTATCACTGGTACAGGCATTAGAGTGTAAGTCAACACTTTCTGCTGATGTTGGCGACGTGAACAAGAACATATATGCCTATAAAAACGGTGCATGATAGTAACATAACAGACAAGTTGATTTACATACTTTTACTAATAAACACCCTTTGAATAAACCCTTTTCGAGATCACTCATGTCAGCTCCACCAGTTTCATACAGGAAGTTTGGCCACGAATCAGCTGTGACCAGAAAGCTGGGACATCCGGTCTTTATGTTAGTCCAGACTCTGTGGCCAAAGTTAATTCATTTGAGCTCAAGAAAATAACAGCAGTGTACTCATTACTCCATTAAAACTCGGCAGGACAAAGTAATTCTGCCAGCACTTCATTCTCAAAACCACGAGTAAGCTTGTTAGTTGGGTGGAGAGCGCATACAGCTGGACACTGGTGAAACATATCCTTGGTCCAAATAATTATATCAGACTTTAGGTTAAAAGAGTCATCTGCTCGTGCATGATCACCACCCTGGCAAATCTATGGCAAACTTGAGATACCTCTGAATATAAAAAGAAATGAGGTACTAACATCTTTGTAAAACAACTCTATCTCCGTTACATCAGCTTCTAGATATTTTTTCATTAATGGTATATATTTTTTGAGGCTTTGATAGCCTAGCCACAGTCGTTCCTGGCTGTGAAATGAAGAAATATCAACTGAGTAGATAAGACACTGGAAGACTTACTCTGGTGTAGGCAACACACTAGATGAAGTATCATCAAGAGTCAGTGTTAAGCGACGGTCCCGCTCGTCAACTAATTCTCTTGGATGTTCAAAGGTTGAGACCAAACGGCGAAGACACCGGCCCATATAAACTTGTTCATAGTGGGCATCATCGTTTCTGTGTGAAGGCACTTGTAAAGTAAATGCGGAGAAAAAAGAATAAAATTTACTTTTGCTTGACAGGGCCACCATCTCGTAAGTTATCTACTTCATGCTGTAGTTCAGCAATGCGACATTTGAGTGCATTTTCAGTAGTAGGACTACACTCAGGCTGGTTGTCCTGGGGCAAGGAACTATGAGAGATAAATGAAGAGACCATCAGGGAAAATGTAGACGGAATTGTTTCATGTCCATACCATGAATCCTCCTTCAAATACCCTCTCTGGCCTGCAGTTTTTTGCTGTTTGGCATAGTAAGGAGATCCAGGGTGGACAGGGATCTGGAGATTGAAATGGAAGCAAAAAAGAGAAAGGATAAAAATGGTAGTGGAGACTGAAGCTCCGAGAATGGAGAGTTTGGCTTATGTCTGTAAAGCTATGCTAGCAGCAATATACTCCTGCCGTTAGACTGAACATATTAGGATATTGGATAAGGGAACATATAGAAAGATTATACCCACTGTCCTGCTCTTGTTAAACTCTTCGTACTCAAGTTCTACTTGTTTTGCACCAGTCAACAAATTTGCCCCACATTCAGCTTACTCAATTATGGAACACGCGGACCAGAGGACCGGGCCAGTAGTAGCCAAGAATAATGGCGAGTATGTGACAATTTCCGTACATAAAGAAGACCTAAGGGAAAGTATGTCGTGATCCTATATCTGCAACAAAAAAACTGATGTCGTCAAGTTTTACATGGAAATAGAAACCTGCCTCACATTATACACCACATCACTGACAAAGGGATTCAAACAGATGACAGTATGTATAACTGCTAATTGGTGGTGAAAAAATCTCATTGTTGCTGCTAGCACCAACATCAGATTTGTACCGCAAGATCAATTTGTTAGAGATTCAACTGAATACCTCCAAGAAACTATGCGACATGGAATCAGAACAAGCTCTAAAGGCACATCAGGAAGCAATGTCTTACTGCCTGGATATGATTGTAGACAGAGAAAGGCTCAGAGAGTTTGAGAATATGGCGGAATCAGAGAACTGGCCTGATTATCCTGCTCATCAACCTGACGTCTATCAATCTTCTCCTCTCCTGACACCTGTCTCAACTCCAGAATGACAAGGATGGGCTACTTCTAGTTGTAAACACAAAATTGATGCAATTGAAGAAGTTGAAGAGGTTGCAGGAACAATCACTTACAAGGATATTGACGATTTCATGATGATGTACAAAAAACTTGGTAGCAACTGGGGAGCTGTGTGGCAGAAGATGAAGAGGATGAGGTATGACGACAAAGCTGAATCTGTGATATATGTTCTACGTGCAGTCCGGAGGTAAAAATTGAGGATGAGATTGCTATGGTGGACAACAATGGCTTGGTGGTTGCTCCACCAGCAATTATGCTCGTCATGGGTATTTTGACTATGTGGAAACTGAAGTTGCTGAGGAAATGGTGAATATAGTTAGTGATACAGCTACAGTACTAATATATAACCGATATTGTCGAAGATGATGAGGTTGAGATAATGCTGATAGCATAGTATAGTAATGAATTATTTCCTTTCAGCTATATGACGGAGATAAGATGTCAGCCAGGGTTAAATCAAAAGCGTTGAATCCATAACTCACATGGGGAACCAACAAATCTGTGAGGACCTCGGAGGGATTGACAGTGTACTCTTGTGTCATATAAAACACAATTTTATGTCCTTGAGACATATTCAACACGAGGGTGAGAAAGTCGAGGAATTTTTCACTGGGAGTGATAAGGGGATCCATGGTAGGTCCAAATGTCTTCAAGTGCACCCATACGAGATGCCAATCCTACATCCCCTCTGCATAGGCTCTACCTCATATTCGCACTCTGCAAGAAACACAGTCCACTCCATATCCCCAGCCTTTCTGCCTCTTCCGTAGTATTTTTCCTTGCAACCTTTAGCATCACGGATGATAAGGCCACCACCCCGGAATTGCACTAGCAACGTAAGTTATATAGTTGCCACTCTGCCATCGTTATGTAGGCTCAAAGGCTGCGGAGATGTGCAACCACCGCATACGACAACCTTTAATTTATCTCTCATGGCAATCAAATAATGACCAATAGGTAGATTCTAAACTGTTTTAGTGAAACGAGAAAGCAACGGTGAAGATATATGTTATCAGACAGTGATTTGTCCGACAATGAGGTATGCATCTTTCTGCCCTGACCCAAGAGTCTTGTACACGCCTCGTAGCTCTTGCTCAGTCTGTAAACCGAGGCGATGGTAAAATTCCTGTCCTGCCGTATTACTTGTTGCAACCTGCGCAACTATGACGGTTGCTGCGGGGATTGAGCGGGGAAAGACGTTGGGGGGCGAGGAGTGAGCTGAGGATGAGCAGAGACGGGAGGTAACCAAGCGGACGAGGGCGCGCACGATACCCTGACACTGATAAGAAGGGGAGACTCCCAGTGTTAGGATAGTGACAAGAGGAGCGGGTGTTTCTTTGTCAGGAGAGACGGGACATTTGTACAAAGAGGGGAGTGGGAGGTCTTCTGTAGCGCGCTGAATGGCGACGGAGACGAATGCAATGGGCATGTTTGGAGAGGTCATAGAATGGGCGATGAGGCATAAGCGCTAAAACCTTGCAGTTTGATATCACACACTATCTGTGGTAACCAGCCTCTGGGACCAAGGACTTGAATGCACTGTCAGCATGTAGGACTCTTGCTAACTGCCTTTCTGACGTTGATGAGGTGCTGCCTCCAATGATCTTGGCAAAATGGAAAGCGGGACATGCAGCACCTTCTTGCCTTGGTTATGGATGAGCTACTGTCCCAGAGGGCACTAGATATAGATACTGCCTGTTATTGATACGGTGACATCTTCTAGCTTCTTACCTGGTTGTACCTATTACCAAGTAGTTTCTCTGACATCCATGTTTGCTCTTGCTTGAAATAAAAAAAAAACAACATCTTGATTTGTTTGGATCCTGAATTGTACGGATGCGGTAGGAGCAGAGAATGAGTTCGGGAGATCCTGGGAAAATGAGTGCGTGCATGATACACTTGGCCTTTGCTCACATTAAGACTTCCAAGTTTTTGCTTTCAACCTTCCCAGACGGCGACTTGCCAGCACAGCCTGCAGGCTGGTTGTGTGCCCAAACGCAAACTTGAGGCTGCCACTAGTCAACATGGGCTATGATATCCGATTATAGTCACTGATAGAATTGATGTTTGTGACGGGTCACACATCACCCCACCTGCTATTCTTGTCTGTCATCTCCACCTTGGCTTTATCAGCGCTTCCATTCAAGCCAAGGTAGAAGCATCTTCCTCCCTCATGTCTCCCCTCACAGCTTACTGTGCATATTTGTTTCTCAAAGACCAAGTTATTCATATCCCAGTACCAAATTATCATGCTAACCCTTGCACATGGACATGTTTACAGGTTTACTACCAGTGTGTACATGAACAGGGAAGACTCGGGATAAAATAGGTCATTTTGATAGGCCCCACAGCCGCTGACAGAATATGGACTTGACAGGTCGTCTATTTATTACTTAGTACTGTGGTGCATTGAAGACAGCCGTTGTTAGGATTCATATTGTAACTGTAAATGGTAAGTGCTTTACATGAAAAGCAACCTGTCAGAGCCATGCTTGAAAAATTCCAACAATGTCAGGCCCTATGCGTGTACCAGATCAAGATTGTTTCTTGCAAGGTGTGGAATATTTCGTAAATTTACATTGCAATATACTGAATCTAGCGGTATAACAGTCTTCCTCTTTTAAAATCTGTCTGACTGCGGTATAGAGTGGCCAAAATAGTCAAATTGATCTGTGTCTCTTACAGCTTTGAAGATCTGTCAGATAACTGTCAGTATCATGTGACCACATGACCCGCCCGTTGTGCAACTGATGGTACATTTCCCCTCTCTAGTAACCTGCATCTTGACCAATGACTTCACACAGGTGGCTCTCAACTTCAAGCAAAGAAATCCGCTATGCATAGAAGATTTATACTCGTCCTTATTATTTGCTGCCTAATAATGTTTAATTGTACAACACCATGCCAGAAATCATTTGGCAGTCGGAAGGGACTCTATGTGCATCAAAAAAATTGCAGGGCGCACAAGCATGTTCAAGTTGATGTTGCAAAAAGCCAACAGGCTATTGAGAAGAGCTTGCGGATACAAGAAGTTTCAGCAAAGGCTGCTGCAATGAAAGCGGTATGTAACAAATCTTACAGACTTGTGGCCGATTTTTATATATTCAATGTAGACAATTAACTCTGAAACAAATAGTGCTATGGGTAAGAGCAAAACAGATTCCTAATGTACATTCTAACCATTGTCACGGTACAGATTGTGTTGATATATCATCAATGCCTCAGCCGGTAGAAGGTTGCGCTGTAGAACAACTAGCACCCCATTTGACAAGAGCTGGTCAGCCCAAGCGTAACTACTGACTTCCAGGGAGGTTCTTGGATTTGTCCCCAGAAGGACCGGAAGCTATAACTGCAACCCAGCCATCTGTGCAAATAGCCAACAAAGAAGTTCATGTCCCACGCGTAATTCTTCATGTATGGGACACAATTTGCACAGCTGCAAATACCTTTGGGCTACTGCGTGAATATAAAAGCCGGCCCTCCTATGACCCCGACTGCACTGTAGATGCAGACGACCTTCTATCTCCATCCACATTCCAACGACCAGATGCTGACAAGAGCCATGAAGATGGTGTACGTCCACTTCCCCCTTGGCCTTATAAGAACATGTCAGTCTATCGTGTGATGGACTGGATGTTTACAGGTAAGCCGCAGAAGTCAAAAGAGGAAATCAATCGCCTGGCTCACAATGTTCTCTCTGCCGAAGATTTCAGAGTTGAAGATCTGGTTGACTTCAATACAAGACGAGAAGCAAAGCGTCTCAGTGAAGCTCAGCAGGGGAGTCTTCCATATAAGGCCAGGGGCTCTTGGCATGAAAAGTCTATCCCAATTAGTGTACTGACAGGATCAAAAGCAGCCAGCAAAATGGAGACATTCAATGTAACTGGAATGCACTATTGTCCACTCATCGAAGTGATAAAGGAAGCATTTAGCAGCCCACTGGCTAAGAAGTTTCACCTATTCCCATTCAAACAGTTTTTCCAGGCTAATAGCACAGCTCCTGTTGAACGTGTATTTGATGAGGTTTATACCTCTGACGCATGGCTACAAGCTCATGACAATCTCCAGAAACAACCACCTGAACCAGGGTGTAATCTTGAGAGAGTTATTTTAGGCCTAACATTCTGGTTGGACTCGACACACTTGGGAAGCTTTGGTACAGCCAAAGCCTGGCCAGTCTATCTGTATTTTGCCAATCTTTCAAAGTACATCTGTGCGTGCCCAAATTCAGGTGCATGCAATCATGTAGCTTATATTCCATTGGTAAGTCTGTTGAAACTTATGTGCTCACTCTACTAAATCTTTGTAATTAGGTTCCGGATCAAATTCAAGATTTTATCACCAAGAAAGGCACTCATCGTAAAAGCCATTATTCACCCCTTCTCACTCACTGTCGCCGAGAGCTTTTCCTTGCTGTGTGGCAATCATTCCTTGATGATGAGTTTTTACATGCTTATAAGCATGGTATAGTTCTCAAGTGTAGCAATGGGGTTGTTCATTGCATATACCCTTGTGTATTCACTTACTCGGCAGATTATCCTGAGAAGTAACCTTTATTATTTTACCTCATAGACATTGCTGATTAACAATTATCTCTGCTCCAGGGTCTTGATAGCAACTACCCGGGATATGGGACAATGTCCCTGCCCACGGTGTTTAGTGCTCAAGTCAGAAATACCCAAAATGGGACAAGTACGGGATTTACAAGCACAAATAACAAAAGCTCGAAGATACACTGCAGACAAGATTAAGACAGCTAGAGAGTTCATATACCGTCTTGGTTATTCAGTCACAAGTTCAGCTGTGGAAGGTGTTCTTAAAAATGATTGACTTGTCCCTACAGTTGTAAGTGATACCGACATCTATTATTTCCAAGTCCCTAAATTCTTGCTCATGTAATACCAGAACTCTTTTGCGGATAGACTCAATAACACATCAAATGTCTTCACAATGCTTGTTGTTGACATTATGCATGAGTTTGAACTAGGTGTATGGAAAGCTGTCTTTACACACCTAATCCATATACTGCATGCTTCAGTAGGGGGCAGTTACACTGTAGCCAAACTGGATGCTAGGTATGTTTATCTTCTCTGTTGTAATCTTTTACTGATATACCATTCTCACTAGATTCCGTCAAATTTCTCCATTTGGTCAATCAACAATTCGCTGCTTTTCTAATAATGCAAGTGAAATGAAAAAACTCGCAGCCCGAGACTTTGAGGACCTACTCCAGGTATGCACTGGCTATATGTATGTGCATCAAAATTGCTCACTTGTGGTTATACATCTGTTATGTAGTGCACTATTCCAGTATTTGAAGGGCTTCTGCCATTGCCCCACAACACAAATATAACAACATTATTATTCCGTCTAGCAGAATGGCACACATTAGCAATACTCCGGCTACATACAGAATCAACATTAGCAGCTCTTGAAAGTGCTACCGTTAATCTAGGAAAATAGTTGCACAAATTCCGAGATGTAACCTGTGCTGTATTCAGAACAAAAGAACTACCGAGGGAAGTCTCATCACGCACACGTCGGAAGAAACACAACAGCACTTCAAATCAACCTTGTGTTAATGATAATTCTGGAAGCTCTCAGGCAAGTAGGACAAACGAGATACCACGACAAAAAAAATTCAACTTATTGACATACAAGATTCATGCTTTAGGTGATTATGTTAAGACAATCCGCCTTTTTGGAACAACGGACTCTTACACTACTCAAATTGTGAGGATAACGATCTCTATCATTTGTTTCCGAGTTTTCTGATATACAGTTTCTCAAACAGGGAGAGTCGGCCCACCGGATTGTGAAGCAATTCTATAGGCGCATGAATAAGAAAGATCCAATCAAACAAATGACTCAGCTTGAGCGCCATGCAACACACTTCCACAATAATCATTCTCGCATCCCTAACAACTTTGGGGGCCACCCACACCAGACCGAGCATGATGAGAGTGATACATTAGTTTGCGCCGAGATCTTACCCAAGATGCACCACCGCATTGCAAGCCCAAGGAATATTTTTCTCAATATTTTTTTGTGGTCTCATTCATTCCCGAGTGATGACCCAGCATTTTTTGTAAATTTACAAATCTCAAACCAGCGAGTTTGCTCTGACTGTTATCACAGAATTTCATATCAAAGCTAAAGAACCACATCCTCAGTCGACTGCTTGGCCTGGAGCATAGCACTGATGGCTACCACTTCAATGAGACAGACCATGACACTATCAAGACCCTTGGAAATAAATTGTATCCGTCCAGCCTTCTTCACATCAACTATACAACCTACGATGTGCGTTGTGACCAAGACATTGTCAACACACGAATGGGTGGTAACATCATGGCCTTATCTTCAGGTGCGACACTTGGTAGTCATGCATTTTGGTATGCACATGTACTAGGGATATTTCAACTTCAAGTCCTTCACACAGGTCCATCGTCGGCAAACCTGTCAGTTCAGCACATCCAGGTCCTCTGGGTCCGTTGGTTTGAAATTGTGAAAGGGTATCACACCAACTTCTTGAAAACAGCTCGGCTACCAAAAGTCAAGTATATGCTGAGCAACAATGAGGCAGCCTTTGAATTTCTTGATCCATCCCTTGTCATTCGGGGATGTCACCTAATTCCATGTTTTGCTGATGGCCGAACATCATCATTGTTACCTTGCATTGGTAGTACTGGACTTGCAGTAGGGGAAAGCGATGAATGGGCTAGTTACTATGTTAATATGTGAGTTGTGACTGCTCTTTTAAATGGAGTGCATATTATAACTTCTGTATCATCAGCTTTGTCGACCGGGATATGTTCATGAGGTACAGGGGCAAAGGAATTGGTCATGCGGGTACAAGGATCCTTCAACAAGATTTTGATGGTGACAACTGTGAAACCAGTGACAACCACCATGATACTGCCGAGAAGGATGATGACTTGGACTCAGATGCAACAGAGAATGAAGCCACTTGCAGTCAAATCATGCTCAGCAACAACAATCTCAACAGTGACAACGACCTGGAAGATGACTCAGAGTTGGACCCAGAGGGATATGGCACAGAGGATGCCTCCAGCGGTTGGGGATCAGAGGAAGATGATCTAGATGGGTCATTCTAACAATTTCTATGGCCTTACAATCAGGTTCAAGAGTGTGCACTTGTTAATTCCAACAATAACTACTCCTAGAATATATTCTTACTGTTAGTGATCTACGGATTGCTTGAAGCCGCTTGATTTCATATCTACTATCTATTACTTAGTTGTACTTTACACAAATGCAATTTCTGACAACCTATAAGCACACTTGACAGCCTCGCTCAACTCCATACAAATGGCCATCAATGCCATCTTGTGCGACACTCTCATATCAGACAGCTAGGCCGATCCCCTACGATTTTACCAGAGAATATCATGCATCCAGAAATGACATGCTTTGGTTGTACTACACAACTTGCTTCTAAGCCTGCTATTTCATGCCCAACCTATCCAATACTAGTATCTGTGTGGTGATGTTTGCCAACTGCCATCACGCAAAAGCAGAGTTCACCTGTTTTTGTGATGAAGGCCTTGAGAATTTTATCAGTTTGGTTTGCGCTTTTGCTGAGCATATAAGTAATTGTAGCAGCACTTTGTACTAAGTTAGGTAAACCACACTTTTATATTTGATGGCATGCAAGAACACTAAGGTGCAAAAGGTCACATCATGCAAGATGTTTGTATCTACAAGTCATATTGTCCAAGAAAACTAAACATATCATCACTCCAGTAAACTCATCTTTATGATTATAAAGGGCTCATTGAGATCCAAGGTTGAGGTACTTGGAGATTTGGTAGTGTTTCCCTTTTTGGTGGGGGAAAATGGTCTTGTCACTCCACTGACTTTGCATTTTCCTTTTGAGGGTATAGTTATGGTGTTTTCATCAGAGCTGCTAAACTTGGTGATCACCTGTGGCACTCTGAACAGCAGTTTCTGAGCAGTGTTTGAGGTTGGAATGACCTTCATTGATCTTAATATCACTTGGTAAGTCCATTCATGAGCTTCTCCTTTAAGCTAAGCCTACAATAGTCCAGCCGTGAGTCATAGATAAGTCTGTCAGTGGCAAATCTTTTCAGAACATCACTCACAGTTTCAAGGACACTTTAATACAAACAAATCATTAAGACTGAATTTTTAGGGTGCACAAGGGTACCACCCTTGTATTCAGCACAAATATTCAATGTGGTGCTTAGGACAGATGAGGTCTGAATACCATCTTGATGTAGCATTACACCCTGTAAAAATAAACATTCAAACATGAACTCAGTAGACAGAATTGGGAATCAAACACTTCTCAATGATAAAAGGATCCAAGA
>NW_006763295.1:1029892-1281065 GCF_000218685.1 Serpula lacrymans var. lacrymans S7.9 | reverse complement strand
GGTAGGGATGGTGTCATACTTTTCTTGATACAGGGGTTTACATAGTAAAAGAAAGGGAGGCTATGCACAGTATAGCTGTGCAAAAAGAATGAGAAAGAACATGAAGGAAGGAATGTATGCTGACAAATCCTGCATAGGTAGTACAGGATAAGATTGTCAAAATAAGGAAAAGAAAGAGATAGAACAATAAATGCTGTGTAAGTAATGTCACAGGTTTGTACAGCCATAAAGTAAAGTCCAATAGCAAAAAGAGAGCAGGAAAATCATGATGTCATGGGAAGATGCAGTAAAAAAAGGGCAAGGCAAAACACTATCAGTATCAACACAGTTCCTTTATTGTCAGTCAGGCATTCTAAAAAAATATGTGTCCATAAAAATGATTCAAAAATCAAAAATAATTGCACTGTGAATGAATGTTCTGCTGAAAAAAAGAAACTGGAGCCACCGGTCCACCACCTAGTCCAAATCCGACAGTTCCATGGCCTTACCAATGTACTGGTTGTGTTGGACCACCTGATCAAATGAGGGAGGGAGAGGAGTAGTTCCAATTTGGAACAAGTGAGTCCCAGGCAGCATGTGGTAGCTGTAGCTGTAGCGAAGACGATGGACAAAAGATAAGTGTACCCAAGTGAATGGGACAGCGATGAACATGGGCGACGCAAGGGGATGAACCTTCTCCAGCTCAAAAACTACCTACCCACGCTCCAACCAGGCAAGACGAGCGACCGATGTTTTGATAGTATATGATGGCAGATCGACGTCATGAAGATGGACCTGTTGCCCTATTTGGACTGGCTGCCGGGGCTTTGCTGATATCAGCAGTGGCACGTGGTAGTCAGCGGATTGGCGACGGAAGCGGATGGGAAGTGGTGACATCAGAAATGGTGGGGGAGCAAAGAAGATGAGGAGGAGGAGGGTGGAGGTGACGAAAAAGTGGATTAGAATGGGGATCCAGAAACGACCGTCAGGTGAGAATAAAAAGGAGAGGAAGGGGCCCATGGTGGGGCTAGGCAAAGGAAGGGGAGTAAGGGAAACAACAAAAGCGAGGGCGCAATGCAATGTATAGCCAGTGGCAACGCAAAAATTTGCCGAAATGCCGAAATGCAGAAAGTACCAAATGGAAAAGCAAAGGTGAACACGACTGGATTGCCTAATAGAGGTGGTGCTGATCAGCCACAAATTCGAAAAAGACAATATTGATTACTATTCCATGTGGCACTGTGCCTGTGTGGCGCAAAGGCGAGTCTTTTTGAATATTCACTTCATTCTTGACACCTGTCCATGCTACCAATCAACTTTGGTGCATGACACCGTCTGCACTTGCAGGGAGTAAGAGGTACGATGAGCTTGAGGTCAACAGATGCTAGCAAATATAGCAAGTAGAGGACTTTTGGGAGTAAACTCAAGGGTTTCTTGGTAAGGAGTAAAGCGGGTTATTCAAGTAATAGAAAGCTAAAGAACTATACATGGATATGTAGGGCTCATATAGCTAACCGTCTATCCCTCAGACTGAAAGAGGAATAAAAGAAAAATGGTCTGAGGAAGAAATCAACCAATAAGAAGAAGAATAACTATCCTACATCTTCTAAGGATTAATCAGCAGGTGAGAGAATGTACTAATAATAAGTATTGTTATGCATGTTCAGGAACCGTATCCTCATGGTGAGGTACAATCCTGACTAAAGTGTTTATTAATATCTCCAGGCACTGATGGGGCTTGGAGCTGGTTGGCGAGATCTCTACCACCAGCCCTTACCCATTGTGCTGGCTGGCTGGGAGTATTACCCAGTCTCTGATCTGCAATACAAAGTGGCAACAATGGTTAAGAAAGCCTGTGAGGGCTATGAGAAGCAGGATAGCAAAAGATACCTCTAGCCCTAGAGCCAGAGGTGTAATAGGAAAAGTGTTTGAGAACCAAGACATGGAATGAGAGATAAGGAAATAATAAATGGTCCTTACAGCCTCCACATGGACTCCAGAGCATTACAGCTGTCTGCAGATCAACTACTCCTTTCCTTTTATGGATTATAGGAGTTGTTCTTCATGGTATGGGACTGTCTGGACATTGGACCAGCAGGAAATGACTTGCTTTTTTTCTACATTTCCATATGGACACTTTTGAATGTTTATCCTTCATTTCTCCCATTGTTTCTCATATGTTTTACACTATTTTTGCTATTTCCTTTTTGGTACTACTATAAAACTATACTTCCAAAAAGGAAGGAATACCATCTTTGGATCCCCCATATACTCAGAATTTGTCTGAATAAGTCGCCATAAACCCAAAATGCGGACTCTCAGAAGTCATTTCAGTGTTGTATTCTCCACTCTATATTCATCCTCAACTTATATTATCACTCCCACACTTGTACTATTGCCTTTCCAGCAAGACCATAACTTGCTGTAACGTATCCGCTCTGTTTAGACTTAAAAGTGCGGACTCTGCGGACCTGCGGACTCATCAGCAGACTCACTCCATTCTTATCTTCAGCACTTTCTTCGGAATCCATTGGTTGATCCCTGCAGGTTGAACAATGCATAAATGTTTGGACATCAGGACTAAACTCAGTTCTCTCCCAGACACCTTTAGCATCTTACACCATGTACACACAGCAAGGAAAGAGGCAGTGGACTTTTTGTCCAAATGCAGACTCCCCTGTGCTACCAGCTTGCCCAGTATGCCTTGGACATTACCCCCACAAAACCATTGAGTGCATATCAGCCAAAACATAGGACAGAAAGCATGAAGCTTTCTCAGAACAAGTCAACAAAGCCCTATGTGTTACGATAACACAATTTCCGGACATCTCCTTTCCTTTTTATTCTCCGCTTTAACTTTATACTTTAAGTGCCACGCGGCATTTCCCTTTCTCGCGCCGCATTGCCTTTCTTTTACTTTTAGACGTAACTCTCTCACGCAGTGGAGCTGGCCATACGGGCTAGGCCCTATGACATCATCAGCCACTGCCTTCATCAACTGTATAGTACACATGTACAAACAACCTGTAGTAGTATATATACCCCAATAGATCCAGGAGACTCCTCAGCGAGTCCTCCTGTTGTATACCAACAAACTCTCTGCAGCTTAAGGGGTAACCACTCCCTCAACATCCTCTTTATAGTGTGTTCCTGTGTGCGCCAGAGTAACTAACTCTTGGTTGTTACATTAGGACTCGCTCTTCTACTCTCTCGCACGTGTGTGCAAAAGTCCCATTGGGCACCCGGACTCCAGGGTGAAGGAGATTGGTTAGCGGTTAGGAATATCCCACATAGCAGATAGGTGCGCTCCTAGCGACGGCCTTGTAGTGCTTCGGGAGAAGAACACAAACCTTCGATACGCGGCCCCCAGCGTTAAGGGGAGTACCTTAGCTCAGCAGTCGGTGTGGAACCACTGTTGATTAGATTTAGAATACAAACTTTCACTTTCGAATACCTCTGACCAGGCCGGGCACTTGCCTCCGCCAGTCTGGAGAAGGGTTGACAGCTTAACAAGCGGACCACCCCCTGACAACCGTTCGGACCAGGGTTTATTACAAACACATTTTTATATACCTTTTTTAAACACTATAGTGTGGGTAGTCGGAGATTGAGATCCAATACTCAGCTGGGAAGAGGTTGATCCGCAGATAGCAAGCGGGGACCCCCAGTTACCTATTTTTACATTACCCAAAGAGAACAAGTCGACATGTCGTCGCAACCCCAAGACATGAATGCGCTACTGCACGCAATGCGTACGCAGATAGCTGCATTAACCTCGCAGCTCGCCGAGATACAGGCCAACCCCCCTGTAGCAACCCCCTCGGTAGAGAAAAAGTTTAACAAGAAAGTCGAAGTCGTCGCTGACCCTGGCGCCTTCGAAGGAGACAGAGCGCGATTTGCCGAATGGTGGATCAAGCTCCAGATTTGGGTCAAGGCGAACTGGGACGCGTTTGCCGACGATTTTGAGGTAGCCACTGCGGTGCTATCTCGCCTAAAAGGACCTGTGGCGGGTCGATACGCCCAAGTAAGACTCCAGGAATGCTACACCGCGGGTGTGTGGCCCACCTGGGACGATCTCAAAACCGAGATCGAAAAATATTTCAAACCGCAAGCTGAGCGTGACTGGGCGCGTCAGCAAATCCGTTCCTTCAAACAAGGAAACATGAGGACGGATGATTTCATAACCCGGTTCCTGGCCCTCTCAATCCAAGGGGGTCTTGGCAATGAACACGCAGTGGAACTGCTAGAACGCAATGTGAACCCTCGCATTGCAGAACAGATCTATCTGCAGGATACACGAAGTGACAACTTGGCCCTGGCAGCTGAGGAAGTACGACGAGTCAGTAGAGCCATAGAGCTCTACACCATGCACCAAGGTGGCGGGTCCACCAAACAAAACAACACACCCCAGAGGCGCCCTGGGTCATCAAACCAACATCATAATCACTCTCACGGGTTCAAGCCATTCGGGCTGCAGCCAGGACAGGGTGCTCCTATGGATATCGGCGCGGTCCAAGGCGGACAAATGCGCAGATTCAAGGGCAACTGTTACAACTGCGGCCAAGAGGGACACATGTCCCGAGACTGTAGAAACGGGGCGCAGGCTGCCCAACAAAAAAATAAAGGGCGCCAGGTGCGCCAACTAGAAAACGAAAAGCCGGACGATCGTCTCAACTCTTTGGCCGGTCGTTCTTACGACGAAATCCGGGCCTTCTTCTATGACCAACAGGTCAACGAAATGAAGGCTCAGGGAAAATAATTCGGGGCTTAGGTCACTTGGGTACCTTAGCTCCTGGTAAAAATGAAGTAAACCACAACAAAGTGGCCCCTGCTCCGGGGTGTTGCACGAGCAATAACGGAATGACGGGGATGGCTCCCCAATTTGTAAATAAGTTTTTAAATTTGTTATCAGAAGTATGTACTTGTATAAAGAAATGTAACTGTAATATTTATGATACTACCGCTGCACCAGCGTCTCCCTTCGAGCGTGGCCCTGGCGAGACAAACACTAGGGTGCTTGATTCTGGTAAAACAAAAATAGAAAAACATGTGTCATTCAAGATTCCTTCTTCTTCTTCTTCTTCTTCTTCTTCAGAGCCACCCTTTCCCGAAATCCCAAGGCGTGTGTTGATGCGCACGTATTTATTCCAAAAGGAGATCCGTTTAGACGTTGGCATGGAAAACCTTGCCAGGGGCAAAGTACACTCAACGAGCGCACTGCTTGATTCAGGCGCTAACGGGATCTTCATAGATCAGGTCTGGGCGGAGCAAATTGGACTCCCCCTTGTAAAATTAGAAACATCTATTCCCGTCTATAACGTTGACGGTACGCTTAACGCAGGTGGCTGTATTACACACAAATGTTCTTTTGTGGTCGAATACCAAGGACACAGAGAACGAGTCACTGCCGAAGCTACCCAACTAGGGAAGATTAATTTAATCTTAGGCTGGACCTGGCTATTTAAACACAATCCTGAGATCAACTGGCAGACAGGGGTTGTCACATTGTCACGTTGTCCCCAGGAATGTGTAAACTTGGGTACACCAAATCATGTCCGTCGCAATGAGCGTCTCGAAAAGTTAAACGCTAGTCACGTTTACGAGCTCAGATCTTTAGAAAAGATCGACAATGATGATGATGAGGTAAAACCTGAGGAAGAGATTAAGAGGCTGGTACCTCCCGAGTACCACGACTTCTGGAAAGTCTTTTCGAAACACAAATCAGAGCACTTCCCAGAGGCTAAGCCTTGGGACCATGCTATAGATTTGAAAGACACCTTAAAACCAAGGAAGGGACACATGATACCGCTCTCTGCTCCCGAAAGAGACAAGGTATCTAGTTTCATAGACGAACAACTTAGGAAGGGTTACATCAGACCTTCCAAAAGTCCTATGACGTCCCCGGTGTTCTTCATTCCTAAAAAGGATGGTAAAAAGCGAATGATTATGGACTATCGTTACGTGAATGAGCACACGGTTAAAAATGCGTATCCTCTGCCTTTGATTAGTCAGCTAGTGGACAAATTGGCTGGCGCCAAGATCCTGACAAAGATGGATCTCAGATGGGGGTACAACAATGTACGAATCAAAGAGGAAGATGCTTGGAAGGCCGCGTTCACGTGCCACCGAGGATCTTTCGAACCCCTTGTTATGTTCTTTGGGTTGACCAATTCACCGGCGACCTTCCAGAGCATGATGAACGAGATCTTTGCGGATATGGAAAACTGTGTCGTCATTTACATTGACGATTTATTAATATTTACAAAGTCGGACGATAAGGCTGAGCATGACAGGATCGTGCAAGAAGTCCTTCGATGCTTACAGGAACGGGACCTATTTGTTAAACCCGAAAAATGTAATTTTAAAGTGAAGGAAGTAGACTTCCTCGGTATGATCATAGGCCAGAACGGAATCAGGATGAACCCTGAGAAAGTTCAAGCTATTTTGGAATGGCCAGAACCTACTCGCATCAAAGGAGTTAGGGCCTTCCTAGGCTTAGGTAATTTCTACCGAAGGTTTATTGAAGACTTCGCAAAAATCACGAGACCGTTGAACGATCTCACCAAAAAGGATCTTGTTTGGCATTGGGGCGCCAAAGAACAGGAAGCTTTTGATAAGCTTAAACAGGCATTTACAACAGCGCCCATATTGGCATTCCCTGAATTAGACAAAGAGTTCCGGCTAGAAACCGACTCTTCTGACTTCGCCACTGGGGCTGTTCTATCAATCAAATGCCCTGATGATCTTTGGAGGCCTTGTGCCTATTTATCGCATAGTTTGTCGCCTACAGAGCGTAACTATCAAATATACGACAAGGAGATGCTGGCCATCATTAGAGCTTTAGAGCACTGGCGGCACTACTTAGAAGGTGCTAGGCACCAATTCGAAATTTGGACCGATCATAAGAACCTAGAGTACTTCATGACGGCCCGAGACCTGAACCGGAGACAGGCCCGCTACGCGGTGTACTTGTCAAGGTTCAATTATAAATTAATTCATAAGCCAGGAAGCTCAATGGGGAAAGCGGATGCTTTATCTAGAAGAGAGGATCATGCCAACGGCATTGAAGATGACAACAAAGGTGTCACCCTGATAGATCAATCAAGGGTTGCCAATGTTAGAATCGGGCAAGATTCCGACCTCCTGGAAGTCTTCAGGAAAGACATCTCCCCAGAGGAAAAGGCACGCCTTGACGGCAATGAAAACTATTTATGGAAAGACGGGCTCTTTCATTTCAAAAACAAAATCTATGTGCCTGAGTCCGCAAGGATCAAGGCAATAGATAGACATCATGACACTCCAGTGGCTGGGCACCCTGGATGGCAACAAACGATGGAGTTGATCTCCAGAAACTACATGTGGCCGGGCATGGTCAAAAATGTACAGGAATACGTAAAATCCTGTCTGAGATGCGCCATGGCCAAGAATTCCCATCTACCGCCGGCCGGTAAACTCATGCCGAACCCAATACCAGCTGGCCCCTGGCAGGATATATCGGTGGACTTCACGACGGATCTGCCCGAGTCAAACGGGTACGATTCAGTAATGGTGGTAGTAGACCGCTTCTCCAAAGAAGTAGTATTCATACCCACCAACAAAACCATCACCGCCGCCGGTACGGCAGACCTATTTAAGGATTTTGTATGGTCCATCCATGGGTTACCAGAAACGGTAATCTCTGATAGAGGACCGCAATTCGCTAGCGAATTTATGAAAGAATTATGCCGGATGCTGGGCATCAAACCTAAATTATCCACGGTGTTCCATCCGCAAACCGATGGACAAACGGAGAGACTCAACCAGGAGTTGAAACAGTATCTCCGGATATTTATTAACGACAGACAGACAGATTGGGCCAAGTGGCTAAAGATAGCCCAGTTCTCTTATAATATTAAACAGTCGTCGGCTACAGGAAAGGCACCATTCGAGGTTACTAGATCGTACCTCCCCAGAATGGGTGTAGAACCTGGCAAAAGCAAAAACGAGGCTGCTGGGAACATGGCAAAAGACATGAAGTCTGTCTTGGACGAAACGCGCAAAGCGCTATTTAAAACTGCGGAGCAGATGAAAGACAGGGCAGAGCGTAGACGCTCTAAGGCCCCTGATTACAAGGTCGGCGACCTGGTCTGGTTAGACACCGACCACTTGAAATTAAAAGACCGGCAGTCTAGAAAACTGACCAAAAAGTGGATTGGCCCTTACCGGATTAAGGAAGTCAAACCTAATGCGGTGGAGCTGGAACTCCCAAAACGAATGAGGGTGGTACCCACGGTTAACATTAGCCGTGTGAAACCCTACAAAGGACCGCTGCCGGGACAGCGCATAGACCGGCCCGGTCCGGTGGTAGTCACCCAGGAAGGTGAAGAAGAGTTCGAAGTCGAACGGGTGGTAGATGCACGCTTGAAGCGTGGAAAATTAGAGTTCCTGGTCCTATGGAAAGGCTATGGAGACGAGGACAGAACGTGGGAACCAGAATCCCATCTGGAAAACTCCCGCGATGCTGTTCGCAAATTTTATTCTAGGAATCCCTCAGCTCCCAGGAAGCTTAGAGGCATGGATTCAAACCTTTTTAATTCCCTCTTTCAACCTATGCCCGAAAATTTTACCACTACCTCCGGAATTTGGTCTCGCCTGGAAGTCGAGCCTTAGAAGGGGGGTAGTGTTACGATAACACAATTTCCGGACATCTCCTTTCCTTTTTATTCTCCGCTTTAACTTTATACTTTAAGTGCCACGCGGCATTTCCCTTTCTCGCGCCGCGTTGCCTTTCTTTTACTTTTAGACGTAACTCTCTCACGCAGTGGAGCTGGCCATACGGGCTAGGCCCTATGACATCATCAGCCACTGCCTTCATCAACTGTATAGTACACATGTACAAACAACCTGTAGTAGTATATATACCCCAATAGATCCAGGAGACTCCTCAGCGAGTCCTCCTGTTGTATACCAACAAACTCTCTGCAGCTTAAGGGGTAACCACTCCCTCAACATCCTCTTTATAGTGTGTTCCTGTGTGCGCCAGAGTAACTAACTCTTGGTTGTTACACTATGGACGTGGTGACAAAACCGGATAAACCCGGTCTCTGCCGAAGCAGCCATTGTACTCCTAGGAGTCATTATACTGTAGCGAGTAGCACCTCCGACTATAAGTAGTAGGGGGTTTAGTATAGGAATACCTCAGTCATTTTTATAGCCTCTCAGGCAGCGGCTGAGTTTCACTTAGGTTTATTACGCGGAACAGGAGACAAGTCTGTGCAGCTTGGCAATGAGAAGAAAGTTGTGGAGCCAGCAACCATGACAGCAGACATTTCTGCTCCGGGTGCAGATCCACCACACACTGTGCCCAGTACTGTCCTTAAGCACAGAAAAAAACACCCAACAACTCCCTATAGAATGGATGCATGGAGAGATGAGCTCAGAAGTGTAAACATTCTTGCACATTTTAAGAAAATTCCTGAGGGAATTAGAATGGGTTTTGATTTAAATTTTCCCTCTATTTTCCAGACTCAAATTCCCCTTAATAGTAGCTCCATAGATTCATTTACACAAGAGTTTCAAAATATAATACAAAAAGAAATTCAAAGAAAGAGATACTTAAGTCTGTTCACAAGAGATACATTATAAGACCTAATAGGTCCTTTCCAATTTTCCCCCCTTTCTATTATTCCAAAGCTGGGTCATCCGGATAAGTTTTGAATAGTCCAGAACCTGTTGTTTCCCTTTATTTGATTTCCCTAATCCTTCAATTAATTCATTTATAGATGCAGGGAATTTTCCCACTGCTTGGGGAAAATTTTCAATAATTTACCTATTAATAGCTCAGCTTCCTCTGAGGCAGCTATGAGGGACGTTGCAGAGGCTTATAGAACTATCCCCCTCAGAAAATTGCAGTGGCCAGCTGCTGTAGTCATGGTCTCAGACAACCAGTATCACATTGACCTTGTGCTCTGTTTGGAGCTACATAAGCTACATGAGACTATGGGCATCTAGCAGATACAGGGGCAGAGATAATGTGTCACCATAGCATCAGGCCCTTAGATAAGTGGGTAGACAATCACATTTTCTTCAGAATTTGACACAGTCAGTTATGCAACTACAATAAAATCCAAGCCAATTTCTATCAGAACGTAACCATTTTGGGCCTACAGCAATCAGGCAGTCGCATTTGGTATGGGAGCCAGTTATTTGATGATGGCTCCATTGAAGAAGCCAGCAAAAATTGCATCTGGCCCATCAAGGATTCATCCACTTCTACCCCAATATCAGATCACAATGCCTTATTTTCATATGCATTACAAGATATTGATAAGATATCAGACATTTTGGGGATCCCATGGGAGACCCATTTGATGCCATGACTACTTATATTGGTTTCCTTTGGGACCTCCAGTATTGTCAAGTATCTCTCAGCCCCAACAAAGTACAAAAATACCTGATGTCCATACTGTTAGAATATACTCTGACATACCAATACTCCATAGGATAATACCTCTGATTTGTAAGCCAGCCCGGTATGCAGCAGCTATACTGTGTAAGACATCTGTGGTTGCATGTCATGTTTAAGATCCTATATTATATAACTTTGGCCATATAGCTCAATTAGTAGAGCAGCTGGCATGTATCCAGAAGGTTCCAGGTTCAATCCCTGGTCTGGTCAATATCCAATTTTATCACATACACGCTTAGAGGAAGAGGCCTACTCACCTCCTACAAGACATACATAAGCTATATAGCAAGCTTCTGCATGTGTGCTCTTCCCTTGTCATGGGATGTGCATTCCTAACAGGCTTAGAATGCATGTTGGGAGTGTGTCACAAGAAGCCGCTTTTAACTCATTGTCCTGACAAAGGAGTAGCACAGGATTTAGAATGGTGGCTGTTTATGCTTTAATGGAGCAAGTCTTGTGCCCCATCCTTCCCCCAGCCAAATTCACTAATTTATAAGCCTACTTGGACGCAAGTTCTGGAATTGGAATTGGCATCACCATAGGGAATAAGTGGAGAGCTTGGAGGTTAATCCCTGGGTGGAAAATGCACAATGGTATTTATTGGATGAGCCAAAGCCATAGGTTTTGAATTTCTCATTTATTCACTGGCCACTATCCCTCACACTCACTACCACCTCATGGTCTATCACAATAACTCAGGAATTATTGAAGGCTGGCCAAATGGGAGACACCATAATGAAGCTGTCAACACAGTCTTCAAGCACATAGGCAAATTCTTACAATCTTGTTCCCAGCATTTTGAGGTCAGGGCCGTCTACATTACCAGTGCAAACAACCCTGCAGATAAACCATCTAGAGGTTTCTACGGCACAAAGCAATTACTACTCCCTCCAGTATCCATCCTACTGCAGCTCAAGTGTTACATTATCAATGCTTGTGACCCCCTCTCAGCAGCCGAGGTCACTCAGTAACAGCAGCTACTCTCTTGCTGCAGCAAAAGTCGTCAATTGGGCAAAGTGGTAGCAAGGAGCCAGACACCAGCTGGGAGCTAAATGTCAGAGAGACCACAAGTACATTACCACCCACCCAGGTTTTAGTGGGTAAGACCAAACAGTGTTTTGACACGGCACCAGCAACACAGATAAGTGTTAGGTAACTAATACAAAGCTATATAATATAACCAATATTAGGCCAAGTTTTTGTGATAAGACAATGGAGCTGAGTATGATGTTTGAAGAGTATCCATATGAGTGTGAATCCAAACTAATATCTGTAAGGACCATTTCATTATTTTCTTATCTTCGCTATGTCTTGGTTCTCGAATGCTTTACCCGTTACACCTCTGGCTCTAGGGCTAGAGGTATCCTTTGCCGTTTTACTTCTCATAGCCCTCACAGGCTTTCTTAACCATCGCTACCACTTTATATCACAGATCAGAGATTGGGTATCACTCCCAGCCAGCCAGCACACTGGGTAGGGACTGGTAGTAGGCATCTCGCCAACCAGCTCCAAGCCCCAGTAAAGCCTGGTTATACTAATAATGCCTTATTCAGGATCGTACCTCATTATGAGGATACGGTTCCTGAACACGCATGACAATCCTCTATTATTAGTACAAGTCTCTCACATGCTGATTAATCAAGTCAAAAGTCGTACGATAGTTACTTTCCCTTTTTCTTATTGGTTGATTAATTCCTCAGACCACTTTTCGTATATTCTCCTTTCGATCTGAGGAACAAACAGTTCCCTATATAAAGCCTTACCTATTCATGTATGGCTCCTTAGTTTTCTATTACTGAATTTACCCGCTTTACTCCTCAACAAGAACCTTTGAAGCTTACCTCTCAAAGTCCTCTACTCGCTATATTTACTAGTGTCTGTTGACCTCAAGCTCATTGAACCCCTTACTCCCTGCAAGTGCAGAAGGAGACAGGTTTCGTTTTTGTTATAGTTTATCGTTGCCTCACAATATCGAACTAAGGAGATAATACATCAAATATCTACTCTTTATATAGTGAAATATGAGGGCCAGACCAAAAGAGGAAAAGAATAAGAAAGTGGCCTGACCAGACAATGTAAGGACCATTTATTATTTTCTTATCTTCTCACTCCATGTCTTGGTTCTCAAACGCTTTTCCTGTTACACCCCTGGCTCTAGGGCTAGAGGTATTTTTTGCTATCCTGCTTCTCATAGCCCTCACAGGCTTTCTTAATTATTGTTACCACTTTGTATCGAAGATCAGAGACTGGGTATCACTCCCAGCCAGCCAGCACAATGGGTAAGGACTGGTGGTAGATATTTTGCCAACCAGCTCCAAGCCCCATCAGTGCCTGGAGATATCAATAGACGCTTTAGTCAGGATCGTACCTCATCATGAGGATACAGTTCCTGAACATGTGTGACAACACTTAATTATTAGTACATTCTCTCACCTGCTGATTAATCCCTGAAGTCGTACAATAGTTATTCTTTTCTGATTAGATAATCACTTTTCTTTTATTCTACTTCCGGTCTGAGAGATAGACAATTAGCTATAAAAACCCTACATACTCATGTATTGTTCTTTAGCTTTTTATTACTTGAAATACCTTCTTGACTCCTCACCAGAAACCCTTGAGTGCAGTCGGAGACGGGTATTGTTTTTGTTATAGTTTAATGTTGCCTCACAAACAAGAGAAGAGTCTCCTACATTGTAAATATGATAAAATGTGGGTGTGAGGCAACGATAAACTATAACAAAAACTAAACCTATCTCCTTCTGCACTTGCAGGGAGTAAGGGTTCAATGAGCTTGAGGTCGACAGACGCTAGCAAATATAGCGAGTAGAGGACTTTGAGAGGTAAGCTTCAAAGGTTCTTGTTGAGGAGTAAAGCGGGTAAATTCAGTAATAGAAAACTGAGGAGCCATACATGAATAGGTAAGGCTTTATATAGGGAACTGTCCGTTCCTCAGACCGAAAGGAGAATATACGAAAAGTGGTCTGAGGAATTAATCAACCAATAAGAAAAAGGGAGAGTAACTATTGTACGACTTCTGACTTGATTAATCAGCAGGTGAGAGACTTGTACTAATAATAGAGGATTGTCATGCGTGTTCAGGAACCGTATCCTCATGATGAGGTACAATCCTAAATAAGGTGTTATTAGTATTACCAGGCTTTACTAGGGCTTGGAGCTGGTTGGCGAGATGCCTACTACCAGTCCCTAGCCAGTGTGCTGGCTGGCTGGGGGCGATGCCCAGTCTCTGATCTGTGATATAAAGTGGTAGCGATGGTTAAGAAAGCCTGTGAGGGCTATGAGAAGTAAAATGGCAAAGGATACCTCTAGCCCTAGAGCCAGAGGTGTAACGGGAAAAGTGTTCGAGAACCAAGACATAGCAAAGATAGGGAAATAATGAAATGGTCCTTACATTACCCCCCCCCTTTTATATTCTTGTCCCAAGAATCTTAGCGCCGCAGTCCGTGAAGCAGTTTGTGATCCAGTGAAATTTTTGTAAGGGCGAAATTGTAAGGCGGTGGAGGCGATGACACGCGGGGCGGCAGGGTGTTTGCGGTGGAATGTGGCAATAAGCGAGGGGGAATTTTTCAAGTGGTGATCGGGTTCCCACGTCCTTTCCGTGATCGGGTATCCCTTCCAATGGACGAAGTAGTCAAGCTTGGCCCCTTTGAGTTTAGTGGGTCGAGAAGCGATGATTTCTTCGGCTTCGTATTCGACTGCGCCATCGACTTGGATCGGCGGAGGTTTCGAGGTACGAGGTTGATTGGGGAACTCCGGCGTGTGATACGGTGATAAGAGGATTTCGTTGAATACCGGATGGATCGCTTTCCAGGATCTAGGGACGTCTAGAAGATAAGCGGATGGGCCGACTTTTGCTTTTACCGTAAACGGGCCAAATCGCTTGTCGTCTAACTTCTTCATCGGCCGATCGGTGGAAATATGAGTTCCTTCTAACCACACCTTATCCCCTTTGTGATATTCCCGTGCTTCCGTGCGTTTCCTATCATAGTACTTTTTGAGGTTTTGATTAGCAAGTAATAATGATTGCCAAGTTTGTTCGTGTAATTTCGTCATAGAGGTTGCGAAATCTTCGGCAGCTTGCGAACACCCGGAAGGCTTCTGACCGGTCCCTTTACGAGGGTGAGAACCATAATTTACGAAGAAGGGGGTCTGATTGGTTGCGGAGTGGAGGTGATTGTTGTATGTAAATTCCGCGATTGCTAACCAATCGGCCCAGTCATCCTGTCGGTGGTTGATGAATGTGCGTAGGTAATGTTCCAGGTCCTGGTTTATCCGTTCTGATTGGCCGTCAGTTTGAGGGTGGTAACCCGTTGATAGACCAGGCTCAATCCCGAGAGATTGGTAGAAGTCTTTGGTGAAATTTGACATGAACTGAGGTCCTCTGTCGGATATGATTTTTTCCGGGATTCCGTGTAACCGTATGACTGAATCTCGTAGTTGTTTGGCGTAGCCTAGTGAGTCGAGCGTGACATGTGTGGGTACGAAGTGAGCCATTTTTGAGAATCTGTCAACAAAGACTTGGATTGCATCGTATCTGTTTGATTCAGGTAATGCTCCGATAAGATCTGTCGTGATTATCTGCCAAGGGCGATAAGGGATCGGATTTGGATGGAGGGGAGCATGCGGCTTCTGGTGATGCGACTTTGTCCTCTGACATATCTCGCATCCTGCGACATATTTCCTAACATCTCTCCTGAGACTAGGCCACCAGAAGGATCGGTTTACTCCTTCGTACGTCTTCCTTTCTCCTGGATGTCCACTGAGGCTGGTGTTGTGTTCTTCTTCGATAATACATGCCCTCAACTTTGGGTCTTTGGGTACGTAGATGTTGTTTTTGAATGACCCTAATGTCAATTCGTCTTCTCTCTCGTTTCCTATCCAGATGATTCCGTCTCGTTTTTTCCAAATCTTTGGATCGTCTTTCAACTTCTTTACAACGTAATCATCCAGTTTGTGCTGCGAAGCTAGCAGCTCGTCCAGGTAGTGTTCTTCTAACACGTCCTCCATAGTATAAATGTTTGCTTCCGCGAGCTGAGGTAGAAGGACCTGTCCTTCATTATCTCTCTCGCCTCTTGGATGGTCTACTCTTCGACTAAGTAGGTCCGCTTTCGTGTTTGCTGAGCCTTTTACATGCTCTAACTTGAAATCGTATCTGGCTAGCGTGTCCATCCACCTAGCCTGTTGTCTGTTTACTTTCTGGGGGTCTCGGAAGTAGGTGAGGTTCTGATGGTCGGTGAATATGGTGAACTGGTGTTTAGCTCCCATGAGGAGGTGTCGCCATTCTTCTAACGCATGCATTACCGCTAGCATCTCTTTATCCCAGATAGTGTAATTTCTCTCTGCAGGGTTCATCGACTTTGACAGGAATGCGACCGGTCTCCATTTCCCTTCCTGCTGCTGGGATAACACCGCTCCTGTGGCGTAGTTGGAGGCGTCACATTCAACTTTGAATGGATCTTCGTCGTTAGGGATTGCGAGTGTGGGCGAAGTGGTGATTGTCTTTTTGAGAACGTCAAATGCTCGTTGTTGGTCTTCAGCCCATTCCCAGTCTACCTTTCCGGTGAGAATCGTCAGTGGTTTGGCAATTTTTCCATAGTCCTTGATAAACCGTCTGTAAAAGTTCGAGAATCCTAGGAACGACTGTAACTCCTTCTTTGTGCGTGGTGTCGGCCATTCTGCAACTGCTTGTACTTTCAGTGGGTCCATGCAAATCGTATCGTGTGAGATGATCATTCCTAGATATTCGACCTCTTTCTTCTCGAACTCGCATTTCTCTGGCTTGAGATATAACTGATTGTCTGCGAGTATCTGAAGAACTTTGGATACGATCTTCCTATGTTCTTCTAACGAGTCGGTGAATATCATGATGTTGTTGAGGTATACAATAAAGGATCCTTTGTTGATTAGGTCTCGGAGAAGTCGGTCCATCATTGTCTGAAAGGTGGCTGGGGAGTTCGTAAGTCCGAAGAACATAACCAGAGGTTCGAACAGTCCTCTGTTAGTTCTGAAGGCGGCCTTGTGCTCATCTCCTTCTTTGATTCGAACGTTATTATATCCCCAATGGACATCCAGCTTGGTGAAGAATCTCGCTCCTTTGAGTCGGTTTATCAATTCTGAAATGAGGGGTAACGTATATCGGTTTTTGATCGTGAGGGCATTAAGTTTCCGATAGTCTTGTACCGGTCTGAGAGATCCGTCTTTTTTCTTGATAAAAAAGAACGGGGATGCATAAGGGGATTTTGATACTCTAATCCTCCCTGTCTCCAGGTTCTCTTTCAAGAATTCGTCAAGATGAATTTGTTCGTCACGGTTAAGTGGATACATTTTACAGTCTAGACCTTTGGCTTCTGGTAGGAGTTCAATTGCGTGGTCCCAGACTCGTCATGGGGGTAGTTTGTCAAATGACGCTTTTGTGAATACTGGTTCGAAATGATGATAGAACGGGGGAACGACGTCTCTGAACGTGAGTGTTGACTTTGCTCGTTCTGATTCTTCCGCAATTTGTTGGCTTTTGGTCTGAGATACGTTGCTTTCAACGGAGATTTTGTCAATCCTGCTCTGTAAGTCTACAGCAATGACTCTATCTCCGTCTTCAGGGTGATACTCCGTATCATCAGAGGAGTATGTGATGGTGTTGGTTTGCCAGTTGATGTTGGGATTCGTGCGTTGTAGCCAGTCATGTCCTAACAAAATTCTCGTCTCTCTCTGTCCAGTAACCAGGAAGTCCATTAATTCTGTGCGACCCGCCACAGTTAGGTGAAGTGTCACATATTCTGTCAGTGGTCCAGTGCGATTTTTGGTTCCATTGGCGTTTGAGACAATAACACGAGTTGGCAGTGGTTTTGTGGAAATGTTGTGTTGCCGAACAAAGGCTTCGTCAATGATAGAATCTGTGCATCCTGAATCTATCAAAACTGGTATGACATGCGTTTGGTGATCGTCGATGGTGGATAATTGGCATTGTAACGAGAGTTTGCGTTGATAAGATGGGGGAAGAGATGCGAAGTCTTTGATCACATTCAATTGTTCTACGATGTAATCTTCATCGTGTTGCTTGAGCAAATTGATTGTATCCGTCGTGATGTGTGGGTAACACTGGGGTGAGGCCCAGTTCCGAACCAATGCTTTGGCTCTTTCTTCTTTCTGGTCTTTAATTCGTCGAGCCAACCATTCCGCTGAATGTGGCTTAGCGTATTTCTCGGCACGTAGGTTTTGGGAAACATGTTTCGATTTATCAGTTACAAATACATTTTCCGAACCGTGCTTACTGGTCAGAGAGTCCGTGCTTACTCCTGACCTTTGAGAAAATCCTTTGTCTTCGTCTCCTCCTGGGTTGTGGTTGCTTCTCTAGCTGCAACTTTCTTCAGAGGGCAGTTTCTTGCGATATGACCCGGCTGGCCACATCTGTAACATAATCTGAACCAGCTCTGTCGGTCTGTATCCATAGGTACGCCTTGTCCGGGGAATACACCTCTCTGAGGTTGATCCTCGAACCTTCTCGCATACTGATTCGTCTGGGGTCTCGCCATCTGCTGTGGCTGCGGCTGTTGCACATGCTGGTGCGTATACGTCTGTTGTCTATAGATAGGTCGCGACGGCTGCGTGACTTCTCTCTTTCGTCTTTCGTCTAGCTGGAACTCTTCTCTCCTTGCCTCCCATGCGTAGGCTTGCGTCTTCCACTCAGCAAATGTTTTCGGTAGGTCTTTCTGGATGATGACGAAATCACAGATTCGAGAGTGAAGATTCTTTTTGAGAATACGATTGATCACGTCGAAGTGAGTGGTGGCATCATATCCGGCCTTGTCCATGAGCGTTGTGAAGTGGCTAAAGAATTCATCGCAATGCTTATTCTCCTGTTTGTATATCTCGATCTCGTTTACCGCCTGCGATCTTTCGTTTGGATTCCCGAATACTTGGGCTAGATCGGTTAGGACGGTCGAGAGAGTCGGCCATACGGGGGTAGTTGCGTTGAGAGCTTTGGTAAGCACGTTCTCTTTCCAAGCTTTTACTGTCGACGTTCCTTGGTCGCTGATTTTGGACAGGAGGTAGATGAGCTTTGTCTTCTCGTCTGGAAAGTAGGATGCGTAGGCGGTTAAGTACAACTGTAGTGCTTGGCGCCATGCTATGAATTGTTCCTTCTCTCCTTTGAATTCAAAGGGTTCTGCTGCGAGGGTTACTTTGCCGTGTAATTGCGTGGGATTAGACATGGATGAGGGTTTTGGAGGGATTGGAGGTGGGCGTGGGCGTGTAGGTGGTAGCGGTAGGGTTTGTCTGGGCGGAGTCTCCGGTTCTATGGACGGCTTTGGGTTTCGGTATTCGGAAAACACTTTGAAGATTGAAACGAGGTTTATTTAGTTTGAATCGTAATCAAACTCATCACTCCAATCGTTAGAAGTGAATCCAAAAATATTTTCTTCTTCTTCCAAATCTCTTTCCACCTGTGAGCTAGTGGTAGAGTTACTGTCCAAATTCGAGGTTGCTTCGTCTGGTGAGGGGGTTCTTTCAATAAGAACGTTTCCTCGGATTAATGATGAGATGGGAGGGATATAAGAGAAATTTCTGTGGGTCAGATGGTACCCTGGTTTGTACTGCGAGTAGACTCTGTTGTTATCTCGAATAAGTACTCCCCAGAACTCGGTGTTGACCTCGGTAATGATGAAACGATCTGTGGGGTGGCGGATGACTAAATCAAAAACTTCCTTTGTGTAGTTTTGGTATTCTCTGAACAATTGACAGATGTTCCTGATCTGTCTTCGTTCTCTTTCCCAATCTCTTCCTTCGAGGATCTCGTGTCCAATCTTAAATACTAGTCTGCGAAATTGCGATATGCAGGCTACTATCCTTCGTATTGCGTCGCAGCAGAAAGGGGTGACAACTAATACGTGGACTCCTGTCTTGAGATAGTCTCGTGGGTTGAAGGTGTTGTTCTGTTCGGGAGTGAGGGGGACATCGAAGAAGAATGGTATCTCTCGATAGAACTTGATGAGATCGGTTTCGTAAATTCCAATTCTCGTAAAAAGAAGTTCAAGAGGGGTAGGATTAAATGACGCTGTAACGTATACGTCAATTTTGGATGGTTCAAGATATGGCGTAAGGAATTCTAGGTAGGGTGCGGAGTAGGGTCGTCGGTGGATGATGATCCCACAGGGAAGCAGGTAATGGATCTCTCTCCCGTCCTGTTCTGGCGAGAACGCAAGTTGGGGAGTTTCAACGTAGTTCTGAAGGTGATAGATGCGTGGGGAGATTCCGTCGGATAGTATGAGAAGCGCTGTTTTATGTTCTGCCGCCCGTCGTCTGAGGGCTCGTCTTTCTTCACTGTCGTTCCGACGAGGGGGTTCTAGAATTCTCTGTTCGTAGACTTCAATCGGTAGGTGCTCTAGGTGTATCAAATTGAACCTGAACAATTCTCTGGACGCTTGATCGGATTCCCAAAAGCAGGTTTGAGCAGCTGCAGATGCGTATTCGAGTAAGCGCAACGTATTGGCGGAGTTGGGAGATTTTGAATGCTAAATCGTCGACGGCAAGAACTAGTCCTTCTAGTTCAGAGATGGGGGAAGAGGCGGCTGATGAGTCTTCGTAGTACTCAGTTTCTGTGTCACTGTGGGCAGGCTGGGGGTCCGTGGCAGCATTGACAGGTACTGCAACGTGGAGGTCTCGGTTGTTGAGGGCGCGGTGGAATTCCTCGAGTGAACGTTGTTCTTCGTCCGTTACTAGGCTCTCTCTGGTGTTCGACAGTTTGACGATTGTAGAAGTGATCAAAGATGACGGCTAGGGTGAGGACTTGAGCAAAAACAAGTAAGAGTATTACTTCGAGGTGGGTAGGAATGTTGGAGAGGGCAACTAGCTAGCTTAGCTAGAAGGCAAGTGGATTGGTTTAATGGGTAGGAGGACGGTGAATGACAACACGTCCGAGGGATGAAGGAAAAGGTAGGTTAGGGCTATAATGGGTTCAAGCGAGATGGTGCACTGTGAACGGATTGTAGAGTGAGTTTTCTATTTTGTGAGGCAACGATAAACTATAACAAAAACTAAACCTATCTCCTTCTGCACTTGCAGGGAGTAAGGGTTCAATGAGCTTGAGGTCGACAGACGCTAGCAAATATAGCGAGTAGAGGACTTTGAGAGGTAAGCTTCAAAGGTTCTTGTTGAGGAGTAAAGCGGGTAAATTCAGTAATAGAAAACTGAGGAGCCATACATGAATAGGTAAGGCTTTATATAGGGAACTGTCCGTTCCTCAGACCGAAAGGAGAATATACGAAAAGTGGTCTGAGGAATTAATCAACCAATAAGAAAAAGGGAGAGTAACTATTGTACGACTTCTGACTTGATTAATCAGCAGGTGAGAGACTTGTACTAATAATAGAGGATTGTCATGCGTGTTCAGGAACCGTATCCTCATGATGAGGTACGATCCTAAATAAGGTGTTATTAGTATTACCAGGCTTTACTAGGGCTTGGAGCTGGTTGGCGAGATGCCTACTACCAGTCCCTAGCCAGTGTGCTGGCTGGCTGGGGGCGATGCCCAGTCTCTGATCTGTGATATAAAGTGGTAGCGATGGTTAAGAAAGCCTGTGAGGGCTATGAGAAGTAAAATGGCAAAGGATACCTCTAGCCCTAGAGCCAGAGGTGTAACGGGAAAAGTGTTCGAGAACCAAGACATAGCAAAGATAGGGAAATAATGAAATGGTCCTTACAGTGGGAATGAAAGGAAAGTAAAAGGAAAAAGGAAATGAGTAAAGGATTCTGTCACTTCTAGTCCGATAGCTAAAAGGGTAACCAGAAAGGATTGAGAGAACCAAGACATAGCAGGAATTGCCTTGTTTTCATTATATTACTTCTCCTAGTACCTGGACACAGCTCACTCAATACATTTTTCAAGGCATGTTTTGGATCAAAAAGGCCAGATGGGTTTTCACACAAACATTGTTTTATTAACTAAACTCTTAGATCAAACACACAACCACTTGTCACTCATTCTAACACAGAACTTTGAAAGCACATAGATGTTCAAAACTTCACCTTACTAAAGTAAACACACCACATCTTCCAATTTTTATCTATATTTTTTCTACAGTATTATATTACAGTGTTCATGTTTTAGATTCATTTGATTTTGCAGTCTTTTTCTACTACTTTTCTTTTTGTTTGTATTCTTGTCCCTCCAAAGGAATTCACGAGATTCCCTGTGCTCAGGCAGGGGAATTGTCTTTGCTGGCTATATTCTCGTAAGACCGCGTTTCGGGCCTCGTGAGAACAATCAGTTGTGGCAACATATCGCAGACTCGGCGGAAACTAAACTTGAACCCATAAAGGTAAACTCTCCCACGGCATGCGTGTTTGGAAATCGGGTACATCGGCCCGTCTCGTCTCGATTATCTTCAAGGTTGTACTACTCCGCCTACAGATTGAACTCAGTAATCACGAATAACATGGTGCACAAGCTGATGCATTGACGAGTCCAATGCAGGATAAATTGGTAACAATTTTGTAGCATTGATTGACCGACCATCTCACCGCTGTATCGAAGAAACAACTGATATAACTGATATTCTTTCAGAGAAGTACCGTAAAATCTGCCGCAGTGCGCAAGGTAAGTAGCTTCAATTGTAGTGTCAATCAAAATCAAGGTCATGCCTTATTCCTTTTTGTGTGCAATGAATTGAAGGTGAGTGACTTGCCAATCTGCACAGACTGGCTAAACCCGACGTTGCGAAGCACGGGGAAAACCGCTGGATTTCTGGGGGTCCTAAGGTCTTCATTTAATTCCCTACCAAACTTTGTTTGCGTGTACATATCACAGCATTTTTACAGGCCCCATATTTCCAAATAGCTCACCATGATCTGATACTCCACACCCTCGAAGTTGCTGTAACAAATTCCTATACAGTCAACTTGAAGCTCTTCATCGAGACTCAATTAAATCAGTGATTATGGCATACAGGTGAGTAAACCGACTCTCATTTTACGGCTTCTGACGGAGAGGAAGGCCTCAAAGATAACACGAAGTTTATGCATGTACTATTACCGAACCCACTTGACGTCTTCACAGCTCCAATTTGATTTTTTGTGAGCTGTCCGTGTTATATTGCATTTCAACTAACCATTCATCCGCCCCACTAATTTGCGGTCAACAACCGCTCCTACAAATTCGCCTCATAATGGTGAGCTCGAGCTACACACTATTTACGTAGGTATTTATGGGAAGTGTTAACGCCTATGTTTACCTACCATTTCCCTCACCGCCATTATCATCATCAGACAACCTGACAGCCCCTTCTCGAGGTTGTCTTCAAGAATAACTCGAACGTGGATAGCACCCGGTAGCATCAGATGTTGAACGTTGAACAGTGATATCACAGATCCCCATAGTTCAGTGGCCACTCTCAGCTCTTCGCATTGTCTCTAGTTGGTGCGGCTATATCATGGAAATCATTTCCCTCTCAACAGCAATGAAAAGGCTGTTGCACATAAGTCTTAATGATTAATCCACTGAACAACGCACAAACAAAATTTGGGCCCGCATCAGGACTACAGCGCTAAGCAAGATACGGGGCATGGCGCGAACTTCCAGTAAAACCGATAAATTTCCCGCCGTTTGCAGGGCCGAGGAGGGGAAAAATCGATGTTCCCGCGGTGACGGCGAATGAATCAAACTATTAAGCTGGCATGAGATGAAAATAGATTGGTAACCTCGCAAATGGAAGGTTTGAGGCGCTACCGTGTTCATGGTGCCCACTTGCTGAATATGGAGGAACGGACAAAATTTTGCCACACATGGTTAGCTGTATGCCATGTGCTGTGGTGCTGGACGGTGAGACCTAATGGATGACTACGCATAGCCCATCTTCTCGATATACAGGACCACGAAAGAAATTAACAGGGACCCCTTCTATCTTGTCGCAAATTTGAGACAAGAAGCTACAGCTGGAGTGCACACCAAATCAAACATTGGGGATGGTAGTGCCCAACCCGTACAGTGCGGAGACTCATGAAGGCACGGTGCTGCTTGAATAGGTGGTGCACAGCACACAAACTTGAAGGATTGACGGAACAGTTAACACTCTAAATGGAAATTCGAGCCGGGATAACAGTATGCCGTGTGTGCCGTGAACCCCACATGCATCCGAGTACAGTGATTGCTGGAGACACTATTAGCAAAGACGCTCACCAAGCCTATCTCGGTCCCGACGGGGAAGCTCTGGGAGAGTAGTCTTAGTGCAGCACACTGAATTATTGTGGCCCTCATCATACGCATCAGTGGCAAGAGTCTATGCAGCTACTAGTACACGTAACACCAGGCTACAGTCAAGGGTATTACTAATAGCTATGAAGTACGAATATCACTAGCATACTCGTGTACCGCATACGTACAGGCAATGAGGCAATCCCAATAGCTTCGATGATAATATTTCTGAGACAACAATTGTAAGCTCCAAGACACAGATCTTAGACAATGGCTCTTTTACGGCCAAGACAACTCTCGTGGTACATGTATCGCACATTTAGCACACGTTTGAGTTATGCGGAGGGCCCTAAAACGTGGAATCTCACAAAATGTTAGCTACACAGAGAAATGTACGACATTCCCACAGCTGAAAGCTAGTAAATGTATTTGCACTCGAGTGGGTGCAACAAAGATGAAAGAGGGAAGTCTCCAAAGTCTGATTGTTTGAGCACTCCCATAGTGGTAGTGTACCTCGCACGATCAAACGACTGACTGAGCCCATCGAGAGATCGCACGTTTCCCAAAAGGATACCGTGGATACCGTGTAAATGGATATTTGAATATCGCCGACGACACGAAAAAAAAAGGAGGGCGCCAGCATTTACCCGCGGGCAGCCCCCGAGTACTCAGCTGCTCCACAGGCCATTGTGAATTTCCGCTGGTAGCGCCCACGAGCTGATGCGGCGGGCTCTCCATCAAAAAGATGACCTGACAATGGAAGGGTGAAAATTGAAAAGGACGTGGAACATGGTGGGTGGAGCGGGAGCTCTGTCAGGCAAGAGGCGGGATGTCTCAGGACCTTATTAAGAAGACGCTGCGGGGTAGAGGCACAGTACTAGTGGCTCTTACTCAGGGCGTCTGGGAGCGGGCTGTGCATTAGACATGCGCTGGTGACGTCAGGGCGTGCACCAGCTTATAACTCCCAGGGTTGCTCCTGTTGGTTCTGCTTGTTGTGCCGACTGCCTCCTGCCCTTCATTTCCCACGCCACCACACACTAGCTCCTCCAAGCCTGTTCTGCTCCAAAATTCCGTCCACTAAGCATGACCTCCAATTTACCTTTACCTTTACCATCATCACCGTCTGGTCATCGTCCATCCCCTTATCCTTTTCACAAGCGATCATTATCCTCCCCGTCCTCTTTTTTCTCCTTCTTCTTTCGCATTGACCATCAACAGCGTCCAGAGCACCCTCCGCAAATTTCGCAGCCACGTACATCTTCTAACGACCGCAGCAGCACTCGCGACAGCCCTGGCGCCGACCTACGACCTTCACCATCTACAAGACGTCGTCTCCTCAAGAGATATTCAACGCTTATTCTCGAGAAGATGGATAACAATGCACATTCATTGACTCTTTCGGGCGAGAAGGACATGGCGTTGAAGTCGAAGAATACCAAAGCGAGAGAGTTAGGTAGGACTTAGCGCTACTATCATTTGCCTCTGCAATCCCTTCGGGCCGTGTGCTCCCTCTCACAATCAGCTCGTTGTCCTGCCACGGAACGTTGCGGTGAGATGCATGATAGAAGACGATGTCATGGCTTACCAGGCAGATCCTTCACTGCTAGAAAACCCTATTAGGGTTTGTCATGTTCGCGCACTGCTGGGACATTTATTACCATTTCCCCGTGATGCAGTTGCGAATGCGCCAAGCTGCCGTTTCAAGGTGGCCCTGCCTCGAGACAAGCCATGTTGTTGTCGTAGATTTATGAGAATCAGCTGGCAATGGCTAAAGGCCGAAATCAGCATACACTTGTGTTCCGGAATTCTTTGGGTCCACTTTGTGTTCTCCAAGGAACGCGAGTTCCTTAAGGAACCGGATAGATCCGGAGTTCCCGTTCGCGAGATAAATTTGTCATGCTGGATCTGTTTGGTCTTTACGCAATTTTCTCTGACCAGCGTCCATATGTATCCACCGATACCATCATCATAACCTTACTGACCCGTTGTCACGCTTTCTTTTTCAGATTATTCTCATCCTCATCCTCACCATCTTCCTCCACCTCATCGTCAAACCTCTTTCTCTAAAAGACACGCATCGTTCGACTCACCTCGAGAGGTTCCTTTGCCTTCACCCTCGGCACAGCTTACAAGCTATCCTTTTCCTAATACGGTTTCATCCGCTCATCCGGCCACACACACCTCCAAAAGGCACAGCGCTGATCCGTCAGCGCAACCGCAATCTAACTCGCTCAGTCATCAACGTGCAGGTGGCAACAGTTCTGGAGACAACTCGGGAGACAGCTCATCTATTTCCTCACCCTCTTTATCGTCTACTCAGCTCGTGGGCAGAGCCAATACTTCTCCGCAGCTCGCCAGCGCAGTGGGAATGACACATTCCCCAGACCATTCCCCAAGCGCCCAACACTCACGGGATCAGACGGACCTTTATCCATCATCGGCACAGCTCTCTCAAACGCAAGATACACGCTTACAAACAACAAGCACCCCTGTATTCCCTTTTTCCCGTCCATACTCGTTACCGGACGCACACTCCAAAACTTTCAACGAGCCTTCTTCCGCGCAACCAAACTCTTCTCTAAAGTCAACGTGGATTGATCGGAGCTCAACAGCAAGCTTACCTTTGCCAATGCAAACACCATTTAATCTACTACCTCGCGTCTCGGGTTCAATTGATGAGAATAGTTCTTACAGGGAGAATGAGCAGCAGAGTTCGCATAGCGGAGGGACAGTGGAAGGCTTACGACCACTACCTGTACCACCTGTCCCGAGCTCTCCCGTGAACGATTCACATTCCAGGCCGAGGTCACAACTGACTTCAGACTCTATCGGAGTTCCATCTTCTCCCCCCCCACCATATTCTCGGTTTCTGTCTGCAGACCCTTATGCTTCCGGTTCTCGTTCGTTGTCGAGAACGGCTTCCACTTCTTCGAATTCATATCCGCCACCGGAGGCACCTGTAATCCTATCGCCTCCTTCCCCACCTACGGATTCTGGTGCCGGTATGCCATTGCGCGCTCCATATGAACCGTTTTTGTGCCACGCTCCACCTCCAGATACTTGGATTGCGGTAGAAACTAGGATTACCGAGTATTGTCTGCTCGTTAGATTACCCAGATTTCGAAGGGATGGAATGTGAGCTGGCTTTAGTACAGCCAAACTGGTTGGTGCGAACTAATTCGTTTTATAGCACACTTTCAACTCGAAGGCGTCGAATTCTGCATGTCGTTGCTGATTCTTGGGAGCCCGGTGGTGGTGCGTGGTTTGTATGATTCAAATGCATTTGTAGAAACTTATTTCACATCTTACTAGGTCACTTTGAGCGTCGTGTCTCTTTCGGCTACGATGCCGATCTAGCACAGGTTCGTGCCGAGTTCGATGGAGAATTGCTTCGTATTATTGTACCTCGTCGTCCGTCCCCAGCTACCTGTTTCGGCCCTCAAGGCTAGTGTTCGTTGCGGGCGTAACGCGTTAAAGCACCCAGGAATCCTTTCAAGCTTTGGTCCGCTCTAACTGTGGCTGAAAGGCTTCGCTTTTGAACAAGGTTTACTTTCTTCAAGAGGGCATATTCTCATACTGTGCGATGTCATCGGTGTTCTATCCCACTGACTAGCATCGGAACGTACTCTAATTTAGGCATGGCAGCTCATCTTGGATAGGCTCTTATCGGACATCACATCACCATCATGTATATTACCTTGACTCACCGCCCAATCTCCCACCTGTTTTTCCGCAATCAAGGCATCAAACTACACATTCTCAATACATTCGTATACCATCGCCATATCTTCTCCCCCTTATTTATTTGATAAGTGGATCTCCTTATCCGCTACTGCCGCCCCAACAACCCCTGTCAAACATCGACGTTGTCTATCACTATATATCCTCCAGTCTCGCTTTTAACAATTACATTACTTATCCCCTGAGTTTTAGTATCTATCGGAGGCCTCCAGATTATATTGTGTGCGTGGACGGCTCAGGTGCTTGTCCTCTGCTACTTTTCGCATCCTGCTTTCCTGCCTCAGCTCTGTTTGCTGTTCTGCTTCATGTCTTTAACACACTGTTTTATAATATGTGTAATGAAAGTTATACTACCAGCTTAGGTCCGGATTCCGAGTTAGCTTATGGAGTTATTGATCTTCTGTGGACCCGGGGGAATCAATAAAATCTGGGTTTTCTATAATGCCGCCAGTATTTTTGAAGGCGACGGTAAGGTTTATGCCATGCGATAAGACTATTACTCTTGAAGAAGTTGACGTGGGGAATAAACTTTCGGCGGCGGAGTCGCTGAGTACACGCTGACAGTATACTAGGAGAACATCCGACGGAGGACGGCGGGACCTGTTCCTCCTGTGAATGGTAATGTACTCATACTTGATTCTTATCACAGTAACATTGTATCTCATGACAAGCTCCTGATCACGATCATGATGCTTACGACGACCAGGTCAAACAGGACGGTATGTAAACGAACAATCCGGCATCACGTTTACTGGCGTGATTCCCTAATTCCGAAAGATGGGAGTCGTGCGCAGTCAAGTTTTGTTTTCCCTGGCACATGCTCTCCTTCGTTTCGATCGGACAGGTCTGATTTTACGAACTTACCACAACAAGTCGATCTTTTGGAAAGATACCGTGGGTTGGTTACATTAGGTAGGATTCAATACGATGCTAATCAGGTTAGGGTCGTGATGGAGGTAATGCTACTATGGTCACTTTGCTTGTTTTTAGTCACTGATGCAAAGCACTGTTTGATAGCTTAGGAGACTACAAAAGGTGTTGCGAGATTATGCACCCCCTGCATTGTCATCCGGCCTCTTTCATACTACTCCTATCACGGATGCTAGCTTTGGTACCACTGCCATATCGGAAGGTCCTTGGTGGTCTGATACCAGCAAGGAGGCCGAACTCACATCAGATGTAACATCCCTTGTTCGTATCAAGAGCCTCTCCGAGGAGTTGGCGTCTTTAGACACCCCCAAGGTAGGAAGGACATCCTGGATTGGCTGCGCGCACCTTGATAGATAATTTCACAGGGGCTCCTGCTAACCGGGTCTCCGGGATCAGGTAAAAGTTTCCTTGTTGACTTGTGGTATTCCTCCTTCCCATCGCCGCACAAGGCTCGCAAACACTACAATCAATTCGTAATAGAAATATACCGTGCCGTATGGGAAGAAACCCAGCGGAGAATGTCCGTCTCTCGTGCCGCCGCTATCGCCCCTGAAGAAGCCGCACCATGGAACAGGTCACTCCGTGAAAGCTGGCGAGAACTCAGCAAGCTAAGTTTACTGCCGACTAAGTGGACAAGGCGTTTGGGTCCTGGAAATAGTCTATCTGGCTCAACGCCTACTATTGCATTCATGGTGGCATTGCGATTACTCCGCCGTCACTGGCTTCTCGTCTTTGATGAAGTCCAACTTTTGGACGTGTCAAGCGCCGGATTACTGGCGGATGTTCTCTCGTGGTTTTGGCGTATGGGAGGTGTTGTCGTAGGCACCTCCAACAAAGTTCCGGATGATCTTTATCGTAATGGTGTCCAAAGAGAAAGACTCGAGCCATTTGTGGATGCGCTGAAAGCTCGGTGTCCTGTGATGGCTTTGGAATCAGAGCACGATTGGAGAGTTGTCCGTAATGGTGATGACAGTAACTGGTATACGTGGGATGAAAGCGAAGCCTTCGAGGACAAGGTCAAATCCAACTTTAGCTATGGTTTGTTGTATTGTGTATGGTTGTTGTACCTCATTGATTATCAGCTTCATCACAGAACCACGTAGCCAGACGCTGCATGTGTTTGGTCGACAGATAAAAGTACCCTGGGTATCGGGCGGTGCTTGCAAATATACCTTTGCGCAGCTATGTGAAGAAGTAATTCATTCAATTCACACTTATTATGCTGTTCTAATATTTCCCTCCGAAGTCTCTAGGATCTGCTGATTACTTGACGCTTGCTTCTAATTATCATACGATCATAATATCATCCATCCCGACCCTCGAACTTTCTGATAAGAACCAGGCTCGACGCTTCATTTCCCTAATAGATGCACTATATGAATCACGCTGCCGGATCATCTGCCATGCTGAAGCGAAACCTGAGGCCCTCTTTTTTTCTGGGGCAGGATTGTCGGTGGATGATGGACGAGATATTTTGCACGTGGAATCCCTGGGAGAAACACAAGATAGAAATCGCCCAAACATATCTACCTATGATTCACCCGGAATGTCAGAAGCTCCCATGAGCCCGGCTCCGCTAGCTCTAGATAAGTTATCAATATTTTCTGGTAAGTCACAGTAATTAATCATACTGCCCCTATTGATCGGCTGACATCTGGAGCTAGGTCAAGACGAACAGTTTGCATTCAAGCGTGCCCTTTCACGCTTAATGGAAATGTCGAGCTCGGTCTATTTCAGCGAGGAGAAGTGGACGCCTCTCCCTCCCAGTTCCCGTAAATGGGAAAGCGCATTGACAGGATCACTGCTTAGTAGACCTTCCACAAGCCCAGATTCCATTCGAGACGAGGACAGTATGAGAGACGACGAGTCAAGCAGAAAGGATACTGGCAACCACTTCAATTCATTGTTGGAACGGCCTGAAGCACCTCGGTTAAGCGAGGATCATATCTGGGGAGTAAGGGAGGACTGGGGAGAACGGGCGAAGGATTGGGGAAAGGGAGCCAGCGCATTTTCGGAGCCTTCCACATCGAAAAAGGGCCCTTCGTAGCCATAGCTCCTCTGTGTCTAGTTTTTATATTTTCGTCTACAGGAGCTACAGCTTGCTGTAATATTATATTGCTGTAGACAGTGTCCCAAGGAAAGGTCACCGCGGGTGAATAGGGGTCAAAAGAGGCGAGACGTTCCCACGCGTTTGTTGCGTTCCTCCTCTCCGCTTGGATCTGTGGTCAATCAAGACATGGCTACGAACGGGCAGTCGCCTGCAGCGTCAAGCACAACAAATCCAACAGCCAATGCAGCAAACATAATAACAGCCCTTGGCAATGCGTTCAAGTCGCAGACAGGCGACCCCGTGTCGGGTGATCGTATAGCCCAGCTACTTTTGCAGAACATGGGACAACTTGGAGAACTGGCGAAACAGGGAAAGCTCAACCAACAACAGATAATGCAGGTAAGGATATGAAGCCAAGATCCGTTGCCATTGTTGTAACATTCTCTTCCTTTGATCCCTTTGTCCTGCTTAAGCAGTTGAAAGAATACGCCGACAAGCACAGGACTCCTACCACTACCGCTGCCACAGCCAGCAGCTCAGCAACGACATCCACAGCGCCAAACCCCCCAAAGGTGCATTTGCATTCATTACCGCTTCATTTCTAGGGTTTCCATTTCTCATCATCATCATTATCATTTGCTGTGTAGCCAGCAGCAGCAGCAGCTCTTCCTGCCGCTGCTCCCGTGGCCGCTGTGACTACGAACCACGCAGCCTTCAAGAGTGGTTCTCCTGCTCCTGTCCTTACTTCGGTTCCAGGAGACGGCTACCCTATAAGCACAACGCTAAACACGACAAACCCAGGCCCAGTCCAGTGGGCCAGTGCGCAACAGGGCAGACCAACCCTTACCGGAGGTATTCCAGGTGGAAGAGTATCGGGTTCGTCTCTCAAATAGATTCCCTAGACCCAAACGGCCACGGTGCTTACTCATTTCTGAAGGGACGCCTGCCCAGGTTACTAAATCCTCGGACGACGCCAACATGCTGAATTTCGATGAAAGTCGTTCACGGAGAAAGAATACTCCTGGAGACCAGAGTATGAGGAGGTCAATACAGGATCTCGTATGCAGTGTCGACCCTCACGTACGCATAGAGCCAGAGGTGGAAGACGTGCGTCATCGTTCTTACAGCATGGCGTCCTATTGAAAGAACTCATACATAATCTATGTTACAGCTATTGCTACAGATAGCAGACGAGTTTATCGACTCCGTAACAAACTTTGGATGCAGACTAGCTAAGCATCGAGGTGGTGACACCCTTGAAGTGAAAGATCTGCAGCTTCATCTTGGTAAGGTAGCTTTGATTGATGTTGCTTTTAATACTCATCCCATGGCGCGGCTTAAGAACGTAACCACAACATACGTATCCCTGGCTTTGCGTCTGACGAGACTCGTATATCCCTGTCTCAATCTTCACTGGCACCCTCCGTGTCCGCGCCAACTACCAAAAAAACCGCTCAGGGTCCCAATATGACTCTCAGGAGCAATCGATTAGCCCAAGTGCAACAGGCAAAAAGGGAGGCAAAACTGATATAATATTTGTGGACTTGTTGCTTCACCTTTCATTCGTTTAACTTTCATTTTTAGAGGTGATATTTTTTTTTGGCTGTAGCCCATGATTGCATGTATTGATGTATAAATAATAATATTGTGCGCAGATATTTACTTTATGACGGGAGCGGTTAGCTGACCTCGAGCAACATTGTCTTGTCCTTGCTAGTGTATGTAAGATGAAGTGGACGAGAAAGCAATAATGTAGTGAGATCAACATGATCTAATGCAAAGAATAGATGTATAGTAACAGCAATGAAAATTGAAAGGAAATAAAGAGCGTAACTGCTTAGACAACAACCCCAGACGAGGAAAACTAACAACCAACCGAGAGATTCTGTCGCATTGACTCCGATTTAGACGACAGCAGGACAACCAATCCCTGGCCGCATTGCGCTTATAGCCGCTCGATGCTGACTGATTGCCAGAACTATGAACGCATGCCATATCGCGTGCGAGCCACCGCCGCAAAAATCAAGCCAATGTGAATGCTTTGGGGAAAGAAAACGCTCAGGTATGTGGGTGGCATAGAAAACTAGGCCCAGGAGATAAGATATGATTGAGGGCCATACGGGACCTGATGGGACGGTAAACTAGCAGTATATATGAAGGGGAATTCACTTACTTATGAATTCAAACATCTGTTGTGCGGAATGCAGATGTGCTAGCGCAGCTAAGGGAGCGACAGCGGAAAAGGCCAGTGAAAGAAAGAACGCTATACGCCAATGCTATATGCGAGTTAGTGTATGACTCGCGGAGTAGGTTGGTTTACACACTCTATAGGCAGGGTCGTTGAACCACTTGAAGAAAGGGAATGCATTTCCTGTGATTCCTGTGGTCAAACAGCACAGTAGAAACAGCTTCCCAACGTCTGGGTGACATTGAAAACCATAATGTACGACGGTGCCTACGCTAGCACTAATTAACCTAATAAATGAAAATGAAAATGAGATAACCGATTGTAACGATTATATAATTACCAGCCAATGCCGACGTAGTCGATTCGAGCACACAGCTCCATACCCTCGGGATGTGCACAGCCTGCCATAGTGTGCCACAGTACACTGCTGAATAGACAGAAAAGTGCAAAAGATAGGAATGCAACTTCCGGGGGATCAGACAAACTTGTGGAACTAAGCAAGGGGATTAAGTTGATTAGCCACAGTAAAAATGGGATTAAGTGTGTGTATATATTAACTAAAACCATGTTATTGCATAGACACACACAGAGAACCGTTCAACGCACGAGTTTCATTATGAACAGCAAACAGGGACATGATTATAAGGGGCCATTTCTCGATCGGAATGAAACTGTATGCGATATCATTAAGTTTGACGGACGGTGCTCGGAGATAAGGTGCTTACCGATATCCCCCAGTAACAAATGGGTTGTTCCTCCACTGAGGCGGTAGATCGACATACTGGATAAGGCGCGACCCATGGAAAGACTGTGAAACCGCACGGGTAATGTCCCTTGCAGCTCTTTCCAGCATATCTTCTGCCTCAGTAACATCGTCAGAGAGCTCCGTGAGTAGCTCCGAGGAAAGCAACGAGTCTAGAAGATCAGATAGCACGGAGTTCGGCTCGAACGATGGAAGGTCACTCGAGTGGAACTCAAACGAGCTGAGATGTGCTTGTAGGGAATGTAGTCGATCGGACAGTGTAGGTATATAACCCAAAGGCGCCTGGAAATCTAAGTCAGAGAACCTGGAACGAACATCGTCTAGTCGTGAAGTGATGTCCGGCATAGAAAGGGCAGGAAGATGCGACCGAACGTCAGGCATATCTGGGAGCCGTGAGCGCATATCATTGAAGGATGAAACGCTAGGTAAATCGGGAAGATGAGATTTGACGAACTCCTCGACTGACTTGTCGGGTAGATGAAGTCCTGGAAGATGCCAGCATACATCCGTGCGTATGCTTTGCAGCATGTCTATTGCGACTTTTGCCCACACCCTGATCTCCTCTACCTTTGACTCCCCTTTTGATTTGAACATTTCAGCGATGCCAATGTCAGATATAGGGGACTCCAACTGCGACAAACGGTATTCCAGATCTGCAAGATAGGAAAGGATGACAACCCGAAGAGATGCCAACGTTTGCTTTGCAGACACAGTGGAGAGGTCCAAAGCCTCTAGGGACTGGTTACGACGACGACAGGACGGTGAGCGTATATCCTGGGCGCTGTCATCGTTGGTCGACAGACGTCGTCTGACATGACGGAAACGAATTTCAGGAGCTTTGTCCGTCGCAGTCGACATGTAAAATGAAAAAGAAAGGACGATGGACAGATGCAAAAACAATAGGTAAGGCGTCTACACAGTTCAGCCCATTGGTGGTTTGAGGTGAGGCGAACTGCTGCATGCGCCGGCACAACACCCGGCCAGGCCGACCGCCGGTCTTGGCAACGCGGGGAACGCACGTTTTATATTTTCTTTAGCCTGAATTGGTTTGAAGTCGCTGTGACCATCGAGCTCGAGGTTCGTGGTTCGTGTGGAATGAGTGCTGTAAGCTTGCTGGTCGTTGGTTTGGGAAACTTGCCGTTTCCACTCACTAGACACAGGTATCTTTCTCAGAGCAAGCTCAGAGACGTGAGCTGATCAACTATTGGATCAGTGTAGGACACCTTATCGTTGATGCACTGGCTTTGCGATTGGGCGTGTCAATGACTACTGATAGAACCATAGGTGGATATAGTGCCCATACGGCCATTCCTCTTGGCGAGACGCTGGCTTCCATGACACTCTACAAGCCAAGCACGTACCTTCATTATATGCTCAAAATGACCGTGTTCATGTTGTTCTCTTCCCCTCAGAACCTCTCATGAATGTTACCGGATCTGCTGTTGTTTCTGCGCTTCGTAAAACGGTGAAGTCACCGAGTGCCATGGTCGTCATCCACGACTCACTCTCGCATAGACCAAAAACCATCTCACCAAAGTACGGAGGTTCTGCCAATGGACACAATGGCGTTCGAAGTTTAATATCGGCCCTTGGCGGCGAAATGGATTTTCACCGTTTGCGTATCGGCATAGGTAGAGATGGAGGCGATGTGGCTGAATATGTTTTGGGAGAACTATCCTTTGAAGAAAAACAATTCTGGCGTGACAGTGGGAGAGGTGTGGATCTCGTGCTGAAAGAGATAGAGAAGATAGCATCCCGGACATTGAGTTGAGAAGCACCGTCAGATAGTGAGTCATTTGCTCTGTACTTGTGAATTCTTCTGAGCACTTGATCAGGTTCTAGCTGATGCTTCTAACGACAATGAAGCTCTGTCGTTCTATCGATCTTTCCACGTCACTCGAGTCATCTACAGAAGGAATGTTCTTTGGCGGCCGCAATTAGCGAGGCACTCAAGGTCGGTAAGACAGTCCATATAGACCAAAAGGCTACAACAACGCTGTAAGTCGAGGGCTTCTGGGGTTCTATACTTCCATGATAGAATTCCGTTATAAGGGTGCCGATGCCGAGGTCATGCGGCAAGTCGAGTGAGATAACCGTAGATAGAGGGCAAACCTCGACCAGTTGCAGGCTTGTGTGCAGTAGGTAGTGATACGCGGCAAGGTACTATTAATCTATCCTATCTTCACCGTCCTCGCATTCTGTGTGTAGCATGGCTCCATGAAAGTGCGATAACACTCCCTCCCAAAGGTAGATGAACGGAAATCAAAGAACATACTAAGAGAGCCGTGGAGATATGACCACCAAGGCACCACCTAAGTATCGTCTAACAGAAGTCACGCGTCGCGGCGCGTCGCATATGCTTTCGGAGGTTGTACATTTATCTCTTTTGCACCTGACTTCCTTTCGAAATCACGCAGGCTTCCATCTCGCATGCATACGTCAACCCAGCTTGTTCCATATGCTACAATATCGAAATCACAAACGGAATATTCATGCGGGAGCCTGATGACGGCGATTAATACGGCCATGATGCACAATATAAAGCTTCTGTATGACTATGACCATGGCTCCCGAGTATCTGACCGAACTCAAATCTTCGCGACGTCCAAGCTTCTGACAGCGACGACATGGGCCAGTTATCTTTCCGTTGGCTGCCACTTGCAGCAGTTGCAGCTTCTATCGGCACTACTTTCGCCCAACCTTCCCCAGAGGTGCAACAGAGGATCAGTGCTGCTATCGCAGCTGCAGGAAACTCAACCAATATAGACTACACGGCGTTCGTAAATCCATTCATTGGAACAGGTCAGCTTTCCAGTCTCTACGGTTTGGTACCTTTGAGCTGATTTCTCTTCTGTAGACAACGAAGGAGATGTATGGTCAGCTTGTTGATTTTGCGCATGGTATCTGGACAAGTCTGATTGCTCTTACAGCCCGGGCGCATCGATACCATTTGGAATGGTGAATAATAGAACTGCCAATTACTGCATGCCATTGCTTACCTTTGTCATAGGTCAAATTCTCTACAGATATAACCGGCTATGCTCCCGCTGGTGAGCTCTTATTCTCGTTATGACTTAATAGTTTCTTGAAACTGACAATGAGATATCTAGGATACATCGTAGATCCTACTCAAAAAATACGAGGCATCAGCCCCATGCATGATAGCGGAACAGGTTCTTCTTTGGGAACATACGGAAACTTTGAAATCATGCCTCTTTTGTGTCCAGGTGGTTTTGACACGTGCACCACAACACTGCAAGCACGGGAGCGATACCGCAAAAATAATACTGACGGTAGGTTCGAGTTTCGATTGTGAAGTCGCGCATATATTCAATATACTGGGAATGTCAGACGCGTATCCTGGTTACTTCTCGCAGACACTTGACAATGATATCCAAATTGAGGCTACATCTACGCGTCGTGCCGGGTTGGAACGTTTCACGTTCCCGCAAGGATCCAAGCCGTACTTTGTCCTTGATTTAGCTAACGACCTCCCTGCAACTTGGGCTGGCGGCTCCATGGACATTGACCCCGACAATGGGAGAATCACCCTGGGCGGGCACTGGGGCTCTAGGTGAGAAGCGCTCATTTGATGTAAGCTTCGTGACGTGAAAACTCGGTAAATTCAGCTTTGGCCCTACTTCCTTCAACTATCAAGCGTTTGCTTGTTATGATCTCTTGAACAATGGAACTCAGAAACTGAGCGAGTACGGTGTGTGGACAGGTGATACGTGAGTAGTAAGAATGTGGCTTATAAATTTGAGCTAATGGTTTGGCATACGAAGGTATGGTCTCGACGCGAAAGGTCTGGGACAAACGCATCTCAACCTCTCTGTCAACCTTATTGGCGGCACGCCATATCAGTCTGGAGCCCTTTTCTCGTACGACGGGACACCTGAGCAAGTCAACATCCGGGTTGGAGTATCGTTTGTGTCAACGGAACAAGCTTGTCAAAACGCCGAGTCTGAAGTTGGAACGACATCTTTCGATGGCATTGTAAACGCCTCAAAGGCACTTTGGAATGAAAAATTGAGTAAGATTGAGATTGATGTCCCCAATACCCCACCAAACGTGACGGAGATGTTTTACACATCTTTGTATAGGGCATCCTTAACTCCTGTGGGTATTTATCCAAGTCTCTGTTAATGCCCACTTGGCTAACTATTATCCAGAATAATGCTACGAGCGAAACCCAAGGTGTTTTTGCGAATACTACTTCATTCTACTTCGATTCCCTCTACTGCAGTTGGGACACAGTCAGTGCCATCTTCACGATACCACATCACATTCATAATTTGTGTTATTTGTTCTATGCAGTTCCGCACTTTCTATCCCCTGATGACCCTCCATTCTCCGGTAGAGTTCGCACAAATTGTGGATAACTACATCGATGGCTGGCGAAAGAACGGTTGGATGCCTGAATGTCGAGCCAACAACCTTCCAGGTTGGACTCAAGGAGGTACGACCTAAATTATCTCCATACAGAGATCCTTTTACATATAGAGGGGAAAAAGGGTCCAGCGGTGATAACATCGTGTCTCAGTTTGCTATCAACTACCACAACGAGGCGCAAGCCTTGGGAGTCGACCTAAATGAGCTATACGCCGCTCTTAAAACTGATGGCGAAGTTAACCCCCCTGAGTGGAATATCGAGGGTCGCCAGATCAATGTTTACAAGTATGTGATCCCACTAGTTCATTGTCCCTTTTTTATTAATGTTATATGAAGACAAAATGGATACGTTCCATTTGCTGTACTAGATACAGCAAGCACGGGTCGCCAAACTAGAGAAGGCAGCAGAACACTCGAGGTGTGCTCATCGTCCACTGCATAGCATAGATATCTGAACAGCCCAACAGTATGCTTTCGAAGATTTTGGTATTCGTCAAGTCGCCCTGCTCCTCAACCAAACGGATGACGTTGCTGAGTACACGAACCGGTCTTACGTATGTTTCTGACCCTTGCTACTGTGACGTTATTTTCAATATCTGTGGGCTTGTAGTTTTATCGCAATGTCTGGGATAAGGACGTGACCAGCAATGGGTTCCAAGGTAAGGAACGCGTTGCTTGGGATTTATGTTCAAGCACTCAGCGCTATTTACAGGATTCGCCCAGAAACGACTTTCCAATGGGACCTTCGTATACACAGACCCCATTGACTGCTCTTCCCAGGATACCAACCAAAGCAGGTCGTGCTCGCTCCAGGAAGACAATATTGTCGGCTTTTATGAATCATCTTCCTGGGAATATAGCTGGTGAGCCGTTTGTTTTTGCTGGTGAGTGACCCTATAACAGTACTGGTCATTGTCGAAAGGTATGCACCCCATGACACTGCTTATCTCATCGAGCTTATGGGCGGAAACGTGAGTTCCAAGATTTGAAAGAAAAGTGTCATGTCTAATGTCAAACCTGTAGGACACCTTCGTAAAGAGATTAGACTACTTTTTCAACGTAGCTTTCACAGTTTCACACTGTATTTCCTTCTGACTTGTACTGATAATTCTGTTACATCTAGGAAGGCTATTATTTGCCAGGAAATGAGCCTTCATTCCAGGTTTGTTGTTTTGACATCTGTACAGCTTATAACATTTTCTCATCAGAATTTCAGACTCCCATTGGATATCATTACGCAAACCAGCCAGCCGACTCAGTGGATCGTATCCGTGACGTCGTTCTGACAAACTTTGACATCAGTACGTTTCACGCAAGGTTTGAAACGCTTGGAAGGTTTTTTAAAAAATATGTCCTTAGCCCCTGCCGGTCTGCCCGGTAATGATGATCAAGCTGCGATGGCAACGCTCCTATGCTTCCACCTGTTAGGCTTGTATCCTGGTAAGCTGCACCTCATTCCCTAACTCGTATGCGTATGCATGCTAATGCTCCTACAGTCCCGTCCACATCGCATTATCTGATCACCTCGTCCTTTATCCCAAAGTACACTATCCACAACAGCTATTTGAACACTAGTACAACGATAACTGTCCAAGGGTATGATGCCAAATCCGTCCAGTCACCCATTCCGAGTGGAGTGGCGGCATACGTGAAAAACGTCACCGTAAACGGCCAAGTGACGGCATCAAGGTGTTATGTCGATTTCTACGATACTTTCAGGCTCGGAGGCAACATAGTCATCGAGCTCACTTCGAACAAGACAGAGGCTAATGACTGTGCAGGTCCCTTGCCCGCAAGTTTGTCGACAGGGGGTTTCAGCAGTGTGCGATGATCATGTTAGTCATCTGGTTGGTATTGTACAATGTGAAGACTTCCGGAAATAAATGTTATTATCCGAGTGAAAACAACAAACTAAAAATTACAAAGTTATGTACACACAAACGATGCCAGTTAGTCATAAATCAAATATCGAAAGCGTAGACAACGTATAGCTAAAGGTCATGAGGAATGAAGATACAAGTTATACAATTACTGTAACGTTGACACCAGATTTTGTATCATCCACAGGGGCAAAGTTGATTCTGACCAAATGCTATCAGCACACTTTGCAAGGCATAATAGTAAAAGGCGACTCACCTCAATTCAGCCATGACAGCCGTCTTCAGGGATAAAATCGCTGGCTTTTTTGCATGTTTAGCATTGTTGGTGATCGAGAAGTGGAAGACAATGGGATTAGCGTCCACTCTCTGGAGTAAAAGGTTAATGATGGCATCTGAGACTACAATCTGTGCCTCGTCGGGTTTTTTGCCTGCGACAGAAACAACGATCGGCCCTTCCGAGAGGGGAGCAGCCACTGTAATAAAGTGAGATATAGTTTCAACATCATAAGTAACATAACGACTTACCGAGATATACTTTCTTATCAGCTTTGGCTTCCAGATCATTCAACTTCTTTTGGACCTCGTCCAGCTGTCCCTTAGCCTGTTCACCACCTTTCTTAGCTTTTACGAGACTATAGTGCATCTTGTCCAATTCGTCCCGCTTTTTCGTCTGTATCTCTATATGCCTCTTCAGAAACTCTCTCCGCTTAACCATAGCTTCACGTTGATCATCTTCAAGTTCTGACTCCGAGATATAATTTTCGTTTGGTTTGTCGGCAAGTTTTTCCGGATCGCTGGTACCATTTTCATTTTGCTCGTTATCGCCATAGATATCTGTGAAAGCGGGAGGTGGTGTACGATTGTCTGGGTCTGGGTAATCTTCGTTTATTCTGCTAGGACCAGCGTCGGGTTGATCTATGGGTTCAGCAGGTGCGAAATGTGGTATCTCCGGCTCAGGCATAGACATCGTTGCGAAGCCGTCTCCCGATTGCGCGGGAAGAGACTGGGACGAAGAAGCGGGTTCTTCCTTTGCCTCAGTCTTTTCCGCAGCTGCCTCTTGGGCTTTATCGTTCGTGGCACCTTGAGCCTTACTTGCATCTTCGGAATTGGATCGTCCACCTATTTCGTCCATAACTGCCGTCTTTGTGTCCTGCTGCTCGGACTGTTCTCCGGCAGTATCTGTTCGCATCAGCATCGAGCGTTTCCAGACTTCCTTAGAATCAAACACACTTCTCGTCTCGAAAACGCTGCCAACGACCGATCCAGCGCGAGTTTCTGGGAGGGGAACTTGGTGTGGCTGTTTAAATTGTGAATCGAAGAGGAAGCCGTCAGGGATCGAGGGAAGGGTTTCTATTCTGGGTGTAGCCTGATCAGGATTGCGTTCGTCGGCGTCGATCAAAGAAGCTGCAACAGGGTACAGGGAAGAGGTACCGTGCGTTGGTGTTCGTTGATGATCGGTATTGGGTATCACCGTATGAACTGTAGACTCGGCGAGCATAGTAGCACCCAAGCCTACCGCTGCAGCAGTCATAGGCGTAAATAGATTTGGGCCGCGGTCCATAGGTGGGATGGGAAGAATGGGATGGTGAGCTTGAGGTGTCCTGATGTGTATTTGATCGCCGAGGTATTCTAGTTCTTGGTCAACGTGGGAGGGTATGATGGAAGGGGTGGTGACTCCGCGCGAGATATCGACGTCGGTTTCTGACCAGCCTGAGGCACCGGGAAATGTTCCTGGAGGGCTGCGGCCCTGCCTTCGGGGTGGGCCTTGTACAGGGGCGGGGGCGGGAGGTGGAATGCGAGCGCTTCGAGGGGAGGTGACGGTTGAGTTTACTCTGGCATGGGATGCGGATGGAGAGAAGAGTCTCGGGAGGTCGTTTTTGATCCTGATTTCTGGAATAGACGGTAATGTGACGGATCGTTGGACGGAGCGGACATCCCGGCGTATGGAACGAAAGAGATAGCGAAAGCCAGAGTCGCGGTAGATGCCGGGGCCGATGTCTGCGAGGAGAGCGCCGATACCAGCCCATACGACGACCATTACCATCCGCGAAAGGGACTCTGTTATTAAGAAATCGATAAAGATACGGACACCGAAGGCAAGGTACGGGTCGGGTGAGCGTGGCATTCTGCTGAGGAAATGATGAACAACTAAGCCTTCCCAAAGGCCGATGAGGGTGCCTGTAGGGATAATGAACATGAAGGAAAAATAAACAGCCGATCATACGCATGTTGCAGATGAAAAGCATGTTTTTTTCATAAACATCTGTGAGTGGATGGTAAAAAGAGGGATAGAACGAACCTGCGACCCGGACGTTGTCGCTGCTCACGACATCGACGAAAAAACGAAAGACGAGACCTGAAGCGATTGCTAATATGCTGTCCATAAAATATTAATATTGAGCTGGGAATAGCATTCCTGGACGGCGAGTTCTATGATCTGGAGCTGGGCGAGGTTGGCGTGAGGAAACAACGATGCAAATGACCAAACAAAGCCTTTGTTTGTACACCCACGTTGCTTTCCCCTCCTCGCCGTCGTCGTCGTCGACACCGAGCTCGCTGCCCAGCTCGTATTGCATACCGCTCTCTCCCATGACAGTACAGTTCACCCCTGCCACCACTCTGACCCCTTTCGAATATCGTGGTTACGTGGACCCACCATAGAGCCTCAATCAATGGCCATCACCGGAAGTCTATTTTCTTTCCTGTCTGCAACTAGCTCGAGCACCTTGGACCTTTTCTCGTCTGTAATACGACGCTCACACCAGACTGATTCACGGTATATTCTCCAGCATTTATGCAGCCCATAACTCCATGTAGCGTCCAAATCATGTTGTGACTAAGCAACGAATGTTACTGTCCTTGTCCACTGAAATAGAAGTTTCTTGTTACTGCAGTGCCATGCTCCGGAAGACACGCTTTTACAGCAACTTGTCGTTGACTTGTGTTTTACCGCGCAGGCGAGCATAAAACAAAAAAGGACCTTACATAATCGCGGTACCAGGTATTTCCTAATATGGTATTTCTATTGTTTTCAGTTTACACTTGCATAAAGCGAAGAACAATGAAAACGCGGTGTATTGGCCCGATTCTGGTAGCGCGTCACAATGACCATCAGCTCTCTAAAAAGGACAATCCATGGGAACCAAATCTCCTGCTCCTTGGGTCCTCTTTTCTGTCTTTCTTTTTTCTTGACCCTTCTGTCCACGACTACAACAACTACTAGACTCTCTTCGACGTCGCAGGGCGACTCCTTCTTCTACCCTCTTTTTACACCATGTCCCTCTCTTCTCAGCCTCCTCGCTGGATGTCTCCCCCTCCAGTTTACGACGCCCGCTCATCTGCGCAAACATCCTCAACGTCTCTCAGGCCGTACCTTCAGCTTCCTCACATCCTCTCTCTCACATGGCTGGCTTATCCAATTCTCTCGCTGCTCTTCGTCATATTCAGACTCCAGCTCTCATCCTCTTCTGCGCAGGCAGCCGTCGCGAACGCCAAAGGCGACCTTCTCACCGCTTGCCAAGCGGCTGAGCAGGCTGCCACAGCTGCTGCGAGTATGCCTCGTTACATGGCTATTGCTTCAAACGAGCAATTTGCAGACGCTGTAAATGGTACTATGAATGGCGCCCGGGCTGCCCTTATCCTTGCACTTACTGCAATGGAAGCTATCATCAACTTCCTCATCGACATATATCGCTCCACCTTTCTCTGTTTCCTCGAATTAGTGGTCACAGGTGGCCTGGCTTTGCTCATCTCTGCAGTCCAAGACGTACGTTTATCACACTACAACCCTTACAGTTAACTAACGCCACTGTTAAGATTACTTCATTCCTGCAGAGCACGTTGAACAGTATCGTCTCTGGGCTTAAGAATGATGCCACGTCACTGAACTCAGCCATCCAGACTGCAGTCTCAGCGGTCAACAAAGTCAACCCATTTGGCACCATCCAAGCCCCACAATTTAATATTACTAGTCTTGATGCCCTATCCAACATCACCATTCCGACTACTTTCGAGAACACTCTGATTTCACTTAACAATTCTCTACCCACGATTTCTTCTATCAAAGATTCAATCCAGGATCTGTAAGTTGATATTTATTACTATTGCAAGATAATGTTTATCCTCATTTATTATAGTGTTGACACACCTTTCGAGGCTGTGAAGGCGGACATCAACAACACCTTCCTCGGGCTTTCATTTGATTCATCTGTTCTGCCTGTTCCTGAACAGAATACCTTATCTTTTTGCACTGACCTCGATACCTCATCTGTCGATAACCTCGGCCAGGATCTGCTCAGCATCACGAAGATCGGTACCATCATACTGATTGCTATTGTGCTCCTTCTCTTGGCAGGACATTCCGCCCTCGAGTGGTACAAATGGCGTTGCCTTAGGCAACACTTGCAGAACACCAGGGAGGCCTGGGTTTCGGATCCTACGCTGTATCACACAGGTCCTACTCAGTCCGCTCCCTCAGTAACACTCTCAGATCACAACTTGCTTATGCTCCAAGTCGATTCCGCGCATCCCCTTCTAACTCGTATCGCCAACTTCCTTTCCACCCGTCTACGTCTTTCGACCACACAGCACATTCACCTTCGCTGGTTCTTGCATTACATCTTCCACCCACCCGCACTCGCTTGCTTCCTGATTGGCTTCTTTGGTCTGTTGTCTGTACAGGTGCAGCTCATTGCTATCGGCCCGCTCGAAGCCAAGTACTCTGCCCAGGCAGCTGCTAGCGTGCAGGATCTTTCGACGACGATTGCCTCGCAGGTCAACAATAGTATGTACAACCAATCGTCGACCTACGCCAGTGCCATCAACGCCAAAGTGGATACTGTGCAGGCCACGATCAACAATGGCGTATTTGGTTGGGTGAACGGGACGACTACTACGCTGAATGACACGCTTAACACCTTTTACAGCGATGTCCAGAACATCGTCACTACGGTGTTCAATGGAACGATTCTCGAGACTCCTGCACAGGACTTTATTAAGTGCATCATCGGTTCCAAGGTCACTGCGCTCGAGGAGGCCCTCACATTCTTGAATGAGAATCTAAAGGTTAACATACCCACCGTCAACGAGAGTGTGCTCGTGCTCTCTCCGTCGGACGTGAATGACCTTACGCAACCTATTGCTACTGCTGCGATAGGCGGAGGACAGAACAACTCCCAAGGTCTCATCGGGAGGCTCGTCGCCACGTACGTCGACTCTCTGCTATTGGAACGCATCATGTTTGCCATCTTCATAGGCCTGTGGGGCATTGTCGTGCTGATGGGTCTTTCTGTCGTGTTTTGGCATTCATATGGCAAGGACTGGGTTGAGTCGTATAAGAAGCGAAGATGGCAAAAGGAACAGAGGGATGGGCTTGGTGGATTCGTGGTGCCTTTCCGGGATGCACAGCCCGCTAATGCTCCACCCAGAGACGAGGAGAAGTGCATGGAGAAGCAGGAACACATGGATCTCCCAGCATTCACACCTCTTCCCGAGTCTCGCTCCAGTCTTAGTATCCGTGCCGTTCGACGGTCTACTGAACCTGGTACGAATACCAATCATCCTCTTACCTTGCTGGAGCCCAAATTCGAGAAGAGCTGGGATAGCTTCCACCGCGACGCAGAGGCAGATAGTTCACAGCCGTCTCTCCTATCTCGCGCCATAAGTAGGCCGAAGAAGTTAATGGCTTTGTCCAACATAGCACCGAGGGATAATACCAACTCCCAGTTCGGTGGTGTTGTTGCGCGGCCAGCTGAGCCTCCGCAGACGGATGGTGGCTGGTTCAAGAACTTTGGCGGACTCTTTCGCAAGAAGGATCGACCAGAATCCGAACTCGGCTCACAAGGCAGAACTTCGCCCCGTCGTACCCGTCCTCAGCTCACGATTTCGACAGAACGTGCTGCCAGCCTGAAACAAGGTGATCTTCCTACTGTGGAAGTCTCATCGCCAGACGAGCGGCCGCCAGTTTCTGCTTGGTCAATATCCCCCACGCCTCCTTCCTTACCCCCTCTCAAGAACATAAGTCCTCCCAAACCACCTGCAAAGAAACCTGTTCCAATGGGTCTACCGCCCGCTATCCGTCCTACAAAGCGCAGAAACGCGAGTGTGCCAACTGATGTTGATTCTACGTACGACGACTCCACTCTGCTTATTCCTAAGCACACACGACTCGAGATGGCGGAGAAAGCGAATCCTTTCGCTGTCGCAATCCATCATGCCTTCGAGTATCATCCCTCACCCCCGCCGGTCCCGTCCCCCGCCTATCGAAAGTATCCCAGCACTTTGCGGGGACCTACGACCTATCTGCTTCCCCCCAAAGAAAAGCATCGGCGGTCTTCCAGTGTACCTGGGTCGCGGATAATGCCACCAGGTTTGGCGCAGGCACCAAACAATGCAACAAATGAATCGCAAGAGTCTACGCCTGTGACGAGGCTCCTTACGACCACTCATGCGCGTCACTCGAGCGGCGCCGTCGATCCATTTGCTACACCTTTTGATGATGAAGCCCGTGTAGCGTCCAGCCCTGGACCTCTCACTGCAAGGAGAAGCAACCCGTTCGCTGGGTTTGCCTTGTGAGACATGAGATCATGCCTTTCGCCCATGATTTGCAAGAGCTATATATTCTAAAACACTGATACACTAATTCTTTCCGCTGATTCACCCTTCATCATATATTGATAGCCCAGCACTTACTTTCTGTGGATCTAGTTCATCATTTATGTACTTTTGCTAGTTGACACATTGCTGTGTATTTTTACAAATCTTTCCCCTAACTCATCCCTGCTGGTACTCGGACTTTCATTGATATTTCTGTAGCATTGGAACGAAACGTAATATACGAATTGAATGTCAAGTAGCAACTCTCGTGAAATACCAAAATAACCAATCGAAAAGTGGATAATTAAGTACCATTGGCAAATCTCCTTTTCATATGCCCCAAACCTCATCCGCTTGTGTAAAATCTCAGTCCATCAGAAGAAAATTGGAACCTTCGATACCAAGAACCAAGATGTTATATTGTACATAGCAAACATTCACTTCGAGACATGAGCAGGAAGTTGGATAAACCTACTTATCTAACGGTCCTGGAGGTCATTGAGCAGACGGAGAATGTTGATGACTGTGAAAGCAAAAAGTCGATGAATATTAGTAAGCCACTATCGGAACATGGAAGAACACACAAAGATTAATGAAACTGGTGATAGGAGATAAGTCAACGTGGTTGATTCTCAGAAGACACTGCCAAGTACGTACTCGAGGTAGAGACTGATCGATCCCATGATGAATTCGTCGGGAGATAGTCTGCGGTTGATCACATAGGTATCGTACACGATGTATCCGCTGAAGATGAGACATCCGCCGATAGCAAAAATGAGATCCATCGTGCGTCCGAAGGGAATAAACACGCCAACGATGCCTGTCATCACTGCAGAGACACATGTCAGATAAACAAGATACAGCTATCCGTCAACAGAGGAAGACATACGAAGGGCCATGAGGCCTCCGAAAAGCCAGGGGCCTAGTCCAGAGAAGTCGTACTGCGAGTGGCTAAGCATAAATGCACATGTTCCGACACGTGAATACATACCTTTGACTGGAACGTGAACAGTGTCAAACCTAAGAATACCCCTAAGGTAATCAACCTAGGCCATGGTTATTATGTGTAGGCAGTGAGGCGACATTATAACAACTTACAGGGCCTGAAGCACGATGGCATTATTGTAAAACGCGACCACAACGCCTAAAGAGAATGCTTCGAGAAGAGTAAAGGTCGAGAGTAAGGCGAAGTTGATCGGATGGCTGTGACGCTTCCAGTACAATAGGCCTAGGTTGACAAGGGTACCAAACAACGAGACATAAAAAACCCAGGTGCTACAAAACCGTGAGAGACTGAACAAAATAAGGATCGAAAACACTAACTGTGTCTGCACCCATACGATTGCCGAAAACGACTGAGATAGGCCTCCGGCGACGATGCAAGTAGCGAGCTAGTGATGAAGAATGTTAGTGAACGAGTATGCAGTACAGAGAGGGGACGCACTATTTGACAGACTACACAGGAAGCCATTAATTGAGAGTGCCTTGGTAAAAGCAAAGTTGTCACTTACAGAGGATAGTATATACTTTCCTAACAAATGCGTTCCTGACTTCTGCTGAGCTCTCGGAAACGGTGACTCCATACTATTCATGACAGGAACATTTGAGCTCACAGTTACAGAAAATGATGGGTTTCAATGAGTACATACCTTGAAATCGTCAGGGAGCTCCCCCTCGGCTGGCTGATCATAAATACCGCCACCTGGAGACCTAGTACGACCAAGCAGAGGCTCTGCGGCATCGTCCCTTGGAGAATAGCGGGACTTATTGTTATTGCTGGACCCTGAGGGGCCATATGAGGGAGGTGGCACTGGATATTGGCTTGAGCTCATTGTCGTGGTTGAAGCGAAAGATGTGATTAGGAATACGGGACTTGGCTGCACTGGCGCCACCTTGTATACTCTTTTGAACCCCGCAGCTTGCACCGCAACAGCTGAGTCAGCTAATTGAATTCTTTCGAGTTCCTGCCAGTGCAGCTTCTATAGCGCACCTGGGCTTCCCTCAATGAACATCGCAAGGCTTACAGCTTGTCGAGTTCTAATCCTTCGACTTCTTTCCATCCAGAACTGCCTTTCGAACCTCCAAGTACAAATTGGCAACTTACGTTCATTGAATCTCGTCTCAAATCTGAACGAATGGCACATATTATCCCCGCAAATAAAATAAATACAGTCATCGACTCGTCGCAATTGGAGCCTAAACCCAGAAAATCATCTTCTCATGTTCCCCGTCTTCCATATATACCCCCTCTTCTCGGACCTTACTACAGCGATATCTTGTATGTTACGCAGCAGGGGTCACGGCACCGGTGGAAGCCGCCTTTTGCACCGTCGGCGTGGCTGACACACCTGCTGCTGGGGCAGTGACAGCAGTATTAGTACTCGCAGCCATGGGTGCTGCCCCTCCACCGTAGTCCGCATTCTTGATTACACGACGAATGACCTCTATCGGTTTCCCTCCAGCCACTTCACTGTCCCTGTGTGTCTTCTGTGCATGGATCTTCGCAAACGGAGAACGTCTGTTGTGATGGTGTTTGTTGTCTTGCTCGTTCGGCGTGTTGTGGTTCTCGTGGATTCTGTTGGTATGATCCCCGAACTTTGATGGTACGATGCCTGTAGAGCTTGGGAGAGCGTTTGTGGTCGGGAGATTGCAAATCGCCAAGGACAGAGTAGTAATATAAGCAATGAGGGTATAGGTGCGCATGTTTCAAATGTTGTTTGATGGCCGGATGATTATGGTGGGTACTGTGGCTGGGGGCGAGCTTAACCAAGTGAAGGTGGTGATGAAGGAGGAGATAGGACTCCTAAATCCCAGAGTGAACACTTATATACTGAGGGAGGCTGACAACGGTTTGACCCAAAGGCGGCTGACACTGGTCGGTTCAGACGAGCTCAGAATCTTTTGAACCAATTTTCTGACAAGTCTGAATACGCCAGTATTGTCGATTGTCAATGCTCGCGCAATCCCAAGTGAATCAGCAGTAGAACTATACCCCTTGCATCTGAAGCGCGACCGTTGAGACCAGTGTAGGCCGGCGTTTAATCTTAAAACATGCATTTACCGGCATTATGACTGGTTCCTTGGTTCCTTGCATTCATTTCATCAATTTCGATCACTTCACGCAAGTAGTGTGCACTTTTTTTAAATTCAGGTTATGTATCAGTTCAGGAGAAAACATACGTCTGAAGTAGAGTACACGTCTGTTATCCATCTCAGTATAGGTTTGTAGGGAATTGATGGCAAGTGATCAAACTCCAAAAAGAGCACGTTCTGGTAAACCTAGTTCCCTGCAGATCACTTGCATGTGTTGTCGCTCCTTTTCTGTCGCATTGTCCCCAAAGGCAGCGTCCATTTCCTCAAGAGTCTGTGAACGCTTATACTTAGCAACCGATTCATTAACTCGTAAAGAAAATCATTACCCTTCCTCTGGTTTCAGGTATAAAAAGCCCTACACATCAGAACCATCAGTGATGGAGCCCTTTGGTAGAAATGAGACTTGAGGCGCTCACATGTAGTGAAGAAAGACAAAAGGGCAAACGCGGAAAAGAAGAAATACGTGCCACCATGGGCCAAAGTGGTTAACATCATGGGAGACACCAGACCAATAACACTGGGATGAGTGTTCAGTACATTTCAATGTAAAAATGAACTAGGTAATTACAAATTGTTCAGCCAAGTGCATGATGTTGTGATGGAAATTCCAGTAGATCGGAGGTGCAACGGGAAGATCTCACTAGGTAGGACTACATGCGGGGCGAAAGTAAAAGGTTCAGTCAGCCCGGAGCCGTATGATAGCGAAAACATCTTACCCCAACCAATCGGAGCCCAGGAGTAAGAAAAATGCGCATCGTAAATATAAACAAAAGCTAAGTTGCAATGTCAGAGAAGGAACCAGAGTCAACTACGTGATGGCTCACCGATAGCTACTCGGCCAGCGAGTGCATGCGCGGGCCAATCAGTCCCATAAGCTGCGACGAGGCCACCTACAATGATGAGTGACGTAAAACATCCTACAGATCCAGACATGAGTAAAGGCCGTCTTCCTACACTGTCTAACAGGACGACGGCAGGTAGAGTGGAGACGGTCTAAAGGGTGGCTGAGAACGGTGATAGAAAGCAAGGGATTCCAAGAGAGCGTACGTTAACCACTCCGTAAACACCGGTGGCAAGTAAAGAAGTGGTATTGGGATTAAGCCCAAGCTGACCGAAGACTAGACTCCAGTTTTACTTCTGGTTAAATTATGAGGTCAAATCTACGCACTTGTTGGGGCATAATAGATGAGCGCCTATGAAAGCATATGGATTTCAGCAAGCGAACATATCATTGAGAACTACTTGACTGACATTTTGACCCTATCCCACCCAAAGAAGATATCAATGTTGAGCATAGTGAAATGTAGTGAACTAAACCCACGATAAATTGTTGATAAAACATAACTAGACAACCAACAGCTAATCTCTTAAACTTCGGCCAAGAAGAGACCAACATGAGATAATTGTTCAAGAACTGTCTGAAAGGTCCAGATGCAGGATATAGCATCTCTCTGGTTTCTCTGGCATGGCGAATCTCTGCCTTGATCTCCAAATGTTCAAAGCGAACAGATAACTCATCTATGGGCTTCTGTCGGAGCTTTGAGAGTGTTCGCAGTGCTTCTTCCTCACGTCCTTGTTCCATAAGCCAACGAGGGGAGTATGGCATGAGCAGCATGCCTAAACCAAGACACTGTTCGTTGTGATGCCTATTAACATTGCTCGAAGGGCCAGAAGTGACCACCCACCAGAGCCGGGAACATCTGCAGACCGACAGGGACTCTCCTGAAATTGAAATTGCATAAGTTGGCTTGTTAAAACAGCGATAATGCTGCATACCAAGAAGACTGCTTCTGAGCAGTGCAACCACCAGATGGAACATCATTGAAAGGATCAAATGTAGGATTTCCATTGAGCAACGGTCCACTGTATGGTATCTGAGGTGCGCAACGAGTTCCGCCGATGTGTGAGGTGCCATAAGCAATCCAATCTGATACCACTCAGTTTCTTTGGTTGACGCCCAGAGAACTAGGGAATACTTACAACTAGAAGTTATCTATGAAATGGACGATGTTCAGATAAATATAAACAGTTCTGTTTCAAACCGATGGACATACACCAAGTGTGATAGACAACTGCTGCAAGCCGACTAAAGATCCTCGAATGTTTGCACTTGATATCTCGGCCAAGTACATCGGGACGACGTGAGTCAATGCGCCGACGGCGAGCCCTGCAACCGCTCGACCACCAAATAGGTAGTCTGGAATGATGAGGGAACAACGTCAATTTACAGAAGGACTATGTGATAAGGTAATATTGTTTACTAGAAGATGTGGCGCCAGTCTGTAAGGCACTACCCAGGAGAAAGACCACCACGTTACACATGATATTCCGTCTTCGGCCAATCTGACGGCGAGGAAAGCAGTAGGGAGTCAGGCTGACTTCATTTGACACTACGAAAAACCATACTTTGTCGCACAGAGGACCATTAATAAGGGACCCTAGCCATGCAGCTATTCGGGAATAGATTGATTGCTCGCTTTAGCGAGCATTCTCGAAAATCGGTGAAAACTGACAGACCTAGTAATAACGTTGAGACATACCAGCCCTTTCAAAATATCCATGTGTATGCGCAAATAACAAGCGGACAAAACATATTTACCTTCAACGAAGCATCCATATAAATTTGGGGGAAGGCTGCCCCAAAGGACTCGATTACGAGGATATTGCTGACAACGCCCTATAAAAGAGTGCATTAGAATAATTACCATAATTTGTGCGCCCTGATAACTTACCTGGTCATAGCCGAAAAGCTGAAATAAAATACATCAGATAAAACAGATCCTAGTCGAGAGCTATGAATTCCTCACGAATCCTCCTAAAGTTGCAAAACATGTCACTCCTAGACTAACGGCAAAGAACAAGGTTTAAATCCGAGTCAATAAGAAAATGCACCGGGCTGTTTTCGGCACCTACATGTACGAGTTCTGAAAAAGCCCTCTGAAGCCGATATGACCCTCTAATGCTGCTAAGCCTGTCCAATCTTCACCGACAGGTGCGGGGTCAGCATAACTTTCACTGTGTTCACCGACTACATCTTTAGATGCATTAGAATATCGCGATGCGGAGCTCCTGGATGTCATAGTCTCTCAATGCTGCCTTGGGGGAGATAGTGGTGGTACAGAAGTACAAGGAAAGACGCCCAGCCCCAACGGCTACCACAGAATTTAAAGGCATGGATTCGTTATTCGTCTCGACGTGCCTCGTCGATGATCACGAGCCCCACCGCCTGAGACTGTAGATGAGGAGTTTGTTCGGACCGTAGCAGATAGGGAAGAAGTTTTACGACAAAACACTCAGCAGACTAGTTTCGACAAAACGAGTGTTTCCTCAAAAGTAAAACGATGTCGGATGTCACCACCGCTGAGCTGGAAAATGCTGGGTAGGCATTCCCCCGGAGTCCCGCTCATCAGACAGAACCTCCCATGTCAGATGCCATAGCCCCCTGATACGACAATACTATAAGTACACCCATAAAATCGTATATTTCGATCTTGCACGGCAAACTCGAGGGTGATGTGCAAGGGAACTGCCCGCCTTTACTTTCCAACTTTCCAAGTGTTTACATTCGGAACCTATTTCGACTGGAACTTTTGCCGCGATACATCATGTAACCCAGAGGACATCGAACAAGCTAACTAGTACCATAATCAAAACTCAGAGAGTTGATCCATCCCTCCTTGGTTGGACCGTGCCGAACTAAGAATCAGGAACAAATGCATCATACGGTAAGTAGTGCCCTCTTGATTGAATCGCCATGGGATCTACCATGGTTCTCAGTGCCGACAACACAGCACTTGCCGTCATCTGCAAACTCCAGATGCTGACCGCCTTCACACGGCGGTTCATGTTTACTTGTGCGACGTGGTGGGCAAGAGCGTCATATGTCTAAGAGATAGCGAAAGACGATTCAGTTTGTGACGAACAATCAGGTCAAAATTATGTCAAATACCTTTTCGGAGATTTCATCCATGAGTCCAGCTTCAGGTATGATCAGTACATTTTGGTTATTGTAGGTCAGAACAAAAAATCTTACTTTCCCACATCTGATTAAGAAATGAGTAAAGCGAAAATTAAATAGAAAACAGCATCAAGACTTACAGTCCAAGCACCGTCGAAATCGCTCAGGTTCTTGGTCACCCTACAGTGAATCGGTACCAGAGTACGATGCGCACTTGGTAAAAACGAAAGGTTAGTAATCGAAGCTAGTGTATGCGAGATATAAACCAACTTCATGAAGGCCACTATAGGTCGTATGAGAGCACTGTTCACGTATGAGAGATCGCTGGCGAACAATGGTACTGCAGCTTTCAAATCTCTGAATCTAAGGTCTATATCGATGATAACTTTAGGAGTATCGTCATCTTCAGTAAAATCGTCGGACTGAGGGGCGGTCAGCGGAGGCTTTGCTAGCTCCCGCTGGCCAGGGATACGTTCGTTCAGAAGAGATACCGAGGCAGCGGTGGATAAAGCGTCTGCGATCTCTCCTAAAAGCGCATTCAGGGGGAAGTCATCCTCTGGATCACGAGGAAACTTGATATCAAGAACAGCGTCAACTTTTCCTGAAGTAATCCAGGAAATAGGACCTTCTTGTGTCGTAGAGTTTTGCATATGATCAATGTTAACGCCGTCGATACGGATCCTAGACTGCAGCTCAAGGTAAGTAACTAGTAAACAATATAAGTGAATGTGCCAACCATACGAGACCATTTGCCGTCTTTAAGGTCTTGGTCGGTTGTCCTACCAATGCTTTGAGGTTTGTGCAGACTGAATAGACAGTTATCAAACTGCCCAACCACGTTCTCGGCGCACAAGAAATCGTAAAATAGCCATTGCTTCCGTAGATTCCGCATATCAGCACGGAAAATGGAAGCTGTGTACGGTCTAAAATCTCCAGGCTGATAAACGGTAATTAGCACGTCTTCTAGTTGAAGCAATTCCAGTTCAAAGTCGCCCGGTTGTGGGGTATGACGGAAAGCCGCAGGATCCAGAGGATGCTCGGGATCCCAAAAAACTGATCGTCGGTCTGTTTCAAACAACGTTAGCTTGTGGATTTTATAAACTTTCGAATTATGTACCTAGTATACCACGAACCCCTTTTATAACAGCATCTTCCACGAGTCCCTTTCCATCTAACCAACGTTTAAATGACAATGTCACATCAATAGAATCCACATTCAAATCGAACATAGAATAATTGAGATCGTCATCACTATGATCCAGAGTTATCTCCTCTTCTTCATCACCTGTATAATGATAAGCCGGGTGACCACTAACATCGTAACCAATTGCAGCCTTGTGGCCCGTGACTTTTTTCTCGGTTGAAGGAGTGACGTCAGACCGCGGCCGTCGGGATATATACACATTTTTGAACGAAATCCGAGAGTCTTTCCACTTTGGTACAATGGCAGATTCGAATATGATGGTGACTCCAGTTTCCGCTGTCAGGTAATTACTTATCGCGCGAGCGACATTCTCTAAAGGGCAAACATTGGTTCGCGTCTTCAGTAGCGTTAGAAGATGAGCTCACCTTGCAGACGCAAGCTGTTCGCAGTAGCGAAAACAACAGAAAAGAAAGTCGTGCTATAGGAGATGTCAGTAACTATGAAAGAAGATGAGACGGTTACTCACGTTCCGACTAGGATCCACAAGGTTTGACTCATGAGAAACCATGTTATAAATGCGGATATGTCGTCTGCGTTAAACCTGCGAAATGACCGTATGGTGAACCACTTGAAACGTATGCGTAACCGCTGCCAGAAACCTGTTGCAACTCTAAGAAAATCGTCTCTTGTTGGCCTATGAAGGTGTGATAACGAGAGTGCCAATCGTCGGTATAGTCGAGGATAGTTTTCCAGGTTTAGAGGCGCTATCCCGTGAGTACCACCACCTTGATCAGAGTCTGAAGCTTTGCCAACATCTCCGCCCTCTTCTGAGCTTTTGGACGGCCCAATTCCTTCAACCTTTTCCTTGTCTTCCGCTATTCCGTTTCGATGCATCTGTTTGGAGTAGGTGCAACGAGCTTGCCATAAATTTGGCTGTATGCGCATCCATGCCTGACTTTTCCATCTAACATAACCATCTCGAGGATATATAGTCGCTGTGAGGTTCGAACTGGCCTGGAGAGGACCTGGAGCTGTGGTCACGAGCTGTCGCTTGAAGAACGACCTGATGGTACTGTAGCGCTCGAGTGCAGATTGGCGTGCATGCAGACTGGGGTGTTTCAGAAGCAAAATGTTTGGCTGATTCCGCACAACAGGACTGATGGTTTTCAATGCAGGCGATAAAGAGACTGGCATGGCGCTGAAAACATACCAGAAATTTTTGCACCAAGACCAAAAAGACCGAAAACGTCACTGGAACGGCACTGCGAATGCGACCACGAATGGAAACATTCTCACGACTTCACAGTCAGCGGCTCTATATCCGCTGTCCTTTATTTCCTTCATTCCAACCTGAAAGCTTGAAAACCTGAAACTTGAACGTATTTAATTTTTTTCTGAGACTCATCGATGCAAACCCCTGACAACTCTCTCATGAGGCAAGAGGCTTACAAGGGGGAGCCTCTTGAAACGCACTGAAATGTCCTATCATATCCTATGCAGGCGAAATTCTGGATCGGATTCGCACCAGCAGATATTTTGCGATCCGCCCCATACAAGCTGCTTTAAGTATCAAGTTTAATAACCGCGATGGATCACGTTTACTCTCTGCGTCCTTCGTTCTGAAAGCGAGTCCAGAGGATCCATCTCCCCATTGTTTCTGACGAAAGGATACATGGAATTTATTCAACGAAGCATATTGGCCGCAGGTTATAGTTTGTTGGATAAGGTAGGTCATATGATTTTATTCTGCTGGTTTGATCACACACGACTTCATAGGGTCTTGTACCCGATTTTATCCTTCGTTTGGCCATCCGTACGCTTTGTCGGCAACGTCTGCGTGAAATTGACCACGGCTCACTTGAAGCGAATCATGAGGCCAAGATGAAGTGGATAGCAGACGCGCGCAGTAGAAGTCATATTGCTGACTCTACTCAGGTCGCCAACGATCAACACTACGAGGTTGGTACTTTGATCTGTGGTGTTAATGAAGCTTACCACAGCACCGAATGATGAGGTGTCGACGAAGTTTATTCTTTCTTGCCTTGGTCCATACGCCAAATACTCGTCATGCTTGTATCCGACAGGGACGGAAACTCTGGAAGAAGCTGAAGTTCTCATGCTAGAGAGCTACTGTAGCAAGGCACAGTTGATGGATGGCCTTGATATATTGGACCTCGGATGTGGTATGTTTATCTTCGACAAATCTTCGCCCCTACTGAAACCTCGACCTATTCACCTAAGGTTGGGGCAGCTTAACGATATATCTCGCTCAAGTCAGTTTAATCATTCATCGGCATCCCAAATCTCACTACTTAGCAATGCGTTATCTTAGAAATATCCCAATGCCCGCATAACAGGCTTGTCGAACTCAGCTACACAAAAAGCCCATATCTACTCGGTTGCCGAGGCAAGAAGTCTTACAAATATAAAGGTAGATAATATAATCCCCCCACCGCATCCATATTTATATTATTTGGAGGTCATTACTGCAGATGTCAATACGCACCAATTTCGCGACGACGAACGGTTGGTCCATCGTTCATTTGAAAATATTTACACCTCAGCTAATTTACTTTCCACTGGTAGCTTTGATAGAATTTTATCAATAGAGGTTCATATTCACTTTTTTCGAGACAACATCCAAAACAATTTACTTTCACATATAGATGTTCGAACATATGAAAAATTACGAGGCACTGCTTTGCAAAATATCTACTTGGCTACGTCAGTCGCCTCAATCTTCGGAAGAATCTCTGCTTTTTGTGCACTTGTTCTGTCATAAAACGATGCCATACCATTTCGAGGAGGGGGATGGGTGGATGGCACAGACCTTTTTTACAGGTATACTCAACTGTATACCGCTTTTTCTGATTCACATCCTAAATATCCTTTTTGAACGTTATAGGCGGAACAATGCCTTCTCACGATCTTTTGGTACATCCTTTCTCTAATATTTTACAACGGGAATAATTGCTAAGTAATGTTCAACAGCTATATTTCCAGACCAAGTTGACATTGGTCAATAGTTGGTATATCAATGGGTGTCACTACTCTCGAACATTAGAAGACTGGCTAAAGAAGCAGGATCGAAATGCCTCTGAAGGACTCGACGAGCTAGCAGCCGATGCTCAAACCAAAGGTTTGTCGAAAGACGAAGGCAGAAAAGCATTTTATAGGTATCTTGTCGTTTTCGAGAACCCTGAAATTGTTTTACTATATGGTCTTCAGGTTCCGCGTCTTCTACATAGCTTGCTCTGAACTTTTCAGACTACATAGCGGGCAAGAGTAAGTAACTTCCGTTTCTTGAAGAGGGTTGCATGAACTGATGATACCTTAGGTGGGGAGTGGGTCACTACTTGTTCAGAGTGAAGAACCCAGCCCAAGGTAGTTGAGTTGAGAAAGTTGCTCCATTGCCAAGTTCATCGCAGGCTATACCCTCTGGATAATATATTTCGAAATCTCTTCAAACCCTCTTTGTAGCAGCATTGCCATAGCACTGAAATATGTAAGAAAAATAACAATTTAGATCATTCAACGCTAAGCTGTATCCTGTTACTGTTCAGCCAACGGGTAGTACTGTAAAACTAATGAGCGCTTTAATGAGTGGGCATGCCGGTGATTTTAGACCATCGGGCACATGACGGGGCGCGAAATAGGACTGCGTGAGACGAGACAGCCTAAATAATATATACTAATTGCATTGTATTCTTTTGCGACGAGATTTATTCGTCAGTTGACATGAACTCGTTTTCTGATGATAACGGTTCGATGATTAGTTCCTTCTCCAAACGCTCCGCTGTGTCCTCGATGAGTTGCTCTGCAATGATAAATGCTCGATTTGAACGGATCACATCAAACACCTTTTTTTTTACATCCATCTGCCATCTGACCAAATGGGTTTCTCTGAAAACGCTGAGCGGCCTCTTTATACGGCATGGGATATCGACCATCGAGTAGAAATCGACCCATTCCATTCCACCACGCCTGCCACCAATCCGCGGAGCACAGATCTTGATTCGAACAATCAAGAGCGTGTTCGTTGATTTCAGGAAGCTCACAGGCAACCATACGACGGTGTTCATCGAGGATTTTACGAAGATTTGCTAGGGCAACAAAAACAGAATGCCCAAATTGCGTTCGGTGGCGGTGATCTGGTTTAGGGGGTTTCGACCAAAGGGACAAAACCGTGTTTGAACTAGAGCCGAACGTTGCATCGAACAGCGAGGGAGACCAAAGTGATGATGGAGTAGGACCAACGTCGGGTGTGAACATCACCAGGTGAATGGCCATGTTTCGAGTGGCTACACAAAGATACTTCGAGCTAAAACACAACAGGTCGACCATTTCATCATCGGTGAAGGTACGGGTAGGGCATCTAAAATATTAGTGGAAGAAAACTCAGAAAACATACATGGGAGTTTACTTGATAGCTTAAACCGCAAGAAAAGCGTCAAATTGACGACGAAGGACCTGTTCAAGAACGATCGGATTCTCACCACTTGACCCATCTAACTGTTCCATCGGCTCTCCCTCTACTCCTGAGGCAAACATATTAGCGAAAACAAATGAATTATTTGCTAGGATTGACGGCCTTATACGATAGAGCATGTTTTCCACTTGCTGTAAACTCAGTCAGCCAGAGTTTCAGAGTACAAAAATCACTACATAAATGACAAAACCGGATAAACCCGGTCTCTGCCAAAGCAGCCATTGTTCTCCATGGAGCATAGCCACCACTCCATGGAGTCACCATTGTTCTCCTAGGAGCAAGGAGTCATTATACTGTAGCGAGTAGCACCTCTGACTATAAGTAGTAGGGGGTTTAGTATAGGAATACCTCAGTCGTTTCTATAGCCTCTCGGGCAGCGGCTGAGGTATGTTACATTACATTTATTAGAGATCACCTTAAACTAACATCTATTGTAGTTTCACTTAGGTAAATAATAAAGTCGTTTCTATAGCCTCTTGGGCAGCGGCTGAGTTTCACATAGGTTTATTAGGTTATGAGCCCTGGTGCGCAAAAGCTACGCAGGAAATAATTCTTATTTGAAACAGCAACCTCAGAACCATGACCACAGCACGCGATACATCCACATGTCCAGTTCTCACTGGACCCAACAATTTTCAGATATGGAAACTCCGGATTATCTCAAAGTTACGTCGGGAAAAGGTTCTCCGGGTTGTTACTGGAGAGGAGCTTAAGCCCTCACCAGGAAAACCTACCTCCTCGGAGGATCCTGAGATCACCTGGATACTTAAGGATGAGAAGGCACATGGAATCATCCAGGACCACATCTCTGATGCCCTCCTAATGAGGACTGGAGACCTCACCAGCTCCAAGGAGTTATTTGATAAACTTGTCTCACTCCATCAAACGTCCAACGTTGCCTTGGCCTTCTATTCATTCCAGCAACTCACCAAATTGTCCTGGGATGGGACATCACCTATCCAGGACCACATTGCAAAAATCCGGACAATTGATTCACACCTCTCCGGAATGAAACTAGGAGTTGATACCAAACTCATGGCTTTCGCTCTTCTTCAATCTCTCCCATGCACTCCTGAATGGCAAATATTTCAGTCATCAGTAATCAACACGATTGAAGAAAATAAACTTACCTTTGATGCAGTTGAGATCCGGATCACTGCAGAAGTTGCACGACAGTCAGGGAAGGCCCCTGGAGGTTCCGAATCAGCACTCAAATCCGAGGAGAAATGGTGTAACTTCCACAAAGCCAAATCACACAACACCTCGGAGTGTCAAACACTTCAGTCAGCTGAAAAAGGTCAAAAGAAGAAGGGAAAGGAAAGACACAAGGATAAAGGAAAAGAGAAGGAAAAGGCAAATACAGCGGAGTAATCATCTGGATCTGACTCCAAGGAGGAACAAAGTCATATTGCATTGGAACATGTACATATTTCCAAGCCCCTTGCTAAACGCATTCAAGCTTACCTTGTGTCGGAACCCGATAAGACCAAAACAACAATTATTATTGACTCCGGAGCAATATCCCACATGGTCCCTCACCGCTCCTGCATACCATGTTCTGCATCCTCCGAGGACAATCAGTTTTGGGGATGAATCCTCTGTAAATGCCATTGGCATTGGAACAGTAATCCTACAAGCAACTGTTGGCAAAAAGGACTACAATATTGCACTGTCAAATGTCTTACTTGTGCCAAACTTCACGTTAGCACTCGTCTCTGTCCACAAATTGTCCAAAACGGGGTTATCAACACTTTTTCCAGCAGGGTCAAATGCTTGTGAAGTTCGGAAAAAGGAGAAACTTATCCTCACTGTGTTACACAAGCGAGGACTTTATCACATCCAAGCAAAACCCAAAATCAACCCGGTGTCATGCACCAAAGTTGATTAGTAGCATGGACAGGTGTCAATAATGAAGCGAATATTCAAAAAGACTCACCTTTGCACCACACAGGCACAGTGCCACGTGGAATAGTAATTAATATTGCCTTTTTTGAACTTGTGGCTGATCAGCATCACCTCTATTAGGCAATCCAGTCACGCTCACCTTTGCTTTTCCATTCGGTACTTTCGCATTTCGGCATTTCGGCAAATTTTTGCGTCGCCACTGGCTACACATTGCATTGCGCCCTCGCTTTTGTCGTTTCCCTTACTCCCCTTCCTTTGCCTAGCCCCACCATGGGCCCCTTCCTCTCCTTTTTATTCTCACCTGACGGTCGTTTCTGGATCCCCATTCTAATCCACCTTTTTGTCACCTCCACCCTCCTCCTCCTCATCTTATTTGCACCCCCACCATTTCTGATATTACCACTTCCTATCCGCTTCCGTCGCCGATCCGTTGACTACCACGTGCCACTGCTAATATCAGCAAAGCCCCGGCGGCTGGTCCAAATAGGGCAACAGGTCCATCTTCATGACGTCAATCTGCCATCATATACTATCAAAACATTGGTCGCTCATCTTGCCTGGTTGGAGCGTGGGTGGGTAGTTTTTGAGCTGGAGAAGGTTCATCCCCTTGCGTTGCCCATGTTCATTGCTGTCCCATTCACTTGGGTACACTTATCTTTTGTCCATCGTCTTCGCTACAGCTACAGCTACCACACGCTGCCTGGGACTCACTTGTTCCAAATTGGAACTACTCCTCTCCCTCCCTTGTTTGATCAGGTGGTCCAACGCAACCAGTCCATTGGTAAGGCCATGGAACTGTCGGATTTGGACTAGGTGGTGGACCGGTGGCTCCAGTTTCTTTTTTTTCAGCAGAACATTCATTTACAGTGCGATTATTTTTGATTTTTGAATCATTTTTATGGACACATATTTTTTTAGAATGCCTGACTGACAATAAAGGAACTGTGTTGATACTGATATTGTTTTTCTTCATCCTCTTTTTACTGCATCTTCCCATGACTTTATGATTTTCTTGCTTTTTTTCTGTTTTTGGACTTTATTTTATGGCTGTACAAACCTGTGACATTACTCACAGCATTTATTGTTCTATCTCTTTCTTTTCCTTATTTTGACGATCTTATCCTGTACTACCTATGCAGGATTTGTCAGCATACATTCCTTCCTTCATGTTCTTTCTCATTCTTTTTGCACAGCTATACTGTGCATAGCCTACTTTTCTTTCACTATATAAACCCCTGTATTTTACCTTGTAAAAGAACAACAAGTACTTGATTCCAGACTTCTTCTCTAATCTTAAGTCCACTTCTTACTGCTACTTGTGGTCCAGTGTGGTCACAACACTTCCCACTGCTACCACTGTTAATTGCTGTCATCGTCACTTCCCACTTTTGAAGTCATTGTTATCCCTTTTGATTAGAGTCCTTCTGAACACTACAGTTTGTGTGTCAGGAGCCTGCTATCACTGGGAACCTCGTCACCTCGTCATTCTCATCGTTCTCAAACCTACCTTGTGCTACAATTAGCAAGGTAGTGCTCATCTATACTCGTCACTAAGCCCCTATCTTCTATAAATTCAACTATCCCTCCTCCTCAAAACCCACACTCATACACATTTGGGTTTTACTTTGAAGGATCTTTATACGTACCACCCCATGAACAACCAGACCACTCCACTGTTCTAGGAGGCAAAGCCCATAAACAAGTTCCGTGGAATCTGGGAGGATTGTGTGTTAGTTTGTTTTTGTGTGTGGTTTTCTAACAGCAGTTCTCATCATCGACAACGTTCCAAGAACAGTGGGAGCACCTGATCAGCTAAGACACCCTCCACAACAGTCTCTACAACCAAGACCTGAACACTGGCCATCTTCAGAACGGAAAGCCAAAGTAGAGTTACAGTCAGTGGGAGGACAGCCCCTCAACATACAGCCAGCTGATGTGGAAAAAGTCCGAATACAGCTAGACAGCCTGTCCATTGGATCAGCTTCTGGAAGGCATCCAACACCTCCGAGGAGTCATCCAACACCTCCAAGGAGTGATTCAACACCTTCAGGAGTGAGTGGGGCAACAAATACACAAATGCATCTGCTCCCTGGAGTACCTGCACAAGTTCCTAAAAGAGCAGTCATGCCTGCTGAAGTCCTAGGAGTACGCAGAAGCAGTCACCAGACCCGTCTTGCAGACAAAAACCAAGATTATTGAAGGACTCTAGATGAGGAACAGTCTCAAAAAGAGCAGCATGACAACTCCATGGAGAAACCTAACACTCTTGAGGTTCATGAAGAAACATCTGATACAGAGGAGACATTCTTTGCTGGAATAGCAAGTACCGGTCCATCTAACACAGACCTTCCAAGGACACTAAAGGAAGCCTTATCACGTCCGGATGGAGAATTATGGAAGTCTGCCTTGGAGGAGGAACTCCTAAGTCTCAATACTAATGCAGTATATGACACTGTTCCACTTCCGAAGGGAGTAAAACCCATCACATCAAAACCTGTGTTCCGGATCAAGTTTGATCAAAACAGAAACATTGAGAGATACAAACTCCGGATTGTTGCACGAGGTTTTACTCAAAGGGAGGGGATTGATTACCAGGAGGTTTTTGCTCCGGTTGCAAACTTAGAGTCAATCCAAATTATTCTAGCCCTGGCAGCAAAGTACAACCTAGAACTTGATCAAATGGACGTATCCACAGCTTATCTCAATGGAGAACTTGAAGAAGAACTGTACATGCTTCCTCCAGGGGGTGTTCCTATCTAACCTGGATACTGCTGGAGGTTGAAGAAATCCATCTACGGATTAAAACAAGCTGGTCGTACATGGAACAAAACCTTTGATCGCAAGCTCCAGGAGCTCAGTTTCACAAGACTAAATGCAGAAACATGTCTCTATGTATTCCGGGACAACAAACAAATATGCTTTGTTGTTGTCTATGTAGATGACCTCCTCCTAGGAGCTTCATCCCGGAAATTCATGGATATCACAAAAGCCAAACTCAAATCCATATTCAAAATGCGGGACCTTGCAAAATACATCCTCGGAATAGAAATCCAACGTGATTGTTCAAACAAAACAATATCCCTATTGCAATGCCAATACATTGACACAGTCCTGGAGCGTACTGGAATGAAGAACTGCAAACCAGTATGGAAACCAATGGTCCATGGGTCAAAACTCCTTGCAAATGCTCCAGGGAAAGATATTGTGCAACACGAGATGCATATTGAAGGGCGTCAAGTGTCATACCTCTCAATTATAGGCTCCCTCATGTATGCCATGCTCAGAACCCGCCCAGACATTGCCTATGTTGTTGGAATACTAAGCAGGCATAGCTCAGCTCCAAGGAGCCATCACTGGGAAGCTGCAAAATGTGTCCTCCGATATCTGAAAGCAACCAGGGACATGGAACTACGATATGATGGCACAGATGTCTCCATGGACATGGATTTCTATGGATATTCAGATGCAGATTGGTCTGGAGACCCAGACACGTCTCGATCAACATCAGGGTTTGTCTTTATCACCATGTGGGGAGCAATCTCCTGGACAAGCAAAAGACAAAGCATGGTCACTTTATCCTCCACAGAGTCAGAGTACATTGGATTGAGCAATGCTGGACAACACCTTGCATGGCTTTGGACATTTTTTGAAGAAATTGGACATGCTCAAAATGGACCTACAACATTGCACTGTGACAATCAAGCAGCTATCATTCTTACACGAGATCCACAGTTCCGTTGTCATGCACCAAAGTTGATTGGTAGCATGGACAGGTGTCAATAACGAAGCGAATATTCAAAAAGACTCGCCTTTGCGCCACACAGGCACAGTGCCACGTGGAATAGTAATTAATATTGCCCTTTTTGAACTTGTGGCTGATCAGCATCACCTCTATTAGGCAATCCAGTCACGCTCACCTTTGCTTTTCCATCCGGTACTTTCCGCATTTCGGCATTTCGGCAAATTTTCGCGTCGCCACTGGCTACACATTGCATTGCGCCCTCGCTTTTGTCGTTTCCCTTACTCCCCTTCCTTTGCCTAGCCCCACCATGGGCCCCTTCCTCTCCTTTTTATTCTCACCCGACGGTCGTTTCTGGGTCCCCATTTTAGTTCACCTCCTCGTCACCTCCACCCTCCTCCTCCTCATCTTCTTTGCACCCCCACCATTTCTGATGTCACCACTTCCTATCCGCTTCCGTCGCCGATCCGTTGACTACCACGTGCCACTGCTGATATCAGCAAAGCCCCGGCGGCCGGTCCAAATAGGGCAACAGGTCCATCTTCATGACGTCGATCTGCCATCATATACTATCAAAACATCGGTCGCTCGTCTTGCCTGGTTGGAGCGTGGGTGGGTAATTTTTGAGCTGGAGAAGGTTCATCCCCTTGCGTCGCCCATGTTCATCGCTGTCCCATTCACTTGGGTACACTTATCATTTGTCCATCGTCTTCGCTACAGCTACACCTACCACACGCTGCCTGGGACTCACTTGTTCCAAATTGGAACTACTCCTCTCCCTCCCTCGTTTGATCAGGTGGTCCAACACAACCAGTCCATTGGTAAGGCCATGGAACTGTCAGATTTGGACTAGGTGGTGGACCGGTGGCTCCAGTTTCTTTTTTTCAGCAGAACATTCATTTACAGTGCGATTATTTTTGATTTTTGAATCATTTTTATGGACACATATTTTTTTAGAATGCCTGACTGACAATAAAGGAACTGTGTTGATACTGATAGTGTTTTGCTTTGCCCTTTTTTTACTGCATCTTCCCATGACATCATGATTTTCTTGCTCTCTTTTTGCTATTGGACTTTACTTTATGGCTGTACAAACCTGTGACATTACTCACAGCATTTATTGTTCTATCCCTTTCTTTTCTTTTTTTGACAATCTTATCCTGTACTACCTACGCAGGATTCGTCAGCGTACATTCCTTCCTTCATATTCTTTCTCATTCTCTTTGCACAGCTATACTGTGCATAGCCTACTTCTCTTTTACTATATAAACCCCTGTATTTTACCTTGTAAAAACAACAAGAACTCGATTCCAGACTTCTTCTCTAATCTTAAGTCCACTTCTTACTGCTACTTGTGATCCAGTGTGGTCACAACACTTCCCACTTCTACCACTGTTAACTGCTGTCATCGTCACTCGTCACTTTTGAAAGTGATTGTCATCCCCTTCGATTAGAGTCCTTCTGAGCACTACAGTTTGTGCGTCAGGAGCCTGCTATCACTGGGAACCTCGTCACCTCGTCATCCTCGTTGTTCTCAAATCTACCTTGTGCTACGATTAGCAAGGTAGTGCTCGTCTATACTCGCCACAAACCCCCTATCTTTCTATAAATTCAACTATCCCTCCTCCTCAAAACCCACACTCATACACCACTGGGTTTTACTTTGAAGGATCTTTATACGTACCACCCCACGAACAACCAGACCACTCCACTGTTCTAGGAGGCAAAGCCCATAAACAAGTTCCGTGGAATCTGGGAGGATTGTGTGTTAGTTTGTTTTGTGTGTGGTTTTCTAACAACAGTTCTCATCATCGACAACGAACTTGATGGAACTTGAAGTTAATAAAACTAAGTGAAACTACAATAGATGTTAGTTTAAGGTGATCTCTAATAAATGTAATGTAACATACCTCAGCCGCTGCCCGAGAGGCTATAGAAATGACTGAGGTATTCCTATACTAAACCCCCTACTACTTATAGTCGGAGGTGCTACTCGCTACAGTATAATGACTCCTAGGAGAACAATGGTTACTCCATGGAGTGGTGGCTATGCTCCATGGAGAACAATGGCTGCTTCGGCAGAGACCAGGTTTATCCGGTTTTTGTAAGGACCATTTTATCATTTTCTTATCTTCGCTATGTCTTGGTTCTCGAACACTTTTCCCATTACACCTCTGGCTCTAGGGCTAGAGGTATCATTTGCCATTTTACTTCTCATAGCCCTCACAGGCTTTCTTAAACCATCACTACCATTTTATATCACAGATCAGAGACTGGGTATCGCTCCCAGCCAGCCAGCACACTGAGTAGGGACTGGTAGTAGGCATCTAGCCAACCAGCTCCAAGCCCCAGTAAAGCCTGGATATACTAATAAATGCCTTGTTCAGGATCATACCTCATCATGAGGATATGGTTCCTGAACACGCGTAACAAACTTCTATTATTAGTACAAAACTCTCACCCGCTGATTAATCAAGTTAAAAGTTGTACAATAGTTGTTCTCTCTTTTTCTTATTGGCCGATTGATTCCTCAGACCACTTTTCATTTATTCTCCTTTCGGTCTGAGGAACGAACAGTTCACTGTATAAAGCCTTACCTATTCATGTATGGCTCCTTAGTTTTCTATTACTGAATTTACCCGTTTTACTCCTAAACGAAAACCTTTGAAGCTTACCTCTCAAAGTCCTCTACTCGCTATATTTACTAGCATCTGTCAACCTCAAGCTCATCGAACCTCTTACTCCCTGCAAGTGCAGAAGGAGATAGGTTTAGTTTTTGTTATAGTTTATCGTTGCCTCACAGTTTTGTCACTCCCACTCAAGTGCAACCGTAGTCCCATAGCTTTAGAGAATTTCCAGTGTTTTTCATGAGTGAGGGGTTTAGTGAGAATGTCTGCAACCATATCTCCTGTAGGAATGTATCTGATTACTGCCTCTCCCTTTGATACTAAGTCATCTTGGATAAAATGATATTTCCGTTGAATGTGTTTTGTGTGAGCACGGTGTCGATGATGAGAACTGTTGTTAGAAAACCACACACAAAACAAACTAACACACAATCCTCCCAGATTCCACGGAACTTGTTTATGGGCTTTGCCTCCTAGAACAGTGGAGTGGTCTGGTTGTTCGTGGGGTGGTACGTATAAAGATCCTTCAAAGTAAAACCCAGTGGTGTATGAGTGTGGGTTTTGAGGAGGAGGGATAGTTGAATTTATAGAAAGATAGGGGGTTTGTGGCGAGTATAGACGAGCACTACCTTGCTAATCGTAGCACAAGGTAGATTTGAGAACAACGAGGATGACGAGGTGACGAGGTTCCCAGTGATAGCAGGCTCCTGACGCACAAACTGTAGTGCTCAGAAGGACTCTAATCGAAGGGGATGACAATCACTTTCAAAAGTGACGAGTGACGATGACAGCAGTTAACAGTGGTAGAAGTGGGAAGTGTTGTGACCACACTGGATCACAAGTAGCAGTAAGAAGTGGACTTAAGATTAGAGAAGAAGTCTGGAATCGAGTTCTTGTTGTTTTTACAAGGTAAAATACAGGGGTTTATATAGTAAAAGAGAAGTAGGCTATGCACAGTATAGCTGTGCAAAGAGAATGAGAAAGAATATGAAGGAAGGAATGTACGCTGACGAATCCTGCGTAGGTAGTACAGGATAAGATTGTCAAAAAAAGAAAAGAAAGGGATAGAACAATAAATGCTGTGAGTAATGTCACAGGTTTGTACAGCCATAAAGTAAAGTCCAATAGCAAAAAGAGAGCAAGAAAATCATGATGTCATGGGAAGATGCAGTAAAAAAAGGGCAAAGCAAAACACTATCAGTATCAACACAGTTCCTTTATTGTCAGTCAGGCATTCTAAAAAAATATGTGTCCATAAAAATGATTCAAAAATCAAAAATAATCGCACTGTAAATGAATGTTCTGCTGAAAAAAAGAAACTGGAGCCACCGGTCCACCACCTAGTCCAAATCTGACAGTTCCATGGCCTTACCAATGGACTGGTTGTGTTGGACCACCTGATCAAACGAGGGAGGGAGAGGAGTAGTTCCAATTTGGAACAAGTGAGTCCCAGGCAGCGTGTGGTAGGTGTAGCTGTAGCGAAGACGATGGACAAATGATAAGTGTACCCAAGTGAATGGGACAGCGATGAACATGGGCGACGCAAGGGGATGAACCTTCTCCAGCTCAAAAATTACCCACCCACGCTCCAACCAGGCAAGACGAGCGACCGATGTTTTGATAGTATATGATGGCAGATCGACGTCATGAAGATGGACCTGTTGCCCTATTTGGACCGGCCGCCGGGGCTTTGCTGATATCAGCAGTGGCACGTGGTAGTCAACGGATCGGCGACGGAAGCGGATAGGAAGTGGTGACATCAGAAATGGTGGGGGTGCAAAGAAGATGAGGAGGAGGAGGGTGGAGGTGACGAGGAGGTGAACTAAAATGGGGACCCAGAAACGACCGTCGGGTGAGAATAAAAAGGAGAGGAAGGGGCCCATGGTGGGGCTAGGCAAAGGAAGGGGAGTAAGGGAAACGACAAAAGCGAGGGCGCAATGCAATGTGTAGCCAGTGGCGACGCGAAAATTTGCCGAAATGCCGAAATGCGGAAAGTACCGGATGGAAAAGCAAAGGTGAGCGTGACTGGATTGCCTAATAGAGGTGATGCTGATCAGCCACAAGTTCAAAAAGGGCAATATTAATTACTATTCCACGTGGCACTGTGCCTGTGTGGCGCAAAGGCGAGTCTTTTTGAATATTCGCTTCGTTATTGACACCTGTCCATGCTACCAATCAACTTTGGTGCATGACATCGTATCACAACACAATGGGATCCACACCCATGTACAGTGATTCTGGACCTTCTGGGCATGCAACCAATCAGTATGCTTTCCAAGTACGCCTTGGTAGCTTAGTTGGTAAAGCACCAGACCATGAAAGCTGGAGTCCCAGGTTCAAGCCCTGGCCAATGCATGTTTTCTCATACTCTAAACAAATGTCATAATTTGTCAGTTCGTTGATGACAAGGTGGATCCGAAAATGAGGGAACCTTGTAAGCAACGGATTGCATTGCGGTTGAAGGCCTGCTGACCCACCATGTTTGATTTAGTGTTCTTGAAAGCCGAGTCGGAATCCCCCCCCAACAGCCCTCAGCTACAAAGTACTCCTCTGATATCACGACCTGCCAAGTATATCCGGGTGGAGAACGGCGAGACCAGATATCCGTCTTGGTTATTGCAGGATCCGGCTTTTTTTAGGAACCCATGGCAAGCTGACTTTGACCTACTTGAGCTTATTTGGCCCTACATCAGTACCTGAGCCGAGCAACTAATCCTTCCTGTTGATTTCTGACCGCTCTTTTTTATCTGCTTACAATCTTTTCTAATACTACATTCCTTAAAGTATATCCGGGTTTTTTGTTCTCGTTTACTCTACAATCCAATGGCTTTTAATGTTGAGCTGTTCCCCTCGAGTTAAAACTAGGTTCAAGTAAAGCCTAGATTGAGTTTTTATGCTGCTCTAGTACAATTTACTTAGTAGGATCTAGCTAGAGTAACTTGACTTGGTGTCATTTCGTGTGGGTTTTTCGTCTCTTGTTCGCGCAGCTGCCCTATATCGCGCGAATTTTCGTCTGTTTTTTGCGCAATCCACCATATTTCGCACCGAAAATTTCTCGCTGTCGCACTTTGAAAAAAAGTGCAAACGGAGCGTCATATCCAACCAAGACTCTTGCGGCCCGCCATTTGTAAAGTCTTAAGTTTGTCTTGAATAGCAAAAGGCTTCCTACTACTACAATACACGCGGGCGAACGCATCCAAGGCCTTGTGAACTCTGGCGGCCCGGTTACATACATCTGTTCTCTTCCCTGAACTTGACCTGGTCACCAGACTACTTCAGGACCTCACGCTGGCGGTCTTGACTGCTTCGCATCTCGCGTTGAGGTCCATTTACGGCGTTTACACATGAAATGGAACATAGTTCAACATATTATCTTAGTCATTTGACTTCCAGGACGATGGATTCTTCGGGGAAATATCCAGCCTGCTTTAAATGCCCGTAGTTCGTGGGTCGTGAAAACGACCGTTGGGAGCGTCGCAGTAGTCTGCAGATGTTGTTCTCAAAGCTCGTCGCGCTTCTGAGCGCGACTCTTGTCTTAGCTTCGTCCAAACCACGCTCTGTACAAAAACTCAATATTATCAGGGATACTGATGGCTTGCAGACGAATGTGAGTTCTCTTTTGATGATTCGAATCTCTCTGAAGCATGTGGCTGCGATAGGTTACATGGGATGAATACTCTCTGATGATCAATGGAGAGCGCATGTTCATGTTCAGTGGGGAAGTGCATCCATACCGGTATGAGTTTGATAACCACCAACTGTCCTGGTCCCAATGTTCTACACATTAGCATGCCATCTCAGAGTCTTTATCTCGACATCCTCCAAAAGGTCAAGTCCATGGGCTTTAACACTGTCTCATTTTATGTATTCTGGGGAATCGTTGAGCCCAAGCGTGGTGTAATCTCGTTCGAGGGTTTCCGCGACTTGCAGCCATTCTTCGACGCGGCAATGGAAGCAGGCATATACCTCATGGCGCGACCAGGTGCATTAAAATTCAACATATGCGTGCAAGTCCTTGACTGACCTTCGTTTCAAGGCCCGTACATCAATGCCGAGACTACAGCCGGCGGTTTCCCTGGATGGGGTACCTATACTCCTAGCTTGTGGAGGACGTCGAACACTACATATTATGAGGCCTGGCAAAACTATGTATCAACAACTGCGCATATCCTGGCTGAAAATCAAATCACTAATGGAGGTCCTATCATATTGGTCCAGGTAGCCTTCATATTTTCGCATATAGTGAACGATATCTCATTTTAGATCACGTAGTCCGAAAATGAATATACTGGGTGGGCACCTGGCTACTCGGAAGATTTCACCTATGAGGCAGAACTGTTGTCGGCCTGGGTATGCAGCCTTTTCTGTTTTGATCGCAGCATCTCATTCAAGGTTTTTTTAGCGTACAGCTGGCATCAAAGTTCCTATTACCTTTAACGATGCCTCGCCGGAAGGTCATTATTTGACTGTAAATATCTGGGGTACGCAATTATTGTTTCATCGTTAAACTAGAGACTAAACAATGTGCCCTAGGTTACGATTCCTATCCCAACGGCTTCGATTGCTCGAGCCCTTATACATGGGCTTCGAATGCTGTACCGACGTATGCAAATGACTCACTTAACTTATATTGGCCCAACTCAAATAATGTATAGTTACTTCTGGAGTGCTCACGAGGAATACGCTCCAGAAGAGCCGAATGCAGTTTACGAATACCAGGGTGGCGCCTTTGATGGATGGTAATTATCTCCTGCATTATTTCTCGAAAGTACTAATTGTGCCGAACTTTCAGGGGCGGTTCTGGATATGATACTTGCGCTATTTTAACCGGACCTGACTTTGAACGAGGTGAGTCATGAGCTGGTGCCCGTGTAGCAAAGGCCTAAGAAGAATAGTATTTTACAAGAATGAATTGGCTACGTCTACAACCTACCTCAACTTGTATATGATTTACGGTGGTACAAACTGGGGTGAGAACACAAAGTTATCTTATGGTTGCATGTCATCTTACGATGTTCTATAGGAGGGATCGCTCACCCAGGAGTCTATACAAGCTACGACTATGTGGGTTTACTATATTTGGATTATGTGTGTATAGGTTCTAACCTTCATGTGGAGGGTTCTGCGATCGCTGAAGATAGAACTCTGCGCGAGAAATATTACGAATTGAAACTTCAAGCAAACTTCCTCCGTGTCAGCCCAGCATACCTGACGACACGCCCAATGAATTCGTACAGCAACCAAGGTGCATTTACTGGCAATCAGGCTCTCCTGACCACGCAGGTGCTTGATGTGGTCGGGAACCAAACTGGATTCTATGTCATCAGGTACGTGATCGACGTTGAAACTAAAATACATGACAGGATTTTGACGAATTTATAGGCAAGCGAACGCGTCTTCCAATGCAATGGAAATGTATACTTTGACGCTACCGACGAGTGTCGGAAATCTTACCGTTCCGGTACTTGGAGGCCAACTCACGCTAGACGGGAAAGACTCGAAAGTTCACGTCGTAGACTACGCTGCTGGTGCAAATACATTGCTGTATTCGACAGCAGAGATCACGACTTGGTTTGGACTCTTTTGAATTAACAAGTTTTGTGTTACTGATTCAGTCCCAGGGCGACCATCGATGGCCGAGATATCATCGTGGTTTATGGCAACGCGGGCGAGCTACATGAGACCGCTTTCAAATTCGATGGAACTGTTCCAGCCGCGACTGTCGTTTCGGGTTCTGAGCAGCTCAAGTCCGAGACGATCAATTCCACCAACCTGGTTATCCAGTACACGACTACTGGTCAGACTGTCGTCGAAGTTGGCTCGGATGTCCTTTTGTACATCCTGGGTAAATATGGACTCTATATTCTTTGTGGAGCACACATTGAAGGATTTCTTCATAGATCGAGCCAACGCATACGAGTTCTGGGTTCTCTATCCGCCTACCACAGGTGCCTATGCTAATTACAGCACTGCAGACCCGATTCTTGTCAAAGGCGGCTATTTCATTCGATCTGTTGATGTGTCTGGCAGCACGCTCGCCCTTTTGGGTGACTTGAATAGCACTGCATCATTCGAGATCATTGCTCCGGCAGCATCTTCGGCTCAGGTCACTTTCAATGGGGAGCCACTGACACTCGAAAAGACCTCCTATGGGACCCTGACAGCAGAAAAGACTGTATCACTTCCCCAAGTGAACATCCCAACCTTGGAGAGCCTTACATGGGTGAGTGACTCTCCATAGTATATAGTAAACGCAATGCTGAGTAAGAGTGGCCTGTAGAAAACAGCAGATAGCTTACCTGAAATTACGCCTACTTATGACGATTCTTCTTGGACCACGGCAAACCACACAACGACAGTCAATCCTACTCAACCTAGCACTCCAGTTGTCCTTTATGCTGGTGACTATGGGTACCATACCGGCAATATCCTCTGGCGCGCACATTTCACTTCATTGGGCGCCGAGACAGGCTTTACCCTCAATGTTCAAGGTGGCTCCGCGTTTGGATACTCCGTCTGGCTAGATTCGTCGTTTATAGGGTCGTGGGTTGGCGATGCCGTGTACGAGAGCTATCAGAGTTCTTTCTCCTTCCCTGGAACTCTCAGCAAGGGGTCCGCCCATGTATTGACGATCTTACAAGATCACATGGGATACGAAGAGGACTGGACGGCCGCTTCTGATGACTTCAAGGCACCTAGAGGATTGTTGAGTTACTCATTTGAGGGAAGTAACGCTACGACCGTTGATCTTTGGAAGGTGATTGGTAACTTGGGCGGAGAAGATGTGAGTCATATCTTGTGAGCTGTTATCAACCCTAATATGGTGCCACAGTACGTGGACACTACCCGAGGTCCATTGAACGAGGGTGGTCTTTACGGCGAGCGGCAAGGTAGTACCACTTCGATTATATCATTATGAACTATATTAATGAAATGTCCCCAGGATGGCACCTTCCTGATTTTGATGATTCTTACTGGGCTGATGGTCTGCCTACAAACGGCATATCTAGTGCTGGCGTAAGCTTCTATAGGTAGACTTCTTATTAACTTTTTTGGAGTCGTACGATAACCACCTATTACTCTTTAGGACAACTTTCGAGCTGGACATACCTTCAGGTGTGGACTACCCAATGGCAATCGTCACTACCAACATGACAACCAACCCTTACTTCCGTTCTCAGGTAAGTTCCCTTTTAGATTGTCACAGCATTCGGAGCTGATTATTCTGTTCCTTTGGTAGTTCTACGTCAACGGATATCAATTTGGTAAATACGGTAAGTGATGTTGACAGGAATTTATCTTACCAGTGCGAGGGCGATCACTAACCATCTGTTGAACAGTCAACAGCGTCGGTCCACAACAGGCCTTTCCCGTCCGTGCGTAACGAACCAGAAGTCATTGTTCTCTTTGTGCTGACCTGAATTTTCCTTGGTGTTGAAACAGCACAAGGCATTTTGAACTACAACGGCCTGAATACGCTCGCCGTCTCACTCTGGGCTCACGAAAATGAGGGTGCAAAACTTAGCTCAATCGCGCTCGAGGTGTTGGCCCAGGTTGAGAGCAGCATGGCTGCCGTCGTGAACCAACCAATGCCGCCGTGGACGCCACGCCCAGGGGCTTCATAATTGAGAGCGTAGGAAATCTGTCGGACTAATTCTCCATGATTGGACATGTCGCGATGATATTTTTATCTGTCTTGTGGACATACACTGTATTGCGAAGTGCATTCTCACTGTATCCCACTTGTTTAGGTTTTATATATTTCGTACCTTGGGCTCTTGCGTGTTGGCTGGTGCCCATTGGTCTGGAAGTGCTGCGATAAAAGTTTACCGAATGCTGTTCTTTAGAAAGTTGCGGATGGCGGGCTCGAAACGCCGAGACGGGATTTCAAACATGGCCAGCTGACGACAGTCTGTCATAGACCTTGAGAAAGCCGTCCCATAATTTCACGGAAAACATTGGTGTTCTGTTGGTGTGAATCATAAACCGAGTCGCTGGCATGCAGAGAAAGTTCGAAAGTGATACCTTCGTGTTTCCCCTGTTACAAGGACATTGACGGACGCTGTACTTGTCTCGGGGCTGGTAATCCCGCGGCAACCCGGTTTTGTATCCGTCAAGTGAAGCGAGACAAGTGCCTGGATGAGCCAGTTATTCTCAAAAGGCACTGTAGACGCCGTACATACCATTTTAGCGCTTTTCCTTTCTTTTCCACCCCACCCAGGCCACGTATCGGACAGTGCTCTCTGGGACGATCCCGCCCCGAGCTTTATCTTCTTGCTCCACACTGGTCCCGCTACGGATATTACATGCAACGATCTCGCTCGTATCCTTATTGACCAAAGCTCCCCGCAACGCGCAACAGTTCTCTTCTACTACAATGGCGACGGACCGTTCTCCCAGAAGAGCCAACCCCAACGTCCAACGCACGTTCCCTCGACGCCGGCGACTGCTCGTCATTGGCTCTCTCCTTCTCACTCTAGCCTTCTTCTGCTTCGCCTCGCCCTGGGGTCTTCCGTCTGCACTCGACATTGGCGGGCTTGGCGCAACGCTCTCGAGAGCGAGCATCGTGCAGCTCGTCAAGTCGGGTGGGAGCCCGCCTGATGAGATATATGGCCTGCTACACTTTGTGACGAGCGGCGACGACCGGATGCTGTCCCACTCTATTGACCTAGATCCGTCTGAGCCATTGGACATGGATATATATCTGGGTGGAGATACACCTGATTGGAGATTGTACGTACGGAGACTGAAGGAAGAGTATCCTCTAGTCGTATTTAGTAAAGTCAGTACGCATACATCGTCCCTGATGGCCCGTTGCTAACGCGGAACTTTACAACCCAGTCGTATTGTCCGTAAGTAACCAAAGTTTTCGCCTTGTTGTGCTATCGTTAGACCCAGAATACGGTGTTTCTAGACATTCGAGGAGGGCAAAACAACTTTTGGCTACGTATGATCTCTCACCTCCACCAAAAATTATTGAGGTTGATCTTCGAGGTGAGTTTTATCCCTCGGTCTTTTTTGCCCTTCCATTCACCAAGGTTCTCTCAGACGACGGAGACTTTATCAAGCTGATACTCACGCGCCTCACCGAGCACTCTACATTCCCCAACATCGTACTCAAGGGTAAAAGCATTGGCGGGTCAGATGACCTCCATGTACTACATGCACAGGGAAAGCTGAAGCGAATGTTCGAGAATGCGGGTATGACGGTATTAGAGCAGGTCCGAGTAGCAGCATGAAGCTACAAGCTTTTTTGCACATGAGCTCTGCTTGTATTATTAGAATGTATTTCTACCTCACTTCTATTCGTCTGCCAGGCACGGGTCAAAAGAAAAACAGAGATTACCATGTCAATACGAGTAACATATTCTGGAATAATGGACAAAAAAGGTACATATGAACATTATCACAATGAAAACGCCCATCTGTTCGTCTTACCTGAAATGAAGCATCATTAAAGTAGAAATGTTCCGATGGTAACATGGACCGGAAATGGCACAGGCATTTGCTTCATCTGACAATCAGTTGGCGCCTGTGCAAAAGATAAGATGGACAGGTACGACGATGCGGCGAGAGAAAGGTGCTGAGCTGAGAGGGGAAGCCGTATACGGGTGAAGATGGCCGACCGGTGAATGATGCGCTATCGGCGGTCCTTAGGCTTGAGCTCTAGACTTGTGTTGAAAGCATGATTGTTTAGTTCTTTGGACAGCAGACGCAAAACGGAACTGATGGGAAGTGCTGATAGGACCTTGCGAAGGAAAGGACAGGATGAGTCAGCACGGGGCAAAGGCTGTCACTCCTTTGTTGGTAGTGGAATGCTGCAAGCACGTACAGGGGGGACCTTCTTTTAGCGGATGGTTATCACTGGCATGTGGTCGTCTAAGGCGTGTATGGAACGTGTAAATACAACAAGGAGAATTTGCCTGGTCAGTTGACAGGCCGGGTATAATGATCAAGTTGGGGCGAGGCCAGGACCAGGTTAGTGGCATCGTGTAGGACCGCCATGAAAGAAGTATAAAGAGGGTGGAGTCACCCCGAAAAAAAGTCGAATGGACGTTGCATAAAGCATGTCATCAGCAAGTTTTAAGGCCGACTTCTCAACTTCTTCTAGTTTATACTAGTACTAGCGGATTCGGGTAGAGGGCCAACGTTCGTGCGAGGACTCAGGCTGGAGGTAAATACGATGGCCCTGAGGGGAATAAGCAGATATCGGCGAACGAGGCGAGTGGTTGCTCGAACGTCGCGATAAGAAAAAGAGGGATCGTGATTAAGATGGTATAGTGCCAGAAGCGTTCTGTTCATTGTGTTTCTGTGATAACAAGGCAGGCAATGTGTGTAGGATGAACTTACTACTGGTATGAAGAGGCGGTGGACCGAACAACGATAGTAGCGATGGTGGGCAATCACTCAAGAATACCTGAAACGTAATCGAGGCCATATCCGCCGTGGGAAAGACAGGTTACTACGACTCGAATAGTACGAAAATAATAAAAAATAATAAATCGTTGTTCTCTCATCCTTTGTTATCTCGGTACACCGTCTAATCGAATCAAATATTCCGTTCATTTAACACCAATGGCCCACCGCCGCAATCCTTCCAGTCGGTTCTCTCTTCCGACCCACTCCTCTCCTTCTCCCTCCTCTGCCATGTCCTCCCCGCCCCTCAGCGTGTCCTCCCTCCTCCACTCCCTCCATCCCATCAGAAAGCCAAAGCTCAGGTACAGGACAACTTTCCTCGCTCTCTTTGGCCTCATCGTCCTCTCCACATACATCCTCTTCGTCGCAAAGCCTTCTCTAGACCTCGCACCCATCACCCTCCGCAATGACCCAACCCACCACGAGCCTCCTCACGCCGTACTCCCTCACGACCCCGTCTCACGTACTCCCTCCTCGCGTGTTTTCCGTTTTCCTCCATCACAGAACCACAAGTCAAATACAAGACCACAGGTTGAGCTCAGTCCTGCCCAGGAGCTTGCTGCCGTCTCCAGCTTTCTTGCAAGCCTGCCACAGAACATGATCCCTCGTTCGGTTGACCCGACCAAGCCAATAGACCCACAGGTCGTTCTTGACTTTGACACGCGTAGTACACGAGCCGCTGAGGAGGTACACCAGATCGAGGAAGAGGTCTGGGCACGCCATCCTGTCGTCCTATTCACAAAGGTGCCTTGCCATACCTTGTACTACTTCGTGCCTATACCTGTCCTGACTTGTCGTCACTAGTTGCACTCTGCTGCCTCTCGTGAAGTACGCTTCATACTTGCTAATATGATGTTACGCCCCATGCCAACGGTATTTGACGTCGACCAAAGAGGTTTGTTCTTTCTTTGTCATTGCTCCTACATCAACTCATGTTCTTTGTTCAGAGGACGCAGAGGTTTTGACGCCCCTACTTCACCGCCTCACTTCGTCCACAGAACTACCCATTCTATTAGTAGGCGGCAAGCCAGTGGGCTCAATGTCTGAAATCCGCTCACTACACGAATCAGGCGAACTAAAGAAAATGATTTCCGACGCAGGAGCAGTCATCGACGGTGCCAAGAAGAAGAAGGGAAGAAAATAGTCTCTTAATCGCCGCTCATCTCCTCTCGTATTCTCGTTTACGACATTAATGGCCGAAAGAACTTTCCTATTCCCAACCCATGTAGCCAACACCGCCCACGACCTTCAGCCGATGCATGAAACACAAAGTTCTGGGGCCGTTAATACGTGGCTGCATGTCGGGTTACACCGATGAAGGCTTCATGTCAATGCTTCCACGTGCATCACTCCACTCTTTACATGCATCATTCACACCCTTTTTCTCTCATCGCGATGCTTTCGAGTAGACAGAACCTCATGATATACTTTTTGTTGCTTTCTGATCTCCATAGACCACAGTTCCTCCTGCTACTTCGTCTTGCATGCGCGCTCATAGACTTTTTTTTTTCTTTTTTCTTCTTCTCTTTTTGGCATATAATTAAATATCACAGGGTTCTTTCCAGTAAGTAATCAGTACCACCAAGCATCTCGCTGGGAGGGCTGCTTGTAGATAGTGTGGGTGTACATACGGTACTGTACATATGCATTTTGATCATCGGTTGTTGCTCTCCACGTAGATGTCAACCAAAAGGACAATATTTTTCGTCGTGCATGCCTACATGATATCGTTTGGGACGGTATCGGAAGTGCATCATGATGTAAATTATAATAGTTTATCAAAGAGAAGCCACGCGATTGTCATTCCATCTAATGATTGTGTTTACCGTGCGGTACGTGATAGTGACTTCGCGCGTGGATGATGGAATTCGAAGTCGATGTTAACTCATCGTGACATCCACGTGTGACCTCAACAAAAACAACATGATCATTTATAGCCGTACTTCAACATGCTGCGCGCAGCCTACTGCGCAGCTTTGAAAGGATATATTTGAACAATTCTATATATACAATGTGACAGCGGTAGCGACAAGGTGTCTACGACACCCAGAACTCAGATCCAAAGGAAAGCACATACAGCAGACATGGACGCAGATTGAACTATGAATAGATGCTTTTAGACTGTTAATAAATAGTTAGTGCCACTGATTCACAGCTTCGCCTTCGCGTTTGCGCCAACGAGGCTCTCGATATCGCGGTACTTGTAATAGAGTTCGAGGGATTCTGGATTGGCGACCGTGCCGCTGGGCTTGAGGTTGGATCCAGACACTATCTGCTTAACAGCGATCTCGATCCTCTTCCCATTCACCGTGTACTACACCCATCATCGCGCTAACTCAGACCCATGCACTTTCAAGCGCGCGAAACAGACCACTCACCGGGATATCCGAAGTCTCGAACACGTATGCTGGGACGTGGCGCGCGCTCAGACCTGCCTTGATCGAAGACTTGATGCGTTCAACGAGGGAGGGGGTGAAAGTGTGGCCGGGACGCATTTTGACGAACAGAAGGACGCGTTCGTCAAGGTCCTGCGGGCGGCGCTGGCCAACGCAAAGTACATCGTCGAGCTCTGCCGTAAATTTCTCAAGTACAGTGTAAATCTCGCCCGAGCCGAACCGCACACCACTAGGATTCAACACGCCATCACTGCAATACTGTTCATCAGAAGGCACCAGAGAGAAGGTCGAGCAAAATTTAGCACACCTGCGGCCAAGGAAAAGGAATCCTTTCGTCTTGGGATTGCGGACTATGAAGTCACCTTGGCGCCAAACACCTATACAAGGCGAAAGATGTGCATAAGCAGGGCTGAGTTTCATTTTCAAAAAATAGAGCTCACCAGGGTAGGTATCATAGTAGGCTTTGCGAAACTTTTCTCCTGACTCGTCGCCCCAGAAACAGACCGGTATCGATGGGTGAGGCCGGGTGCAGACGAGCTCCCCTGGTTCACCGGTATCCTCGATATTCTTTCCAGCAGGATCAAATATTTCCACTGCCAAACCGAGAGATATTCCTTGAAGCTCTACATGGAGATAAAGTAAGTTTTCGAAAATTTATATGATCAAAAGGGTTATCTGGGAGAAGACGCACCTCCGGCATACACTGGAAGGGATGCTACACCTGTGACAACTGGATGTGGACATAAGATGATGCCTCAGTTAATGAAAGATAGTTATCCCTACATCCACCCATGATATCAGTCCCTCCGGAAGAGGAAGAGATCATGAGGTGCTTTCCAAAAGCATTTTGAGTCCATTCCATGAGAGGGGCGGTCAGGACAGCCCCTGTAACTGTCATCTGACGCATAGACAAGAATGGTTCCACTAAAGTGACACATAGACGACATCGATCATGTGGGCAGTGATAACAAGGTAGTGAAACATACCATTCTTCACCTTTGCTTGGACTTCTGCCAAAAAGCGCGGACTTGTTCCAAAACATGTTACGCTGATCAAAAAATGGGCTGTAAATCTGAAAAAAAAATTTTGTGGTATGTAATGACATACCCCTGATCGTTGATGAACTTGAGGTAGCTTTTCAAGTCGGGGTAGAATGGCGAGCCTTCGTATAGGATAATGCGAGCACCGCACGCCAGCCCAGAGAGCATAAAGGGCCACATCATCCATCCCGTCTGTTCCAAATATGTAAGTCTTAACGATATAAGCAGAAGACGACGATTAGACAAATACCGTAGTGTACTGGAAGTAGGTCTCAGAGGGGCCAACACCAAAACCAACGTAAAGGTCTTTCTTGCTAATCATCAGGGCTCCCTATACGAGACAAATTGTTACGATATCCAAACATGATGCAGTATGGCGCAACTTACTCCGCCAGAGTGCACAATACATTTGGGAGGACCACTAGTGCCAGACGAGTATAGGATGTACAGTGGGTGGCTGAATGAAAGCTGCTCGAATGTGAGGTCCCGGCCATCGCCAGTGGCAAGGAAATTTGCGAGGGTGATGCTGACGGGTTTCAGAGCGCCTCGGTTCATGGGGGCTGTTACATGATAGGGATGGGAAACTTACCTATTAGGGATTGCTAGAGCCTCGGGAAGCTGCTTTCCGGTCTTCGAACTTGGTAGCAAGATTAATCGTTCAAGGCCATAGCTACGAAGATCCCTTGCGACTTCGGATGCCTTTTGTACGAGCGGGATTGTTTTCCCAGCGTATACAATTTCTGTCTCTATAAAGACGAACTTGGGTTTAATCTGTCTGTATCTATCTAAAATACCCTGGAAGAAGAATCGTGAAGAAGCATGTACTAAGGCATGAGGACATGCTGAGCATACCTGTGTGCCCATGTCAGTTGCAGTGCTGGAAAAAATGCCACCTATACTGGCTGTAGCAAGCACAAGCACGACAGCAGTAATTGAATTCGTTACAACAGCTGTAACATCATCATTAGCCACGCCTCTCCAACATGAAGTATTAATTGACTCGCCTGCTACTCTATCACCAGCTTTGAGGCCATTAACGCGCATTGCAGCTGCCATTTCCTGCACCATATGACGTAGCTGACGAAACGTATAATGAGTGGTTCGGCCAGTGTCGTCTGCTGCTGTGCATGCGAGGCCATCGTCACGGCGGTACAACAGGTTTTCCGCATAGTTCAACCTTGCGTCTGGAAACCACTCAGGCACCTGTTCTGACTTGCCCTTTTGTGTTACCTGCCAGGTTCGAGGTATATCAGTTTCAAAGATAAGGTGAAAGAGTAAAGGCGCCTTGACCAGACCTTTGTGGGTGGTACAGATGATACGATTCCAACGAACTGCCACAAATCGAGCCAGAAAGTATAATCAGTGACCGAGTAATGGTGGAGATCATGATAGTCCTCTGAGTGGAGAAAGAGAGGAATGATAAGGTTACTTGGAACGCGGGATTCCTCGGAATGGAACTCACTCAAGTTCAAGCCATGTTTGAGATTGATTTCTCGACGGAGCTTTTCAGCGGGTGAGAAGGACGGATAAGCAGGCGTCCAGATGAGGCGAGACTGGTCAAATTGCGAAGACATGGTATAGAATTGAGAAAAGCACGTAAGCGAAAAGAATACCAGCGAGAAGGTTGGTAATGGGAAAGACTTGCGGATCAGTACACCGCTACATGGATACTTATGGTAGGGATGCAAAGACGCTGGCAATTATTGTTCCTGTCAATATATTGACCAATTTCACACAAAATGGCCGCTTCGGTGTAACCGGTCGAAGTCTTGTTACGCTCCATTCTACCATCACTTTTCTGTGTCGTGGAAAATTCCATAGCCCTATGGCGAAGACAGGTCACGTACAACTTTATAACCGAATGTCGTCGCTGTGGAGTATGTCATAGACATGGCATTCATACTCCAAATTTGGTGTTGGTGTTTGCAGAAAAAAGTAGCGCAGCACAAACGAGATGGTATGATATTCATGAATGTGGAACAAAGAAAGTGATTATACCGTAAGCTTTAAACGCTAAAGCCTCAACATTAACAACGCAACCAAGACCTTCCCTAGAACGTCTCCATCCTGAATAGATCACCACAGCTATCTATCCCAACTCAAACGACATCTCCCATAGCGTGTTGAAGTCACTCATAGTGACTCATGCCAAAAAAAAAAACAGGCAGAAACTGGATCTGTTATCAATGAGCATGAACGTGGCTCTGATACGATAAAATAATCAAGACAAACCTAAGCACGTCCACCTTCGGGCACAGCGTCAGGGCGGGCAGAGTTCTCGTCATTGCTCTTCCTGCCCTCTTGGTTGGCGCCACTCGTTCCCTGGCTCTGGTTCTTAGCTTCCTCCTTAGCAGCCTTCTTGGCCTTGTATTTTTTCCAGAGAAAGTACATTTGAGATATTAGGAGCGGGCGAACGTATGTGGTATAAGGGACGTATGAAGTGGGAGTCAACTGAAACGAATATTTAAAGCTGACGCCCTTTATATAGTCTGCTGAACCAGATTTCTAAGAAGTAAGTTACGGCCCAATCGGGTGCAGCAACGGTAACCAAGCGCGTGTTGATTGATCTAACCCACTTGAGCCCACTTGGTGCGATGAACGTGTCACGGTTTCTGATCCAAAAACATAAAAAGTCGAAACCTCACCTACAATCAACAAAGATGGAAGCCTCAGTGCCTCACACAGCGTGTATAAGAGTATCCATTCCACGAGACCTGTGCATTTTGACAACCCGTGTCATCCGTGCTTTCTTGCAACACAACACCGCCTGAAGTTCGCTCTGTTACAGCGAACAATACATTGGATTAAGTAAGCCGATCGCCACTGCACCCGTGAGAACAGTCGCGTGGCACAAGTGCCTTTGGTGGCTGGCCTTCGTTCAGCGTCGTGAGTTGGACTGACGGTTGTCCATGTCGACTTTATCATAACTGCACATATCTCCAGTTGTCCTGTTTTCTTACCGTTCACAACATCTTTTAATCCTCATTTTACCACCATAAATGTCTTCAGACAACCAGGGAATACGGCCAGTTCCCATTGACGCTTCTCCAGCTGCGCAAGCAAACGGAGTTACACCCGTCAACGGGCACACACCCAATGGCGCCCAGCAGTTCGGAAGCTCAGAGCGGATACAAGTAATTAACGACGAGAAGAATTTCACGTTAGTTTAATGTTCGGGAGAAAATTTCACTGTGCTATTTGCTGAGCCTACGTCTTTCAACTAGACCTGACCTGGCCAGCCAAATCGACAGATGGGGCTTGCGTGACGTGGGATTCAGCTATAACATAGTTGCCGTCTTTGGTTCACAGTCAACGGGAAAAAGTGAGTTTTTGCAACTGAATTCCAAGTCATTTCTTCGCGCTGACTGATACTGCAACAGGTACGTTGCTCAACCGATTGTTTGGAACAACTTTCGATGTCATGGACGAGTCACAGCGACGGCAGACTACCAAAGGTACGGTTTCTCATTGTAAGTTGGCGTTACATGTTTTACTCGTGGGTATAAAGGTATCTGGATGTGCCGAGGAAAGGGCATGGGTGTTATGGTCATGGACGTGGAAGGTACCGACGGGCGGGAGCGGGGAGAAGACCAGGTTTGGTTATCAGGTACTCTGAAGCATAGCCATATTGATTTTAGTCTCATAGGATTTTGAGCGGAAGTCAGCCTTGTTCTCATTAGCCTCCTCAGAAATTCTCATCATCAATCTTTGGGAACATCAAGTCGGGCTGTACCAGGGGGCTAACATGGGGCTGCTAAAGACAGTCTTTGAAGTTAATTTAGGCTTGTTTGGCAAAAAGGCCCAAGATGGGTGTGTCTTTCATGAAAATCATGTCTTTACTGGGGCTTGGGCTAATATGCTACTTAATAGTACGAGTGGCCGGACTCTCCTTCTTTTCGTCATTCGAGATCACATTGGTGTGACACCTCTTGCTAATCTCCAGGCCACGCTGACTGCGGACCTTAACAAAATCTGGGAGAGCCTCTCCAAGCCCGCCGAACTACAAGACAGACTACTGTCAGATTACTTCGACCTTTCATTTACGGCACTTCCTCATAAAGTTCTTGCGGCTGACAAATTCGAGTCCGAGGTGCAGCAACTGCGAAAAAGGTTTGTGGAGAAGGGGAGGGAAGACTATCTCTTTAAGTCTGCATACCACAAGAGGATCCCTGCTGATGGTGTTGCTTTCTACATGGAGGGCATCTGGGTCAGTCCATATTGTTGTGAAATTTGGTCGACAGCTGACCTGTCGTTGGTTACCAGGAACAAGTCCAGACAAATAAAGATCTCGACTTGCCTACTCAGCAGGAACTGCTGGCGCAATTCCGTTGTGATGAGATATCTACGCTAGCGCTCGCTGAATTCAACGAACAGAGCAAGCCACAGAGAAGACCAGTTGAAGCAGGCCGAGTTGTGGAAGGACTCGGTTCAATGATGAGAAACTGGAAAACTCAAGCACTCAGTAAATAGAATGATACAATCCTTATAAAAGGAGAAGCTGTTGACTCTTTTTTGACAGCTCGCTATGACCGCGACGCATCTCGTTATCACCAAGGCGTCTACAAACGTAAACGTGTTGACCTTCTCTCTGTTATCGACTCCACTCTTTCTCCTCTCTTCCTCGGTCAGCTCAAGAATTTGCACAAGTCATGTCTCGTTGCATTCAAGAAAGAGATGTTGGAGGGCATGCGTGGTGAAGGATATAACTTTGCAGTCGTGGTTAACAAGGCAAGAGAAAAGTGCGAAACGCGGTTCACAGAAGGTGCGAAGGAGGCCTTATTGGAAGATACAGATTGGACTTGGGAAGACGAGGTGGAACTACTAAGGGAGGAAGTGGGCATTGTAGCTGACCAATGCAGGAAAGATGAGACGAAGAAAATGGTCAATCTGATCGAGGTGCGGATGCTAGTCCTTTGCTGAAAGTTGAAGGTGACTGAGCCCTTTGATTATATATTGCAGAGAACGTGCAAAAGACAGATTTCGGAGCCTGTCGATATTCATCTTAACAAAGCTGCACCAGATATGTGGGACGGGGTCCTTATCGTTTTCAAGACAACGCTTGAAAAAGCCGAGGCTACTTACCTTACGAAAGCAAAGAGTGAGGATCAGACTATTTTTATCATCTGTCTACGTGTAATAACTCCACGGCTGCAGGCTTCAACTGCACGGAGGAGGAAAACACCACTGCGCTCGCAACTTTGAGGAAACGCGCTTGGCTTGTGCTGCGTGCCAAGATAGACGAGCAAGTTGCTGACCCTGTCATCCTTGGCAAGCTCAGAGGGCACTTTGAGGACCGGTTCCGATATGACGATAGCGGCGTCCCAAGGGTCTGGAAACCTGAAGATGATATTGACAGCGCTTTCAAAAAGGCGAAGGATCAGGTGTGTCCTGACTGGTTTATTTTTCTTCGGCCATGTATTGATTGATATACTTCCAGACTTTGGAACTAATTCCTCGGTACTCCAAGATCGCCCCTGTTGACCCTTCGAATGAGTATACCCTTCCTTCCGAGCCTTCAGATTCGCTCTCGTCGACGGAGGAATTCGATTTTCCCGCGACTCTTACGGTCTTCACTGAGACGAAATCGTTGGATCTGTCGGCGCGCTTCCGGAAAGATGCAGATGCGTATTATGTCGAGGCAAAGAGAAGTACAGTGTCGAGTGTTGCGCAGATACCTTATTGGATGTATGGCGTTCTTGTGATCCTGGGATGGAACGAAGCGATGGTGGTTTTGTTCAATCCGCTCTACTTTGCATTCTTGTTGTGTGCGTTGGGTTCAGCGTGAGTGCGACGTGCTTTAACATCCTTTCATGAGCTGAATTGTGGCGGATTCATTTAGGTATGCGATTGTACAGTTAGGTCTAGTAGGGCCCTTGATACAGGTCTCCAGAACGGTGGCAGGCGAGGTATGTTTGCAAATTAATGTGATGCTCATACTTCGGGTTTTCTAAGAATATCCTATCGTATAGGTACAACGTCAAGCCTCAGATCGTCTCCGCGAACACTTTTCGCAGCCGGTACTGGCGCAACCTATTCGCTCGCGTTCGGTCGATGTTGACAGTAATGATGGGGAAGACGAGCTAAGGAGACGTGGGGGAAGTCCTATGTGATACTATTTAGAGCAGAAGTAGACAGACTGATTTTGTGATTACGTTCTTTTTTATTCATGGCTGAGTATATCACAGTAATTAGGAGCTTGCCTCCCCCCAATTTCGCCATACTGTCGCTGGTGGTCAGTTCGGACTGTAGGTGCAGGCCAGCACCACAGCGTAACGATTAAGTTCCCAGAACCCAAAACATGATATTTTGGCAGTGTGTGACTGGTGTGACTTTACAAAAACACTACTAGTTGGACACCAGATGAAACTGGTGTAAGATGCTGAAGGCATCTGGGAGAATCATAAACAGGATGATTGGGTAGAATGGCTACCCTTAGCAGAGTTCTCTTATAATAAAGAACATTCGGCTACTGGATATAGCCCATTTTATTTAAATTACGGACAACACTCAAAGGTGGTTACAGGAGTCAATAAAGCAGTGAAAAGTGAAAGTGCAGAGGAGTTTGTAGAGAGAATAAAAGAGGTGCAACAGAATGCAGAGAAATCTCTGGTAAAGGCAGCCGAGATCATGTACAATAAAAACAAAAGGGACAGTGTGGAATACCAACCTGGGGATAATGTATACGTCGAAGCAGAACATATTACTACCAACCGACCATCCAAGAAGCTAGACGACAAACAACATGGACCTTTCGTAGTCGAGAAAAAGACCGGACTGGCAGCCTATAAGCTCAAACTGCCTGGGAAATGGAAAAATGTCTATCCGGTCTTTAAGAAAAAGCTTCTACACCCTTATAAAGAACCGACATTCCCAGGACAGAAAAAACCAAAGCCACCGCCACCTGCAGAAGTGGATGGGAAAAGAGAATATGAAGTGGAACAAATACTTGACTCACGATTGAAATGTGGCAAGTTAGAGTACCTGGTTCATTGGAAGGGCTATGGAAAGGAAGAGCAAACATGGGAATCCGAGAGTAATGTTAAAAACTCTCCAGATCTGATCAAAGACTTCCATGACCACTGTCCGGCGGCACCCCGATGAATCAATTTTGCATTACATTTTCAACCCTTCGAAAATCTCACCCAACCATCATACAATTGTAGACTATTCAACTGGGAAAACGGCAAACTCAACCCTACCTTTCGAGACAAAAGTCCTAAAGGGGGGGTAATGTCACAATCCAAAACTCCGCAACCTAAAACCTCATCTTATCTCTCCAAATCCGATATAGAAACACTAATATCACCATATCTAATCACATAGTAGTATTTATCTTATCTCATCACGTGACCTTAAGTCACATGACTACCTCACTCATCATACATGCCATATCCTCATGTTTCTCAGTCAGCGCCTCAAGGCTGACACATTCCTTTACATATATAAGTAGCTAGTTTTCACTGTACATACTTCAGCTTTCGAATTCCTCTAAATAAACTAGATCAACTACCTGCTATAGATTCAACGTCTTTCACTCCATTAGTTCGGTATAAGTAAAGGCGTTGTCATGCACCAAAGTTGATTGGTAGCATGGACAGGTGTCAAGAATGAAGCGAATATTCAAAAAAACTCGCCTTTGCGCCACACAGGCACAGTGCCACGTGGAATAGTAATTAATATTGTCTTTTTTGAATTTGTGGCTGATCAGTACCACCTCTATTAGGCAATCCAGTCGTGTTCACCTTTTCTTTTCCATTCAGTACTTTCCGCATTTTGGCATTTTGGCAAATTTTTGCGTTGCCACTGGCTACACATTGCGCCCTCACTTTTGTCGCCCTCCCTTACCTTTTTTTTCTTTACTCAGTCCCACCATGGGACCCTTACTCTCTTTTTTATTCTCACCCAACAGTCGCTTCTGGATCCCTATTCTGGTTCACCTCCTTGTCACCTCCACCCTCCTCCTCCTCATCTTCTTTGCTCCCCCACCATATCTGATGTCACCACTTTCTATCCGTTTCCGTCGCTGATCCGTTGACCACCACGTGCCGCTGCTGATATCAGCAAAGCCCTGGCGGCCGGTGTCATGCACCAAAGTTGATTGGTAGCATGGACAGGTGTCAATAACAAAGCAAATATTCAAAAAGACTTGCCTTTGCGCCACACAGGCACAGTGCCATGTGGAATAGTAATTAATATTGCCTTTTTCGAACTTGTGGCTGATCAGCACCACCTCTATTAGGCAATCCAGTCATGCTCACCTTTGCTTTTCCATTCGGTACTTTCCGCATTTCGGCATTTTGGCAAATTTTTGCGTCGCCACTGGCTACACATTGCATTGCGCCCTCGCTTTTGTTGTTTCCCTTACTCCCCTTCCTTTGCCTAGCCCCACCATGGGCCCCTTCCTCTCCTTTTTATTCTCACCTGACGGTCATTTCTGGATCCCCATTCTAATCCACTTTTTCGTCACCTCCACCCTCCTCCTCCTCATTTTATTTGCACCCCCACCATTTCTGATATTACCACTTCCTATCCGCTTCCGTCGCCGATCCGTTGACTACCACGTGCCACTGCTAATATCAGCAAAGCCCCGGCGGCTGGTCCAAATAGGGCAACAGGTCCATCTTCATGACATCAATCTGCCATCATATACTATCAAAACATTGGTCGCTCATCTTGCCTGGTTGGAGCGTGGGTGGGTAGTTTTTGAGCTGGAGAAGGTTCATCCCCTTGCGTTGCCCATGTTCATCGCTGTCCCATTCACTTGGGTACACTTATCTTTTGTCCATCGTCTTCGCTACAGCTACAGCTACCACACGCTGCCTGGGACTCACTTGTTCCAAATTGGAACTACTCCTCTCCGTCCCTTGTTTGATCAGGTGGTCCAACGCAACCAGTCCATTGGTAAGGCCATGGAACTGTCGGATTTGGACTAGGTGGTGGACCGGTGGCTCCAGTTTCTTTTTTTTCAGCAGAACATTCATTTACAGTGCAATTATTTTTGATTTTTGAATCATTTTTATGGACACATATTTTTTTAGAATGCCTGACTGACAATAAAGGAACTGTGTTGATACTGATATTGTTTTTCTTCATCCTCTTTTTACTGCATCTTCCCATGACTCTATGATTTTCTTGCTTTTTTTCTGTTTTTGGACTTTATTTTATGGCTGTACAAACCTGTGACATTACTTACACAGCATTTATTGTTCTATCTCTTTCTTTTCCTTATTTTGACAATCTTATCCTATACTACCTATGCAGGATTTGTCAGCATACATTCCTTCCTTCATGTTCTTTCTCATTCTTTTTGCACAGCTATACTGTGCATAGCCTCCCTTTCTTTTACTATATAAACCCCTGTATTTTACCTTGTAAAAAAAACAACAAGAACTCCAATCCAGACTTCTTCTCTAATCTCAAGTTCACTACTCTCTGTTAGAATATACTCTGACATACCAATACTCCATAGGATATTACCTCTGATTTGTAAGCCAGCCCAGTATGCAGCAGCTATTCTGTGTAAGATGTCCGTGGTTGCATATCATGTTTAAAATCCTACATTGTATAACCTTGGCCATATAGCTCAATTGGTAGAGCAGCTGGCATGTATCCAGAAGGTTCCAGGTTCAATCCCTGGTCTGGTCATTATCCAATTTTATCACTCTCTGCTACTTGTGATCCAGTGTGGTCACAACACTTCCCACTGCTACTGCTGTTAACTGCTGTCATTGTCACTCGTCACTTCCAAAGTCATTATTATCCCTTTCAATTATAGTCCTTCTGAGCACTACAGTCTGTGCGTCAGGAGCCTGCTATCACTGGGAACCTTGTCACACCATCATCTTGTCGTTCTCAAACCTACCTTGTGCTACAATTAGCAAGGTAGTGCTTGTCCATACTCGTCACTAAGCCCCTATCCTCTATAATTCAACTATCCCTCCTCCTCAAAACCCACACCCATACATCCTTGGGTTTGACTTTGAAGGATTGTCATACGTACCACCCCACAAACAACCAGACCACTCCACTGTTCTAGGAAGCAAAGCCCATACACAAGTTCTGTGGAATCTGGGAGGATTGTGTGTTAGTTTGTTTTGTGTGTGGTTTTCTAACTACAGTTCTCATCATTGACAGCGTTATAGATCTGCCCCTCAGCCAAGGACAATTCCTAGCTTTCGGATTATCCCAAATACTCTTGGAATCTGCCTCTAGCTCGGGGATATCCTTATGCAGGCTTGGAGATAGTTCCACATTCTCACACACTGATAAGATCCTCCTAAAACATGCACAGATGTAGTATATAGATTACCATACATTACAAAATAAGTACCACAAGTTTTTATGCTGCTGATTAGCACCCAAGTACAGCATTAACTAAATTGCAGATATCACAGGCATCTAATATACATCTATCAAGAAAATGTAATTTATGGTTGTCAATCAAATCTTTGGTCATCAACCAAACCACAACAACTATCTAGATCTCCTCACTATCTCACTGCTTTAAGGCTTCAACCTTATTCGCTCACACCAAACTTATTCCATATTTCAGGTGAGAACAATATACCATGTTCTCAGATCATCTATTCAAATTTTCAACAACAAACCATTTGTCATTTACTATCCCTACTTCTTGATACATGGGACCCTAGCACACCTCTAAAAACTGAACATTCATTGGGCCACTTACATACCCATGATATTGAGCCAGCCTCAACCAGTGAAATGCAAATATGTAGCTTTTGCTCTGATGCTAGCTTTTTCTCACATGGCTGACTTGTGATTAGGTAGTTCTGTATAATGGATTTTCATTCAGACGTACATATGAATTATTGTACTATTTCAACCTTTAGGTTTGACACAGCACAACTGCCATAACAAACCAAACCAAATGCTTGACATATTGATCTGAGGTTCTTGCTCACAGCTGAGCCACAAAGTAATCTAAGGTCAGAATGGTACAGTATTCATTATCTTCCAGTTGTTCATTGTTCAAACAATATTCATATTTCTCCAGGTACCTATTTCCTCATTACAAGTCATACTACTACTTGTCATTGTTTAGTGCTCAAGCATCAATTTCCAATTAGTGATCTATTGGTATTGCTGATCTGGGAAAAGCCACTTTTTCTGTTATTGGCCCCCCTGACATCTTGTGACATGTGACATTTCTGTGGGATAATCCCCTGGGATGATCCCACAGGGATGAGATTTGCCCAGATGTAAATTACGTGGGGACCATCCCAAGTCCTGGGATCTGCCCAAAAAAACAGGCATTTAGGTTGATAGTTTTACACACAATGTTCAACCTAGATGCCCCCATTTGGAGGGTGACTGAAGTGTGTGTGTGATTATTTTTTTTCAAATCAGCCACCAACTCTCTCATAGCTTATATAGTCAGCCATATGCTATAAGTGCTATAAGAAGCTATAGCCAACTATAAGAGTACTATAAGAGCACATTGTTCCTGAATGGATGGTTTCTATTGCAGCTATGATCACTATGACAGCTATATTTGCAACTATAGTGCTATCAGAGTCTATATAGCCAAAGTGTTTTTCCTAATGCGGGGCAGGGGGCCCCTATGTATACCAGCGCAGTCCAGGGAGGGCAGATGCACAGATCCAAGGGGAGCTGCTACAGTTGCATCCAAGAGGGGTGCATGTCCCAAGACTGCAAAAACAGGGTGCAGGCCACCCAATAAAACAACAACCAGCAGCGCCAGGTGCGCCAACTAGGTATATATACCCTTGCAATAGATAGAGGCTCCTCAGTAAGTTGTCCTGTTATATATTATATACCAACAATGAACTTGTTCCTACTATCTTGAGTCTGCCAACTCTACCCTCCCTTTATCACTACTCCTTGAGTTACTGTATGTGCATCAGAGTCTACAAACTTTGGGTATTGTTATATAATCATTCTACCAGACACCAAGGGAATGTAGAGAAAACCACACTTTCTTTATGGTGAATCCTTTTTTCTTCTTCTTAAGTAAATCCCAGATCATATAAAAAGAGACATTGTTACACTTAATGTGCAAGCCTGGTAACACTGGGTTTCTGGAAGTGCAAATGGTTTCTGATAAGCCTGTTTGGAACGGGTTTGAGACATATTCTGATGATGAGGTTTTAACTGATGAATACCAAGTTACACTGTTGAAGCGTACAATTGTATTGGAGATGGTAACTACAATACAGGTGTGTATATATAGTCCCTATTTTAGGGTAGGCATTTGTGTTGAACAAACAGGGACGGGTGGTACTGTAATAGGTAATGGTATGTGGGAATAGGTTGGTAAGTAGCGGTATGTAGCTACGTAAGAAAAGAGAATAAAGTCCTTAGTAAATACAGTTCATAACAGATATCTTTGCCAATAGTATCTTGCATTCATTGCCTGAGCTTGTCAAGAAAAATATCTGGTGCTTGTTCAATACAAGCTTCCACATACCGGTGAAAATGAGTACTAGCAACCTGTATACACATAGCCAGCAACCTACTTCTGCATCATGGTTGTCAAGCTTCTGGGCCTGTGGAGCCTTTTCAGTATGAGGCAAGGTAGTCCCACAGTAAAGTTGCACAGTCTTTCAGATGGTGTGTTCTTTAAGTTCTATTTTTGTTGCTATCTCACCAATTGATAGGCCATGTTCAAAGTGCATGTGGATAAGGACCTATTGTAAGTCCTCAGTGAATGGTTTGGACCACACCGTTAAAAGAGACTGCTAGGATAGCCAGGCTTGAGAATCAATGACTAGTCAACTACTCCAAGTCAGTGCCCTCCAGAAGACCATCAATAGCATGGAAACAAGAAATACAGATTGGATGTACCACATTTTTAAGAGAGATTTTTGATTGAGCCACTGCCAGGCTCAATATTTAACTGCTGTTCTGCTCCTGTATTTGACAGCAAACATTATCAACAATCTACATGTTTCTGGCATAGTCCCCTATAGCCAACTCACCTGAGGAATCTTTGTTGATACCAACCCACAAGTTAACGCTGTTGATGAGCTACTAATGTTCAATCATCCTACCAGTTTGCCATAAACAAAGCAACAATTTTGGTGTATTCAACCCATGGCCATTTTTGGTACAAATAGCAATAATAGTCTGATTTGCATTTACAAAACTCTGGCCTGCTTTCAAAAATAGACTTGGTCTGGCCAAAAAATGTAATAGTTCTAGTTCTCATCTGTAAATCTACCTCATGGTTAACTGCCTTTTATAGTGGTTGGAGTTTAAAATGTGCTTGGGCTATCACTGCAAAAGTAACCTTGGGCCTGCCAGATATGATAATAATAAAATTAATCACAGTATCTTTTAGATTTAGACAGGATATTGTGGCTGATATTAGCTGGTCAAGCACCTTGTGTCAACTGGTTGCCACCTTCTTTTGGCAGTGTAGGTAACACCAACATTTTACACTTGTAGAGCACAATTACCAACACATATACTAATGCCAAAATGTATCCAACAACAGTATATATTGTGTATCTATCCTCCCCAGAGAGCCATGGAATTTACCAAGGAGGAAAGAGGAGGGAAAAAATTGACCTAACCCTGGCTCGAACAGGGGACCTTCTGTGTGTTAGACAGATGCGATAACCAACTACGCCACCAGGCCGATGACGTCATGAGGTAAATGAGCGCCATTCATTGTGTAATGACGTACGGGAGTGCGAATTGAACGCAAAAATGTCTCAAAATTGATCTGAGCCAAACCTCTGGTCGTCGCTGTTGGGGTAAAAGAGCAGTGGGAATTTAAAACATGTCGAGATGGGAGTGTGAATTAAAAGACCGGTGGGCGTGTGATGATACCGGCGAGAAAAGCCTGAGAAAGTGCAGAAAAGTGGTGGAGGAAGTGGTGGACGAGATAGTAGTGAGGCTACCAGGGGCCGGATGGAGAAGAGGGACGTAGAGGGCGGTCAGATGCTGAGTGAGCGGATATTTTACGCCGGGTAAGCGAATCGGGGGATGCTGACTGGGCGTCCCTGGCCGAGCGATGGGGAGATCGGAAGGGTGCGCGAGATTGATGGTATTCGGGTTGTTGTGCGCCAGGAGGTGGGTGCTGAGGATGATGATGGTGGAGTGGGAGTGCATTGGCGGTGCCAAAGGATGTGAAGCTAGGCTGATGGTTTCATGATGAAGGAGGCGGGGCCGAGGGGAGAATAACGTTGGGAGGCTAAGCGAGACGAGAGCCAAAGAGGGCATAAGGGCTGGCACGTGACGACGACGGCGGGGACGAGTGTGACAGAGAAAGCTTGCAATCCACCAACATTTAAAAACAGAAAAACAAGAAAAAAAGAGAAAGCAGACGAGCCCGCCCATCGCTGTCGTTGTCGCTGTCGAGGACATAGACGACATATTGTGTTGTAGTGGATGAGGTGCTAAGAGCTGGTCGTCAAGAACCGCAGTGCCCGTCTTTCGTTCTCCCATGGCGTCTCCAGTCGGAAACCACATTGTCGATCCACGCATTCTGAACAACGAACACGATCTCGCCGCACTCGCTGCAGCACAGAACAAGACGTGAGTCTCCTCTCCTCTTCCCGCTCCCCGCTCACTCTCCCCAGTCCCCTCCCAGCCATACACCTCACACGCCCGCCCACCTCTTCTCTACATACTCTCCCCACTTCACTCCCAAATCCCTTCACAACCCACGAAAACCTCTATTCGAATCTAGCCACCTTTACCTTTGGCAACGCACCATCCTCGACCTCGGACCCTATCGAGTCCATCAGCCCCCTCACCCCCATCCTTCCTCAATCCAATGCAGATCGCACCCCCCGCCCTTCTCTCGCCTCTCCCTCTTTTCGTTCTATCAGCAGTCATCCACCGCAGGGTCCAGGACGCCCAGCTTCAATCCCCTCTTCCTCTCCGTCTCAGCCCGCGTCTCCCCACGCCCGCAACAGAAGTCCGCCAGCTGTCCATCGCAGACCGCGTCCTCCTGTCGAGACAGACGATGAAGACAGCGAAGATCCCATCCACAGCTCTGATGTCTCCATCAGTGCTCTCCGCGGCAGGTTCCAATCGGACGCTGCATCGCAACACACCTTTGGCCACATCCGTCGCGACGCAGCTCCTTCGTCCTCCGCATCCCTCGCCAGCTCCAGATCAAGCTCTCCCTCCAGCTTTCGATCCAAATACGAGTTTAGTGACGAGGAAGACATGGCCTATGGCGAAAATATCCCATCTCCCGTCATCTTTGCCCGCGACGATCTGGCAGATATTGATGAATACGATATGGGCTCTCCCACCCCTTTCTTTCATCATGCCATCGCAGCTGGAAGAAGGGGCAGTCTTCCCATGGCCATCCCAGGTGCCATCTCTGGTGATGGCGCCAGCGTACGCAGTCGCGATGATAGCATTCTGACCCTTCGCAGGCCCAGTCGCAGCCTCGACGATGACGTCGGAAGTGCTCATCTTCTCATCAGCTCAAACGGCGATCCTGACGCCGTCACCCCAAAGAGCGAGCCTCTCAGCCGCGGCGACTGGCGCACCTTAGAGGCTCAGGTTCATGCTCAGGAACATCAACAGCAACAACAAAACGTTTCTGAAAACGTTTACGACGGTCTTAATCTCACCTATATTCTTTCTAGAAATTCAGACGGCGGTAGCATAGGCTCTCGTCGCTCCTCAACGCTGTCGTATGTACAGCCAGCACGAAGGTCTCACCAAGGCCAGCCCTCCGCCTCCGTCTTTTCTAGTCTTACACCATGGTACACGGGGCGTAGGACGAGCACGGCCACGCTTGGAAGCGGCGATGATACGTTCACGGGGATGGTGAAGAGCGTCGACGGGAATTACGGAAAGTGGTGCTTCAGGAAGGAAAAGGCAGACGGCCTCGGCATAAGTGCCAGTTCATCCGTACGTTCTGGAGGCCGCGCAAGCGTCGCCATCGTCGTCCAGACCTCCGCAGCCGCAGACAAGGCCAAAAAATCGATGCTCCCCGGTGCACAAGAGCTGTGGAGGAACGAGTATATCGGGCGGTTCAAAGTTGACCGATTGGCTCTCAGACGTAGGTCCCCCCTCTTCGATCCCTTTTATAATATTATGATTCTTAATAAATGCAGCCGTTGACAATGTCTCGTTCATTGTAGCTACTTCTGCAGACCCTGGCAAGGCTCCGCAGCAACGCATCAATGTGCGGCATATTCACGATCCGTACTCCAAGGGAAACATCCGCGGTGGTCCGAGCGGCGTCATACACAAACACTCGAGGGCGATCGCGTTCTCGATCTTCCGTTCCTACGATCTCTTCAATTCGGGTGCCGGGCGTCGCAATACCTCTAGGAGTCCCCACATGTCGAGCAGCGGTGGCATTATGCTTGCGCCTAAGAGAGTGCAGGAGCAATACACGAGTACGAAGACGACGGGCAAACTGAACACGCATGGCTTCCTCGACAATGCATCTTCCAAATCAGGCTCAGACCGGACGGCCCGGCCAACCAACCACAGTCTCTCCTTCCGCGAGCGGGAACAACGCGAGAAGGACATCAAGCGCGCAAAGGAGAAGGAGGAGGCTGCAAAAGCAAAGGAGGCTGCAAAAGCAAAGGAGGCTGCAAAAGCAAAGGAGGCTGCAAAAGCTGAGAAGAAGGCGAACAAGAAGAAGGGAAAACAGAACAAGCAGACGGAGGGCGCAGATTCTAGCGCGACTGCTACGAGTCAGACCAGCAGTATGGACAGTGTGAACATCAAGTCTGATCAGATTGTTTCTGCCCCTGCGAGGGCGTCGACATCCAAAGTGACATTGTCGCCCACACTCTCGGCCTCGACAACGGTGGGAAGACGGAGGTCTGTTGGCAGTCGGCCTGTCTCTCCCGTCGAACCTTTGCCAATGTCGTTGGAGAAGGAGCAGGCTTTCTCGATTCGCGGGTATCATCAGCACCACCCTCGTCGTGGCCATCGCGACTCTATAGACCTAGACGAGCCCCTCGTAACGCGCACGCCCCATGCAGAGGCGTTTGCAACGCTTGATCCGAACGATGTTTCCCATTTCCATTCCAAACCCCCTTCTCGGTCTAACAACACTGACTCGGGTGGTCCGTTTGGGATTTTCAAAGGATTTTGGCGGAGTAGTTCGTCTAGTAGGCACGCCGATCATGCACTCGGTCCATCTTCTGCTTCGATTGAAAATGCATACTCCCCACCGTGGATCACGACGGCGCCCGCCCCTGTGCAAGAAGGCAACGAGCGGCTAATGCAAGGCCTCAACGAGTCTTTCAAAGACGTTGGCTTGCTGCACCAGAACAAGGCAAAGCAGATGACAGTGTCAAAGGCTAAAACGAAGCAGAGGACGACGAGGGACATCTTTGAACAGGTTCCGGATGACAGTTTGTATATGCTGCTTCCGCTGTGGCCTAGGGATACAGATTCGAGGACGATGGCGCAGAATACGGGGGCCCCGCCTTCAGCTCCTGCCGTTGACGATCGCCAGTATCTGCTCGTGTACTACGTCCCATTCGACGGGCGTAATAAAGGGAAAGATCCTGAGCCTTCGACGTCCAAGAAGAAGTCAAAGTCGCAGTCAACATCAGAGGGCACGATCGACATGGCGGAGCGCAAGTACGTCCTCCTGACCTCCTTCCGCGTCTGCGCTCGACTCGTAGCGTACGGCGAGCTTCGTGGATCGGGCGTCCGAGTTCCGAGCGAGGGTTTGTCGGTAACGGGCGCGATATGGGAAGCCATGTCCTATCTCCCATCACCAGCACTTCGGCAGGATCATATCGACGATACGGTTATCAGCCACAGTTCTAGTCGGGATAAAGGTTTTGAATTCGTGCCCGAGGGCCTCGGCAAGTTGGGTCTGTGCATGCCGCCTCCCGCTTCCGAGACGTTGACGCCTGATGTGCCTCCTCCTGAAAATGAAGAGGAGGAGTCAGATGTGTTGTTGACCCCAATCGGGAGGGCTGCGGTAGAGATGGTGTGGTTGGGTTGTCTGGCTTTGACGAGTTTTGGACCTTGAATAAAATGGTTTTTCTTGTTTTTACTCTTTTCTCTAGCCTCGCTATATGGTCATATTTCCATCACTTTGCTATTTTTTGTATCTGGCACTTTTTCTTGTAGCATCTTCCTCATTATTTATCTTTCCAATGTTTCTTTTCTTTTTGGTTGGAACCATTCTCTTTTCCCCCCTCGTGCATATCTCATGTTGCATTGTGCCATTTATCGCTTTACGTTGCATCTTTTCTTTCGTTCCTGGGCAGGATTAGATTCTTGTATGATAATACAAAGAAAACACAAAAACAAAAAGTTACCACTATTTCTCGTTTCCACCTTTCTTGACATGTATACATCTATTCCATCTTCCCCTCATGAATGTCTTACGCTTTTAATTTCACTATTAATCCCCCTCGTTTGTATATCATGTTATGTTTGCTTCCGTCGCTAGTCTTTTCTGGTCGAAAAACATTCAAGTTTAGTTGTAACCTTCCTCGCAGTTTTTTTTTAAAGAAAGCTTCTTTGGCAGGTATATCTGGAATTGTAAGAATAGTAATACTGCCATGTACTGAAAGTAATTATACAACACGAAGACACCACGATGCTCTCTCACTCCTACAACGCCCAGTCATCACACGATCGTCCTTTAATTCGCACCGCATATTGAAAGCTCCCTCATTTCTTCGAGGATTCCTTCCACCTAGTTGTATCCACCAGCATAAGTAAAAAAAAGAGATACTGGTGGAATATATCGCCCACCTGTGCATCCAACTGTCCAGCGGCGTAATCGTCTCTGATGTTATCTGCAAAGTATCTAAAAGGCCATCGTTCAGGTAAAAAAAAAACACTCGAACACTGCTTGCGAGAGCCACTTTCACATACCTCTGTACGGCACTCATCTTCTCGTAGCCTTCCTCAGCAAATTTGCACTGCATGCGTATCATGGCCTCAAAGCTCGGATCAAAGAAAGGAACGCGGAGATCGAGCAGCTGAGGGAGTTCGGTGATAAGCTGTTCGTTGAGCATATCGAAAACCTCCTTGGCATCATCGTGTTCTTGTTGAGCCTTGTCGTACCGAGAACGTGAGCAATGCGCTGAAGCGAAAGTATGGCATGAACTATATTACCTTGGGCAGCTTGGTGGGATCTTCACTCGGCTTATCGATGACTTTCCGTAGCTTACTCCTAGAGGCATCGTAATCCAGTAGCTGACAAAGAAAAACATTGCTTAATCACAAACAACTACCACAACGACATTTCGAGTTACCTTCTTGTTCCGTTTGGATATATGCTCGTTTATAACCGGGAAGTAAGCATTCATTTTGCCCAGCGGCTCCATTATAGTAGTTCTATAAGGTGCATCCTGGTCACGACGCGATCAGACCGGGGTGTAGATTTATATCAGTAGATATAATACGCACAAGTTCTCTTTGAATACCACCATCCAGATCCTCTATGGCGCTTTTGAAAGCGTGACCAGCCATGGCACCATCAGATGTTTTATCTGCGGCACCATAAAACGTCTCGATGGTTTCTGCTATGCGTACCTGAGCAGCAGTCATGGCTGTGAACGGTGCAGTGATGGCAAGGTTCCAGTTAGATTCAGGATTCTCAGGTGCAAGACGTTACAGACCTCGCATGGAATCACCATAGATCTTGCTGTCCTTCTGAAGAACTTGGCATTCCTTCTCATACCTTGCGATATACTGTGAGTTACTCATTCGCACGTGCACTATGATCCAAAGAAACATACGCTCTGTACTTGGACTCTTCATCTGCAAACTCCCTATCCACAGTACGTTCAATTTGACCAGTTTTTTGTAGCAGCTGAACGGTTGTCACGTATGGGTGAGTATGGGGAGTATATACGCCTTGATGCCAAAGCCAGAGTGTAGCTGCATACCGTTGTACCCGCTCTGTTTACGCCCTTCTTGAATCTGTTTCGATGGCGTTAGTACATAATTAGCATTGTGGATGTGGCTAAAATGCGTACCCGGACCAACTCATATCACAAGATTTCTCAGAAATACAGTATACTAGGAAGATGGATATTCAACGAGCTTGTATTGTCGCAGTTCTATTGTACACGGGGATACTGACTGCTAGCGATGAATACACCGGAAATGCAGTGCTATTGCGTATCACGTAATCACAGCAATTGGTTTAATGTAATGACATTCACATTCACAGTTATGTTACATGAAGTAAATTATTAGGAAGCGGCACTTTGAAACATGTGTTATGGAGCAAGTTAAAATGTCCTTGCATCATTCGTAGCTTCGACTGCAAAAGAAAATGAGGATGAGAACTACCCCGAAAGACGTTCCTGCAGAGGTGCTATACCACTCGATAACCTGGACATAAGCGATAAACGTCCACGTCCCCTGCCTCTGTTAGCGGTACCTCGTTGATGTGTGAAAGTCTGTACAGAAACGTCAGCATTACTTATAACTACTGTACTCCGAGATGGCCCTACTTGTAGAGGCTGCTGTGTGTCACTCATACGGGACAACAACGATGCGTGGTCACCGCCCAGGTCATCATCATGCGGTGGCAATGATTCAACGATATCTTCAGTATCTTGACGATAGCGAGGTGTATAAGTCTGCGTTTCAGAAGTCCAACCACCCTTTTCTTGTAACCTGACACGAGGATCCCTTGTCTCACTAAAACCCATGTCCTCATTATCTTGATATGATGGTCTATAGCTAGATGATGCTTTCGGTGGGATTCTACTGGCTCCCTCAGGACGCGTTATCCTTGGATGAGGAGGAAATGCATCAGCTCGGTGAGGTGATATCGGTGAAACTTGTCGTCTGTAAATCACCCTTTGCCGGCCAGGAGAAGGTGAGCGCCTGAAATGCTGCTCGTCGTCATGCCGCCGCCGCCACTCTGGAGTAGGTGAACGTCTACGAGTAGCAGCTGGAGGATGCCATCTAGGGGACGGTGGCCGCTCGCCCCTCCAACCCCTTTCTATATTACGATCTGATTCATCGGGCCGAAGCCTGCGTGGCCTATAGCTAGTCTCGGTTCCAAACCATTCATCAGAGTCACGCGCCCTTTTCCTTCCAACCATTGGCAAAGGATGGTGCTCTAAGGGAGGCGAATGTAATGCAGGAGAATGTTGTGGATAACGGTCGTTGCGATTGTTGAATTCATGGGAGGTTGCTGGAGGCGGAGGTGAATGATCGCTTGGGGAATAACAACTGGATCGTCGTTGAGATGCCCAACCATCTTGCGTATTATAGTGCTGCTCGTTCTCGCCATCACCCCGCAAGTTACTCGTCTGATCTCGGTCACAATCTTGCACTTCATCAGCATTGAAATAAGCGACACCTGCACTATACACGTCAGAGCCCCCCACAGACACAGGGGTCTCTGGCGTCCTTTCTACGCCTTGCCGAGCTGTGTAGTTATCGGCAAGCTTTTCTGAGGAGCCACCCGCTTGATTGGGGGCACCCCTCAGGTGCATAACTGAGACACTTGCATCAGGCTGGTTCTCGACAGTGTGAGGAATCACAACTGGAGTTGGTTGTATGTGATGAGGACGTATAGAAGTGTTAACGACTGGTCCTGATTGAGCTTGATCTGAAACATGCACGGTACTATAACCAAGGCTTTGCGCGTGGTTGTCAGGCGAAGATTGACCTGGCATGAAAGTTAAATCTCCCGTGGTAATGATGTCGTTTTCAGCCTGTGCTCGGGAGGGATTCACCGAATTGCCATATATGAGAGGTTTGGGTCTCGACTTCGGAGGTATCACTGCATTGACTTCGGTGATAGAACCACTAGCTTCAACATATGGCTCCAATTTGTCTGCACGATTAACAGACAGATCATCAGCACTTGGCGCCGTTGCTAAGACTGCGTTTTCATGCGCCAGATTATTGACATTCTTAGAACCTTCATCAAAGGGCTTGCTATCTCCGTCATCTTCTTTTTTGACTATCAATATGTTGGAGGACTTCTTCTGAATCTTCTCCACACTCGCCCTAGTTTTGACACTACGATCACCGCTTCCACTCTCATCCACTCGTGGCACTACCGCTCTCAAGTGGCGCAGATTTGCGTTTTGTTCGACGCGATTGATATGCGCAGCAGAATTGACTCCATGCTCACTATAATCAGTTGCTTCACGAAACGTCGACATATGTGGAGATGTACTGGAAGATGCGGCAATATAATTTTGCGAGGTTGCCAAGTGACGATTATCTATAGGAGGCGATGGAGTCATGAGCCCTCCGGTTGCCTTTGAGTTTTTCTCAGATGCCAGCGTAATCGAACTGAAGGGCATTTCCGTAACAACTTGACGACCTGCCTCGGTCGTAGCAGGGACGAAGGACGGGCCCAAATTTGCTGCGGAGACATTAGGTGCGTCTCTACCTCCAGATGCGCCACTTGAAGAGGAATGAACGCTCGGTGTTACGGAGGTAAGTCGTACATTGACGCCTACTTTTGCCGTATTGGTGTCTCCGCACTCCTTTAGCTCGGAAATCTCGTTTTCTCCCGAAAGTGACGTATTGCGTCCCTTTACCCTCGCTTTTACTTGTATCTGAGATGATGTCACCGCCGACCCCGCTGCACTTGGCTGCCGAGAATCAGAGGAATTAGAGTCTGATGCTGAAGGCCGTTCTGTACTGCGCATGGCACGAGTAACTGTGACAGATTGAGCCTCTGTGACGCCACCAACCCTAGCTAGAAGTCGTGCATTATCCCTCTCCCTGTCCGCACGTATCTTCGCCGCATTCCTCATACTGGCTTGTTGTTTCATTGCCATGACCTCAGCATGTTGTTTCTTGAACTGCTCCTGCTTCTCCGACTCCCTCTGAGACTCTAGTTCACGGGCACGGGCTTGACTTTCCTGTTGCTCGCGTTGAGTCTTCTCGGCTTCTTCCCGTGCAGCTTGTTCTATATTTGCCGCAGTCATTTGTGCTACCCTCTGACGTTCATCTTCCGCTATGGCCTCCTCCAGCCGCATTTGTTCTTCTCTCGCTTTATCCTGTTCTTTCATACGATCCAGCGCGGCGCGCACATCTTGGCTATCGATCACTGCCCTGTTAACTTTCTCCTCCATAATTCGACGCCAATCCTCTGCCGTTCTGTACCACTCTAGAACTTCATCGCGCCATGCGGAAAAGCGACGCACATCTTCCTCCCTGTCCCTCTTCGCCTCTTCTTCAGCTGCACGACTTTCTTCATTTCGTGAGTGCTCTTTCTCCACAAGCGCAAGGACTGCTTGAGTTTGCACCTCTGCAGTTCGAAGCCCCGAGCACAACGTCTGAGCAGTCTGCAGTAAAACATTGGCATTTGTTTGCAGCGTGTGAACGAGAGTGAGATTCTGGGTGATCAGTGCTTTACTATTATCTTCGGTATTAACTTGCGCCTCATGCATACTTCGGGAAGTAGCAGGCATGATAGAGATAGAGGACGATTGACCACCTCGATTATGATCAGAGGACAACAAAGGGAACACGTCGAAGAGCGGTGGCGCCGATGGTTGAGGTGCAAGCATAGCAAGCACTGCGCTAGCTTCATGTATGCGCGCTTGCAAAGCATCAAAATCTCGCGCAAGTTGCAAGTCTCCGACTACAGCGTTGGCAGGAAGTAATGGATTATCAGATGACAGGATAGACATGCCCTGTGATTGGATAGGTGCACGAGACAAATCTGTGCCCCCAACGAGATGTGGGGATGATGGGTTGCGATCTGAATCATTGCGGGTACGTACGGCCTGATCAACTAAAAACGTGTGGGGCTGTGACGATGCGTTGGTAAATGTTGTAGTTATAGCATCAAATGCCAACGAAGGAAGTTTTTGACAGACTGTATTTTGGCCTCGTTGAGGCAGCCTACTGCTACCCAAAGTGGACGTCGTAGTCGCTGATTGCGTAGATGGAGGTAGAGAGGATAGTTTATTTTCAGACGCCGTTGAAGAATAATTTGGTTGCCCCCGCGGAGGAGGGCCCAGTTTCAAGAAAGGGGCACCAGAACGGACTGCTGCATGCTGCATACTCATATGAGACGATTCAGATGGAAGGAATTCAATGGGTGGAATCAAGTCATTTGATGTTCGATTATTAGAAGTGCGGAAGGAACTTTGATTGGTCGACGAAGGTAACGACATTTGGCCTTTTCCACTTTGACTTTCAGAACTAACAAAAGTGGAATCCTCTGAGGTCAATGCCTGCAATAGGGATGGCCTAGACAGAGGCGGACGAGTAACGATAGGAGATACTGCTGGCGAAACAGGAGGTGTGGGTGAGTGGTATGCTATACTTGGATCAGGTGCCGAAAATCGATAAAGCAATTCAGGCTGCTTTCCGATTACTTGGAACTGAAAATCTGCAAAAGACGGTAGCGAAGTTGCACCAGAATTGCTTGTTGTTGCGCTTATGGTCGTACTGGTTGTGGCAGCAGCAGGAATAGAAATTGGATGATATTCGGATGAGAGACTAAATGCGGGGTCCAGCATTTAACTCCTGATTCAGTGAGAGTGTGAAAAAGGAAATCGAGAGTACTGATTATTGTAAAGTTCCGTTTGACTGGCATATGAGGATCCGTGCAAGTAGATCATGGAAAAGGCGACTTACTTGATAAGGTCGCTTGACAAAATAAACGCAATCTGAAAAAAAGTAAAAGGTCAGTCACGTCTCAACTTAATATAAGGCGAATATTGTATAAAGCGTCGATAACTGGAATCGTATAGCTCAAATTCGAATATGATGATGGAGCAGAGGAAAGGATCGTTGATACCACGATGCGATTATAACAGCGGCCGGGCTTCGGCGCGGCCTCGGTTCCGTTCTCGTTGAACTGATAGGTGCAATATTAATTGGCGCCGTGCACGACATACAGCACACAGCCAGCGACGAGGCATTTCCTGAGGGCTTATAATTCTGCACAAAGGAAGCCAGGAGCTCCTTGTCCTCGTCCTCTTACATGTCACAGCCCTCTGTTCATCAGCTTTTTAGACGTCTTGAAACTGTTGGCAAAGGCGCTTACGGTTCGGTCCACAAAGGCGTACACATCCCCACAGGAAACGTTGTAGCCCTCAAAATCATCAATCTAGATACCGCAGACGACGATGTGGAGGCGATACAGCGCGAAGTCGCTTTATTGACCCAGCTACGAGACGCCCCCAATGTTACAAAGTATTACGGTTGCTATCTCGATGGCCCTCGCGTTTGGATCGTCATGGAGTTTGCTCAGGGTGGAAGCGTACGGACTCTCATGCAGGCATCCAAGGAGGGCGTTATTGAGGAGCGATACATAGTAATTATTGTTCGCGAGGTTCTCGTTGGACTCAGCTACCTCCATAAATCTGCCATCATTCATCGAGACATCAAAGCTGCTAACGTCCTCATCACTGCCTCGGGCAAGGTCATGATCTGTGATTTCGGTGTTTCTGCCCTCTCTGCAACCACAACGAGCAAACGAAACACCCTGATGGGTACACCTAACTGGATGGCCCCTGAGGTCGCCCAGGCAGTCCCCGCCTACGACAGCAAAGCTGATATATGGAGTCTAGGAATCATGGTCTATGAAATGGTCAAAGGTGCACCGCCTCATGCGGACATGAGGGATGCTATCAAGGTTATGCACATGATCACGAGGGTCAAGCCTCCACGCCTCAACGAAGGTGAGGCCAGCAAGGATTTGCGGGATTTCGTATCTAATTGCCTGAGGGAGCTACCTGGAGATGTGCGTCTTCCCACACCGCATATATGTTATTTTTTCTGAATTTATCTCAGAGACTTGCCGCTGAAGAGTTAATCAAGACCAAGTGGATCAAGTCAGTAGCAAAAACCAGCGTGTCTGTTTTGCGGGATCTCATCTTGAGATATGACTCGTGGTTACAAACTGGTGGCTCTCGGACCAGTCTTGCGGAACCCTTGGATTGGGAGAATGAAGAGAAGAAAGAGTCAGTTTGTCACTCTTCTGTACATTCACTCAAATTTCTCACCATGCATATACCACAGCCTACAACGCACAGCTGCAGAAGACTACGACGACGACGACGACGACGTCTGGCAATTTGATACAGTCCGAAGACGATCACTGACTTTTAGCATGGAGGACGATTCATCAAGTCAAGACATAATAGTTCCAGAAGATGAACCCCCTTACTCCAGTACAACTGTTCGTCCCCCTGCTGCTACAAGGTTGCCCAGCTCTCTCCGTGGTTTGTTCAATGAGGACGAAGCCATATCACCGCCTGAATTATTTCGGCTTCCAAACATGTCTTCTCCGTCGCTTATGAATGCTCCGAGTCCTAGTCCATCTCCTATACCCCCACCATCATCTCCATCGCCCGCGAGGGACCGCAGCGCAACTAGGAAGGCGCACACTCCAGAAGATACTAACGATACACAAAGGGCTAACTACAATAACTTCGCCTTCCCACCTAGGACGACAAGTGTCCGTGCCAAGTCTAAAATGTCCACCAGTAATGCTAATACCGACGCTGAAGATGAAGATGACAGACGCACTCCTTTTGTGGGACAGAGCGAGCCTCATCATATCACCTCTGCAGCAGAGTTTCAGTTCCCCTCTCCGCATATAGGGAGCACCGGTCCGCCAAAGGCGACTCCGCGTACATTTGCGAAGTCCAAGCTATCTTCCAAGATTGCAGATAGCGGGGATGAAGAGGTACAGGATGTTTCCGTGTCGGATCGCAACGACCAGAAGCCCATTGTGGCTACTGACTTTCATTTCCCCGCATCTGATCCGTCACATAACGCTGGGCCATCCAATCCCCAACCTGCTTCAAACAAATCGCATAACAGAATATCTCCGACCCACGTGAGCGCATCCAATACAACAACACCTCCACAAATTTTGCACCAGCCCACGTATTCCCTTGATACTACATCCTCATCTCATCCAAATCCTCGACGTTTCCCAGCTAATGGAGCTCTCCCTTTACCTTCATCGATTAACCGAGCCTACTCTGCTGATGTACTCACTCCTGACTCTCCTTCATTTCCAGCTCATTCAGGGGCTGCCTCTAATATTGTAAGGAAACCTAGTCTTAATCGGCAGGCATCAGTCGCAGTTATGGAAAGTACCCCAAATGCTCCGTTATCCCCACTTCTACCCCCTACGAAACCCTTCGCCATGGGCGCGAGAAGCGTTAGTCCTTCTAGTAAACGGGGTGACACACACTTGGCATTGACATTACCAGGACTCAAAGATGCTGTGAAGGTAAGCCTTTAAATTGACTGACATGTGTTGGCTATGTCCTAACTTCGCCTAGATACCCACCTTAACATCAGAACACCAACTAGGCATGTCTGATTTGTTACCGCCATCGCCCTCAGCTCTTACCCATAGTAGCCGCCCATTCAACCCTTCTCCAAGCGCACTCAGTTCTTCGGTTGCAGGAGAAAGTTTCTTCACTGACTACTCGAAAAATGCAGCAGCATCATCAAGTTCCCTCTCGCTTCCCCAAATTCAATCTCCAGCATCCATTGATCTCCGGCTGAAACCTGGATCATCTCTCTCACATACATACATTAACGGTACTTCATCTATGCCAGCCTCGATAGATACCTGGTTAGGCCCGCCTGTTCACCCGCTCGACTATCGTGCATTGATACACTCACCAGATTCAACGCTCGAACGGCTGGCACAAACGGTAGATGATCTTACTCAGTGGTTGTCTGTGGTAGAAGTTGGCTTCACAGCTATGCTTGAAAAATCTAAAGAGGAATCAATAGCAGAAGAGCAAGAGCAAGAGGACTCTGCGCCAGAGAACTACAGCAATGGCCATGTCAATTCTGGAACCTAACAGCCAGTTTACTTTGAATCTGTCAGGGGACCGTCATTTATATCATAATCCGTCATCGCATACCATAATGTGCATCTATTGGTATATTACTGCATAAATACATTCCTTCATTCCATGCAATCTGATCAACCAGATTTGTGCGGCAGTGAAAAGCTACTTAAGCACTATCTGCATCAAACAAACTGATGTTTCACAAGGTATTCAACGATAATTCGGACAGCCTCTGCAACATCGCATTCGTCGGTCTTGATGTGTATTTCAGCATTCTCGGGCGCTTCATACGGTGCAGAAATACCAGTGAATTCTATACATTTCTGCTAAGCAACCCACAGATTTCGAAATGTTGGAAGACAAACCTTTTATCTCTCCAGCTCGCGCCTTCTTGTACAGCCCTTTTGGATCACGTTGTTCAACAACGCTCAGAGGAGCATCGACGAATACTTCGATGAAACTGAGACCTGCTTTATCGTGGAGTTCACGGGCCAGCCGACGATCTGCTCGATATGGGGAAATGAATGCGGTGACAGCAATACAAGCAGAATCTGCAAACAGTTTCGAAACCTGGTAAAATTGGGATTTGTCAGGAAAGATGCAATCGTGAAATGTCATTGCCATACCTCTCCGATCCGCCTGATGTTCTCCGTCCGTGATGCCTCGTCGAATCCAAGATCTTTATTCAGCCCAAAGCGTATATTATCGCCATCGAGACGATAGGTGAATTTGTGGAGATGTAGGAGATGTTGCTCGAGGGCACACGCAATAGTGGACTGCAATCAAAACGTCAGCTGCATATATCATAATCAGGTTCTGCACTCACCTTTCCACTGGCACTGAGGCCAGTTAACCATATTGTCACCCCCTTTTGTCCGAGCGACTCAGTCCGTGATGCTGAATCAACAGAACCTGAAAGAAGCCTTCAGAACTCGAATATCTTTTATCTTTGCTTCTGTTCTGACGACTGAACATACCAGCATGGAATGTAATGTTCGTGGCCATGAGTACCGTTATTTATCGACCTGGATGTGTACGTATACCGTCGATCCAATGATCTTATCAATTTTGCTTCCAGTGATAAGAGCTAAGTTTCAAAATCACTCGCACCTGCTCTATACACGGCGATATTGGGCTGGATGTATTGTTCTGGGAGTGCAAACGTTTACTATTTTCGAAACGAGGGCCATTTTAATTATGAACGACCGTGATCGATGACTGTACACCAAAGAAATGTCGCAATTTCGTCGAAATCATGATGACTGGGAATAGTACAAACGGTATCAATAGCATAGAAAAACAGAAAACTAACTTCAAATTTACATCTCCCAAAAAAAAAACCGCACAGCAGAGGCACATTCCCTTTCTTTGTTTACTTTGTATTGTAATATTCCCCAAAATCATAAACTATTACTGCATACCCATACCACAATTCGTTTGATCGCGTCCGTTACCTCCTCTGTACAGAGAGGCTGACCTACTGGCGGGCAATGCAAGAATAAGACTTTGGAAGCCTTATCGTGTTTCATGCCCGACCGCTTTCCTTCAGCCAGCGAACAGTAGTAAATGAAGTCACAAAGGTAATGGCCTGCGTCCATCGAAGTGTATATCTGCTACGAAAGAACACAGCAAATCGCTACTCAGTTTCGCCAAAAACCCAACAAAACGGACTAACCTCGATTCCTTCCCTCTTAAGATGTTGAACTAGTTTCTCCACATCAATGTCCGTGTATATTTCTTCTGGAAAGTTCTCGTATCCTTTCCCAAAACCACGCTTGGGTAGCTCGCCGCCATCAGTTGTAGTCTCCAGCGCATACTCACCCAACCTCGCCCTCTCCATTCGCTCTGCCTCAGATGGCTCTGCAGGGCGTCTTTTCGCGTCATCTGATGCGATACGGACGAGAGGCGCAAGGCAACCCTTGGAATCTTTCATATTATAGCCAAGTTTGTGACCCTGCCTTTCCATCCGCAACGGCCCTCTTCCCGCTACACCCACGTGAAAAATGAGATCATAGCCATCAACTGGCGGTGGGATGGTAGGATACAAAGGGTCCATCGAGGTAGGCAAGACAGGAGGGCGAGCGTGCAATCCGGGAGCAATGGCCAGGACACCCTCGTACGTGACGGGTACCTCGAGAGTCGTGATGTGAATTTGTCGAGGCATCTGTCCGACTTCATCTGTCTGCTCCAACACGATCTGATCGTCGCACACAACCGGCTCAGAAGGAACATCGATGTTGAGAACGGTATTGTGCAACGGTTTTACGGCCAACCATGATGGGTTTTCAAGATAGCGAGAAAATGGCTAAGCTTACACGTAAAGTCAACACTGCTCGTACAATACGAGTATAGCAAAAGATAAGTTTTCATAGAAAAACTCACACCAAAACCGGTGACCAGGACGCGAATGGGATTTTCCTTGAGAGTCTGGAGAGTTGCACTGTCGATAGCTGGCATCGTGGCTTATCAGTATGGCGTATAGGATAAATCAGGAAAGCACGAGTGCGCACGGGCCACACGGCGTGGTTATGCAAAGAAATTGCCAGTAAGGAGAAATTCAATGAGGGCCTTATAACTGTGACTAGAACAAGGAGCAGAAAAAAGTACTGTGCTGTGCTGGCACTGCAAACAATCTACGCGTGAATTTGTTCGCGCCTTGACCAGTCGGATATCGACGGCATAGCACTTAGTAAGACCCCGAAAACTCAACGGCACCTCTCAAAACTTTACATTCCAGAAGAGTGAGATCCAGTCCCACAAGGCATAACTGTCGGGTGTAAAGCCCCTTATAAGCATTCTGAAGCAGAGCAGAAGAGGCACAAGGCACAGGGATCATCACGATGTGATGCAGCCCGGCATCTACTTCACACCCTAGTACTCTTGCGATCGCTCTCCCAGACGTACGCGGTTCACCCAGTGGGGTGGTAATAAAAATCCACACACCATGTCGTAACGACTTGCGAAGGCGACGTGACCAGGAGGTGGAAAGACGGACAATGCCAGAATACCCTAGCCTTCAAAGCGGTGCTCATCAAAAAACGTACGAGAAACACGCTTCAGATTACACGCCAAGCAGACGAGGACTGCAAAAAATGCACTATGCGAACGGGATATGTCGAGGAAAGGGTAAATTGTTATCCGCAGCATACATGGTTATGGGCTACCCTAACAATCTAACGCCATCTATTATACCGATTCTAAAGCAGATATGAGGTAAAGAATCATAGATATTAAGGAGAAAACATACGTTGCAGAAGGTTGTTCAGTTTGTTCACCCTCGATGAAACACTAAGGTCGATGGTCTTGTCACCAAAATCAACAACAATTCCACCCAACAAAGCCGGGTTGACCTGAAGCGGAACAAAGTAAGCGACACGAAACGTTGTAACAAACAAAATACGGTATACCTTGTTCGTCACTTTCAAAGACTTGGCTTGCTGGACAGCGGAAGACTGTTTAAGAACAGTCTCTAGCCGGGAAGAAATATCCCTGGGCAAAGGAGAAGCGGATGTAACTGTGACCGTCAACTCTCCCTTGTACTTGGCAACGAGCTCATTGAAGCCCTCGATTACTCCTTGTGTCTCTCCAAGTCTGCCATTCTCCGAAAGGATCGCGAACAAATTTTTTGTGACGTCGGATATAGGTTCTTTCTTGGCACCAGTGCCCTCCGCGCGAGAATACAACGTCGCAAGACCCGCACTGCGGTCGTTTGCTGAGAGCGTCGGGTTCGTGACGAAGGCGTTCAGCTCGGGAGTCTCTTTGATGGTGTTAGAGATGGCGTTTAGTTCCGTCTGAACTTTGCTGAGAACCTGTGGTGATTTTGCCAGGGCAGCCGAGTATGCAGCATTGGAATATTTCAATGCTATGGACGACGCAGCACGTCGTCCGATACCAGCTGAGACAACAGAGGAGCGAAGAGCTGAGCACAACATTGAACACCGAATTCTGAAGTGTGCAAAATATCCTTGTCGACGTCTACACCCGTCAGCAAGCGGAGTTACAAACGAGCCCGGAGCCACCCGTCCTCAACTCAAATTAGATAAGCACATGATACAGTAAGAAGAAGAGAACTAGAAGTCCAATTTCACAAATGCTATGACAGTGTTGCATATTACAGTTCAAGTAGTGTACAATCTTCCCTTTTTCGTCACAACCCGCGTTGGCTCTCCTATCGCTTTTCTTTTCGAAAGCGTTCAGCAAGGTATCTGTCAAAGAGCTCAGCAAATTCAACCAGAAGAACACGAAGATAACTGACCCTTCAGCACCCCACAAGGAGAGCAGTCCCACAGAGATAATAGAGACAATCTGCCTGTCCCACCTTTGCCTGTCCCAGTTGATAAGACCAAGATAACCAACCGTACCGAGAACGGCCACATTGACTATAGAAATGACGTCAAGTTCATGTCTTGGTCATGAAGCAAACACTATACCCAGACCAACAAGACCGCCCAAAACACCTGGACGAAGGATGTGTTCTCGTGCAGAGGTGTAGAACAACATGCCTTCTTGCCTCGCACGGTGCTCTTCCTCTCTTCCCATGGGTGTCTGAAGGTGCTTCTCTGCAGCGTAACCCTCTGCAGAGAGCAATAACAATGTACTAGCGATAGCAGAACTGATGGCTGTTCTGTCACGTCGCAGGTCGGGTCTTGTATAAAATGCGTAACCGCCAGCTGACAAAAGACCGACATTTACTAGAGGTCAAAGTTCAACAAAAAAAAAATTCACTAATGAAAGACTTTAAAAGCACGTACCAAGACCCAACAGGCCACCAGCCACACCTGGCCGGAAAAGATAGTGCTTGGTGAGCTGCCACAAGTAGGCACCTTCTGCTTCAGCTTCTTGTAAGCGCCTACTTCCCGGTGAATTCTTCTTGCCTCTGCCCGCACCCGATGAACTTGGAAGTTCGCCACGAATGAAGTCTTCGGGAGGGCGATTTTCGGAAGTATATGTAGCTGGCGTTTCTCTGAAATCTGATGACACGACATTGACTTTGCTAGCGTCGTCTGCAATATTGTCAACAGAAGATGAATGGGTGTTCAGGAGCGACGGATTAGCGTGAGGCTAAAATGCAATCTGTCAATGAACAAAAGTGTCAGTAAGGGTAGTGGGCCCGTACCTGTTGGGAAGGGGGAGGTGCGTCGTGTGCGGCGATAGAAGCATATGACATGGTAAACAAATTGATAGGAGGAAATTGCAATGTGGTCTCACTGCGAGAACAGCAAACTTAAGAGGATACAGAGCATGATGTCACTGCAAGGTAGAACAGACGTCATGGCATTGCAGGTCACGTGCGTAATATACATGTCACAAATGAGTCACAGAAATAGAAAGAAAGAAAAAACCTGTGGTGGAGTAAAGCAGTCGATGAGCATACAGCAGACACATCACATAAAATTTAAAAGAAAATAAAGAATCAGATGGCTGTTCTTAGTTTTTGTATATGGTTATCACCATCGCCAGAATTGGCTTCGGAGGTTGGTGATTGAAAAAATCATCAGAAGGTGGGATAAAGAACCGCCGCTCACCTACGCACTGCACTAGCAAAGCTGTAGCCAAAGCAGATATCGTTAAAAAGTATAAGCCTAGAAACATAGTATAGTCAGGACACAAAAACGAACAAGCAAACGACATGAAAAAAATCAGAGATGCAACGTATTGGCTGTGTGCTCTACCATTCGTCTTCGCTCGTAAGCTACGACTGGGGCGGCAACGAAATCATCAAGATAAAAGCCAAGAAACAATTCTTACCTAGAGTTTTGATCTGTACCTGCTCAGCAAATTTGTCACACAACGCGTCGACATTGTCAAGAAAATGTTGAGGTATCCCGCTCCTTATTTATCCAAACATTGCATGGACCGTGCGTGAGAATTAATTCTTACCCGCTGGCAGTAACTTAGGAAATGGCATGTTATGAACTATAGTAAAGAAAGGTATCGTATCTGGAAGGTATACCGATACCATAGCGCTTGTGATATAAAGCGAACGTGGGTCATATGGATAAATCATAGCACCGACATGATAAGAGGGAAAATAAGGAAAATGGTAATGAATGCAACGAAACAAACAAAGAAAACACATCAGCAGATTCAAGAGGACATGAAAGATTAGAAGACGTCCATGGAATGTGGACAGTCAGCCGCTATATGCCCATGACTCTCGCAGTCTACACAAAATAGATCAGAAGGGTCTGCGGTAACGCTCAACTGTGGCTGTCCGAGCTTCGAATTGCCGTTGGGTGTCGCATCGTCCTTCAGCAGGTCGCAGTTGAAAATATCGTGGCCTGGCCTCTCGCAAATCTCGCACACTTGGATATGTTGCGTGTGTCCAGATAAACTGTCCATGCTGGAAATGCTGGCCGTCGACGATGAATCGCGTTGCTTTCCTGCTTGCATCGGCTCAAGGCTGTTCTTGGACGATTTCTTGCGAGTCAGCTTCTCTTTGAGCCGTTCAACTTCTTGCTCAAGCTCATCCTGACAAAATATTAATATCATATATCACATGAAAATGGCTTGAACCTACTTCATGATAAATCTGTCCAGTTGCAGGCATCATTGAACGCCATGCAGTCTTAACGTCTAGAAATAACATACCTTAGATTCCACTAGCGCTTCCAGCTCGCTGATCTCTTTATTCAGCTAGACAGATCAGGTAAGTACTGCGCATATACAAGAATTAGGATAATGAGACATACATCATGAGTAATGCGAGCATGCTTCATCTCTACTTCATTCAGACGCTTGCGGAGTTGTTCAATTTCGAGCTACATTCACATGAGCAGCAGCCAACAGATGTAAGAACCTTGGACGCACCTCATATTTGACCTTTTGTTCCTTGAATGCCATCTGTAGTGATACCATATCACTAGACTCCAGACCAGGAGACCTCGCAGAGCCGGCTTCCAGTATAGCTTCTTCATGCAACAGACTTTGCTCGACATGCTCCTCGAGCTGCTTAAGCTCCTAAAACAACTTTCAGAGGGCATCATATATCAGGGATCTCTCAATGCTTTACCTGGCGGAGCTGTTCAGTTTCAGAAAGTTCAGAAAGGAGCAGCTTGTTCTCAGCTTCCAAGACCCTGTTGCGTTGAGCAGCAGCGACATTCTCCTTCTGTAATTCTTGGACTATATGCCTGCATATAACTTATCAGCTTGTGCATGAATACTCACTCAGAACTGTACTCACTTCAAGCCCGTAATCTCTTCTCGCGTAGCAGCAGCCTGCGATTTCGAGGGAGTAGAAGGTGGACCACTGACTGAGACCTCGCGGTTCAACCTCTTCTTCAGGGCTTCCAGCTCCAAAGTCCGTTCTTCCAACGTCTGGCGGAGAGATAGCAATATCTGCTCCGCTTCCCGGTCGGTCTGCGGAGCATGGTTAAGCACGTACTCAATACTCGCACTGACAAGCTTACTGGAGAGGTCGACTCTTTCTCTGATTCGGCCTTGAATTGTGCAAAGCTCTCAGTAACTTCTCGGGTAGCCGCACGAGATTGCTCCAACAGCGTTCTAAGTTCTGAGATTTCTTCTGTCAACCGTGCCCGTTCTATAGCAGCTCGGTTCGCAGCTTCTGGCGACTTTGGAGTGTCAACTCCAGCACCAGTTACTAAATTATCGAGATTCTTTAAACACGAAAGTCAGAAAGAATAAACAAGTGGCTGGGAGGGAAAATTTACCGTAAGTTCCGCTCTCAAACCTTCGATTTCCGCTTGAGCGTTCTCTAGGGCTAGTGTACTTTCCCTCAAAGCTTCTTCAACCTCCTCCACACGCCCTTTGGCAAGGGTCTCGGCCTTCAGGATCTGTTCAACCTCCCTTCGTCCTTCATTAAGTTCATTCTTCATCGCTTCCTCCTTATCCTTGTAGCGTCTGATGCGCTCTCGGATAGCAACTTCTTCTCTTTCTGATGTCGTACGTACATCTTCAAGTGTGTCTTCCAAAGAAGATATCTTCCTTTGCAGGTGCTGTACTTGTTCCCTTAAGTTCTCATTGTCGATTTCGGCGGCTGAAGAAGCACGTTGTAGTGCAGCACTGGGTGACATAGGCATTGTGGACTTCTTCACTTGATCTTCCAGCACAACTATTCGATCTTCAAGCTCATATCGCTTGGTATCCGCTTCACTCAGGCGCTCTTCATAAAGAGCGATAGTTTCCTACAATAGCTTCCGTCAACATCAGAAAAATCACAGGAGCGAAGAGCCTACCTGGCCTGCCTGACGTAACTCATTAATCTCTCTTCTATCATGTTCAGACTCTGTAGTGAGCTTCTCGTTACGAAGCTCAAGAGAAGAGATCTCGACATTCTTCGCCTTCAAAATAGTGTTGGTTTCATGCTCTACTCCTTCCTTAGTTTCGATGGCTTCCTTCAAGGTTTTGACCAAATTATCTCTGTCCGTCAGATTTACCTGGAGGTCCGCGAGACGCATTTCAGTATCACTTTTGGTTCTATTCAGTTCCGCCTGAACCTCCTGAGAGGACCGTTCGAGGGATTCGACCTTGGACTCTCGTTCTTTGAGGGAACGGTCTGAAGTCCTTAGTTCAGATTCTAAATCGGTTATCCTCTTGAGTGCTGCATCTAATTCAGTTTGTACGGCGCTCACGAGCTCCTGAGCCCTGGAGTCTTCGGGTTTGCTCGCCACAGCGCCTTCTCGCAAAGTGGCGTTCTCGCGCTGAAGAGAATCTATCCGAGATTCGAGGTCATCGATACGGACTTGGTATATCTGGTTATCTGAACCCGCAGATGGCAGAGAAGTCCTCGATGCAGGACGGCCAGCCGCAACTGCCTTCCCGGTTATCAACATGTTGATCTTATCTTGTAACGCCTGCCCTGTGTTTTCCAAATCCGAGATAGATTGCTTTTCCGTAAGCATCGACGTATCTTGGATAGGTGGGTCATCGTTCAGTGAAATCGAGCGAGTACTGATCAAATTGCCAGGGGAAGGTGGGGGAGGCATTGCGACTGCACTGGGAACTCTCGGCCTAGGCGTGGCTAACGATGGGCGACCCTTGGATCCTGGGGTGAGATATCCACTATTAAGTCCAGTACTCCGCGCCCCAGAGGCTTTGGGCGTGCTGAACGGAGACATGGTAGTTTTAGTAGGTGAATTAAAGCCTAATGAGCCTTGAGTAGTAGGAGATGAGACGGAACGAGACGAGAGATCTGGGAGGCTAGTAGAGCCTACACTGGGGCTGCGCGTACTTAATTGCTTGGCGGTTAAGCCAACATATTTGGATGCACGAGACCCCATTGTAATCTTGCTTTCCGGAGTATTAGGTTTTGCTGAAAACTGCATAGACGAAGGAGGGACGCTTGTGCTGGTTTGTAAGGTAGGTTTGGGACGAGCACGAGCGGCGGGTGTAAGGCCTGGCGTGATACGACCAGTAGATATAGACGGTGCCATCTTTCCGCTGAAGGAAGGTGTAACTCGACCGTTGGATATCGATGCAGAAGGAGTTATCCTTCCGCTGGCAAGAGAAATAGACGATGAAGGTGTGATTCTCCCGGAAAATGATGGTGTGATGCGGCCGCTGTAAGATGAAGCGACCGACGAGGGGCGATAGTTCAGACCCACAGTTGGTGCTGAGAGTTTGGCCGTAGCTACAAAAACTCCACAATTAAGAGGGCATGTAAAGTAAATCTTCCTAGAATTATGGGGTCAGTATGGAACAACCATGTATGCAGACACGATGGTGGAAATGCAAAAGTGGTACCCGAACGGCGCAAGATCGAGATAGCACCAACAGCAGAATATGAGCTCCATGTGTGAGAGCCGTCTGCCTGGTATACTACTGAATTCGCGGAGTCAAGGGCAGTGGGTTAGGCATACCTGACTACGCCACCGCTCTCGTTCGAATTGAAAGACGTTCGTACAGTACACGTATTTGATAAAGGCACAGATACTCACCCGTTGACAGTTCCGTTGTTTTTTCCCTTCCCAGAAAATCCACCACTAAGCTCAACGCCTGCCCAGAGTCCGGCCTTTCCTTCAATCTCCCCGATATACCTCAAAGTGCCCTCGTACCCTAGGGATTCAATCCTGACATTGTCTCCAATATCAAAGACCTTTCCAGCTCTGCTAACGCTTCTTCCAAATAAATCTGACTGACGGCTTGCTGGGCGTGCGGGGGTTTTCCTATGGTTAGCGGTGGACGATGAGGCGACCGAAGAAGGGCGACCTGCTACGGAGCGTCGCCCAGACTTCAGGAAGCTGACATTTGCAGGAGGTGAAGGTGGATGAGAAGTGGTGCTTGAGAGACTTGTACGATGCTGAGCGGGGTCGTTGGACTTGATTGCGTCTGCAAATGCGCGAGACATGTATTCGAGGTCCTGGTCTGGGGCTGCATTCTGAGCGCTGGAAGAAGAGCGAAATCTACCTGGTGTAGGTATATTGCTGACTTTACCAGGAGTGGGTATTCCAGAATACCTGGGCTTTCCAGGTGTTGTCGACATTGGCTTTCTTTTCTTTCAGACGTTGTTCAGACTTCGAATGCAAACCAAAGTGTGAACGTCCAAACGCGTCTCCCTCAGCCACGTGACATACTGGCAATCACTCCGTAGCATTCTCCAATTGTCCATCTCAGGCGCTCCGGCACAGCAGATCTAGGGTGATTTAATTCGGGTCTACACATGTCTTATCACATCATGTCGAGTTATGCAAACAATATATAATTGCTTTGTGGTCATCTTGTTGAGATGGCGACGGACGAGTCCACATGATGTTTCATAGGAGCAAGACAAGACTAATTTACAACATGTTTAATAAATTAAGATTCTTCGATGTTACACAACCATGCATCGCTATGCACAACTTATGCTTATTTGAGAGCACAATTTTAGTTGACCGCGACAGTCTGCAAAGAGTTGACATAGTCAACCCTGTATTGGTTTGCATCTGTCTCAGGGCCCCTGTTGTAGGCGATCCATTTCGGCTCATCCTGTACATATTGACATTCAATACAGGCCGTAAACAGTATAGTAATGTGCTTACTTTGAATAACCTCATGGTCCTGACGGCATTGTTTTCATCGAGAGTGAAACGATGGTAGATACCAGCAGGAAGGACCATCAGATCGCCCGCACCCATGTGGCAGCGGATCCAGGATTCGGTGTCGTGTTCTTTGATACGGTCAAAGTGAGGACAAAATGTTGCTTCCGGGGTTGAAGACGAAGACATACCACGGACATCAAAGAAACCACTTCCTTTCATGATGTACCTGATTTCTTCATCCTCATGCATGTGCCTGCAATCAGACCCGAGTGAGCTACAAGAAACGATAATTGCAGTGAAACTACGACCACTTACTCGTGGTAAAAGGTTTTAAGCTTTACCTCCAATTGATCGCCCAGCGACTCCTTGCTAATGGCAATCACATCTCGGTTTTTGTAGTTTCTCTCTTGAGCAACCTCGTCAACTTTCCGTTCGTACAAACCTTCCTCGTCAATCGGGATGTGCCAGTGAAGGACACCGATAGACTTGAGGGTCTCGTCAGAGACAGAGTTCCCAGAATCATGAGGAAGACGCTGATCGCCTGGCAAGTTATCAAAGTAATAAGCTCTCATTGTGAGTGGTACAGTGGAAGAAGGTGGAAACAAATGGAGTTCGTGAGTGGCTGGACTACTTATACCTGTGTCACGCAATCATGAGATCGTTCTACGACAGTATCCGACTTTGGAACAGCTTATGAATAGCTCAGATGGCATGGAGCTTTCTTCGGTTCTCATCACTGTGATCCACGAACTTCGCTCAGTCACCACTGTCCCCAAAAAGTGATCAGTTACTCAATGTATACAATTAGTATACTACTGCGACCCGTTAAATTTTTTAGAAGTCAAAATCAGATCACCATACAAAATCGTCAATCATTTTGGTGTAGCCCTGGACCACTGTCGTCATATATCGAGTTTAGACCTCATAGACCTATGTCCCTGGATGAAAATTGCATCTGACAAATAAAAGCTAGCCACGATATAGACGGACAGAGTCCAACGATAGCAAGAATCGACAGGTATGTATAACTTGAACGGATAAAAAGGGGGTCGTGGTAAGGAACTTGAGTCATGGGATGTGATTCAGCGGAAAGTCGGGCCTCCGTGTAAACTATGGGCAAGGCTATGGGTCTAGAAACAATGCATGTCCCTAGGTGTCTATCAACGTCAGTTGACTAGTTCGCAAAATATACTTGGAGACATACCATGTCAATCACAGACGATGAAAATAAACAACAATCACACTGGGCGACTTGTCATGGGGGCGAAGCCTTGGGTTCACGCCACGTTTACAGTCGGTGCATCCTAAGATTAAACCTACCGGCACTCCGTGTGTCTCATAGGCCTTTAGTTGCGGGTCATCCATTCAAGAGAGAGCAAGCTCAAGATTCAAAGAATAGAAGACGTCCAAGACATGCATGTCCCACAAATCATTGAGCTTGGCTGGAGCCGTGCTATCGGAGTCACAATGGCGGGCGGCGATAGCCGTAAACCCAAAATTTTGCAGCTCGACAGCGCTTGCCCCATCGCCAACCAAGGCATACAGCACAGCGGATCCATATTTACTCCAAAATGTCGCGATTTTTCAGACAAGCCGGCGATTCTGATTCTGAATCTGAGGAGTCCGATGAGGAGCTCTTGACTAGCGGTGACGAAGATGCCCCAGCAGCCAAACCTGCCGCCAAACCAGCCATGTCTCGTTTCTTGCGAAAAACTGGCAGCGATTCCAGCAGCTCAGATTCTGAATCTGAATCGGATGATGACGACGATAGCGATGGTTCGGATGATGAGGCGAAGGTGGAGAAGAAGAAATCGAGGTTTGTACGCAGTGATTCCGAGGACGAGGAGAGTGACGAGGATGTCAAACGAGTGGTGAAAAGTACCAAAGATAAACGATTGGAAGAAATCGAGGCTACTGGAAAAGTAATGGATAACGGGTTAAAGATCAACGACTGGGTAGCCATATCTGGAGGTGAGTCTGTTGTCCGTTCATATCTACCTGTGGGTTTAACCTTTTTCACACAGAGTTCGACAAGTTGCTGCGTCTTGTGCAGCGGCAGAGCAATGTTGCTGAACCGATCCCACCATTCTTTATCCGTACGCTTTCGAGTTTAGAAACATCGCTCAATGTAGCACTGGCTAAGGAGAAAGAGGCGAAGAAGAAAATGAATGCTACCAACGCCCGTGCCCTCAATTCCATGAAACAGAAAGTGAGAAAAACGGCAAAGGAGTATGAAAAGGAACTGAAACAGTATCAAGAGGTATGCAAGAATAACTACACTAATGAAAACAGTGTCTATAACTGGAAATAGGATCCTGAAGCATTTGAAAGGGAATATGCTGCTCATGCTCCACAGGCGGAGACCGTAGTGAAAAAGAAAAAAGCAAAGAAAGCACTTGAAGATACTGATGCCGAGGAGGAAGAGGCAGTTGACCAATTTACTACAGTTGGAAAAGGTGGTAAAGCTATGCAGTTCACCGCCGATGCTATCTTCAAGACACTTCAGCTTGTTAATGAAGCTCGTGGAAAGAAGGTAATTTCGACCTGCAAATTTGTACATTCCTTTTCTAACTGTATGGCAGAACACCGACCGAGGAGAACAAATTCGTATCTTGGAAAAGCTACTAGAGGTTGCCGCAACATCCTACCAGCACATTCGCGTCCTACTTGCTCTCGTTTCCTCGCGATTCGATTACAATTCATCCATCACTTCGTATATGCCAGTGGATCTGTGGATTGCTGCACAAAGCGAGATTGATCAGCTCGTTTCGATAGTTGCCGCTGATACCTCGTATTCTGTGCAGGAAGTTATCGAAGATTATGATGAGCTTGCTGAGCGCTTACCAGCTACCGAAAAAGATGGTATTGTACGGGTTCGGGGCAGCATCATCAGCTTCATTGATCGGTTGGATGACGAGTTTACAAAAAGTTTACAAAACATTGATCCTCACGGTACGGAGTATATCGACAGGTTGAAGGATGAAAAGGTTCTTTACCGCACGATATGCCGCGCTCAAGCATTTTATGAGCGTACGAAACAACAAGACCCTCTTGCTAGAGTGGTCATGCGACGCCTGGAGCATATATATTCCAAAGTGCGTCATATATGCTCGTTAATCCACTCCATTCTAATGTAATGTTTATTTTCTTTTTAGCCTGATCCGGTTGTCCAAGCTCTGGAGTCATCATTAGCCTCTTCTGACATCGTTCCCACCACGACACTTGCTTCTGGTGACACGACGTCATCACTTATCCACTCTCTTTGCGTTCATCTTTACAAGGCCGATAATTCACTCCTACGAACAAGAGCTATGCTCAGCCATATCTACCATTTCGCTCTCCATAATGACTTTTACACCGCTCGCGACATGTTCCTCATGTCGCATCTCCAAGAATCGATTCATTCGGCTGATGTTGCTACACAAATCCTGTATAACAGGACAGTCGTACAACTTGGTCTTTGCGCGTTTAGATGCGGCTTGATTAAAGAAGCTCAAGCGACCTTACAGGACATCTTCACCGCTCAGAGGGTCAAAGAACTTCTCGCACAAGGTGTCCACCAACAAAGGTTCCAAGTCTTAAGTCCAGAGCAGGAGAAAGCTGAGAGGCAGAGACAGCTACCATTCCACATGCACATCAACACAGAGTTACTCGAAGCTGCTTTCCTTGTTTCCAGCATGTTGGTCGAAATACCTCTCTTGGCCAGCATTGAATCAGAGGAACTCAAGAGAAAGGCGATCTCAAAACCATTCCGTCGACTACTTGACTTTGCAGATCGTCAAGTTTTCACGGGTCCTCCAGAAAGTACTCGAGATCACATCATGCAAGCCAGTAGGGCTTTGCAAGATGGCGAGTGGGAGCGTTGCCGCGATTTGATACAAAGTATCAAGATTTGGAGCTTAATGCCAGAAGTAACGTCGGTGAAGGAAATGTTGGCAAAGTAAGCCCGCTTTTGATTTGTATAAAGTCATCATTTTCTAATCCTTCTGTGTAGGCGCATACAAGAACAAGGTCTCCGCACGTACCTCTTCACCTATGCTCCTCATTACAACACACTCTCTTTGTCTCTTCTATCGCGAACGTTCTCGCTGCCACTTCGTACTGTCACGTCCACGGTTTCCAAGATGATTTGGAATGAAGAGCTATCAGCCTCCCTTGATCAATCTGCGGGTGTCATAGTCTTCCACCGTGTTGAACACTCACGCCTACAGCAACTGGCTCTAGTGGTCGCTGATAAGGTTAGCGCAATGGTTGAGCAAAACGAGAAGACTCTTGATCTCAAGCTCGGCGGTACCGGCGGATGGGGTGATAGAGCCGATGGTGGAAAGGGAGAAAAACGTGGCGAACAAACACAAGAACGCCGTGGCCGGGGTGAGCGTGTCAGGGGCAGTACTCGTGGTAAGTTCCGATGGTATTTGTCTGATGCCGTTTCACATCTCCCCCTTACAGGTGGCATGCGAGGTCGGGGTGCACGGTTTGCCCAAGGACTGGGGAACCAGATGTCAGGACATTCGTCGCAAGCAGCACGGTGATACTAACTATACATTCACTGTTATGTTGTACTTCCTTATACATCTACATGTCCTTTTTTGCTCTCAACTCTGCGTTTGGAAGATTCGATATCGCGTAAGGTTTTAAATAATTTCTATAATTGCTAGCAAGCGGCTCTTTCAGATATTTTCGACGATAAAGTACGCTGCGACACCTTGATGATGGTACCAAATCTTCTAAGTTTCAGACTCTTCGCTCTCATCTTCATCTTCATCCTCCTCGTCCTCCTCTTCATCTTCATCGTCATCTTCATCACTACTACTGTCTTCAGGGCCTGCTGCCCAATCTGCTACATCGAGCTTTTCATTGCGATAGGATCCTGTGGTCCTTTGAGTCAGAGTCCCAGTGGTGGACATGGTGGACACTCACCGTTTTCTTCAACTTCATAACCAGCTTGAGTAACACATCGGATCAGTTCAGCTTTGACTCCAACCGTCGTGTTTTTCCCCAAAATACATCCCTCTAACTTAGCACTATAATAGCAACAAAATGTTATATATCACGAAAGCTCAGATCAAAGAAACAATTTACCCATCTGATATGACGCAATGGTCCAAAAGTACACATCCAACAATTTTGACCATCTTTCCGATCACGCAGTGGCTCCCAACTATTGATCTTTTGATGCTTGTCTTCTCTTCGACGCGAGTGAAGTCGCCTATCGCAGAATCTGAAGAGATGTTCGCTTTCTGGTCGATGAGGGCCCTTTTCTGAGGCTCCGATGGGAGCGAGTAGGAAGTGCTTGTGAGGAACTAAGTTTCTTCGAACGTAAACATGACAGTGAAAGGATTCGAAATATGTGAAAGAGATCGTACGTGTCGATTAACATCCAGGTATGATCCCAAATTGTTCGCCCTTAACGTGAAACCATTTTCCGCCCGATGGATAATGACCCCTATACGGAGACTGCTGGTGATAGATTGATCGATGTCGGATTCTGCGGGCGACGATGGCATCGATAGGCCGATTCTACTTTGCTGCGGTGATGATTCTGATGTTCGAGGTTCGAGAGTAGTTAACTTGATCTTCGCGTACACATTTGTATGTAGTGTAGAGTGCTTCATAGATATCGAATTTGATATCGAATCAGCCAACGCACCCAGGGCTAACAGAAGAAGTGAACTAAGTGAAACAAGATTGTTAGATGATGAAACAAACCATGACCGTATTTTATTCGCTTGGTGTTTTGGTATTGAATTTTGCATAACCAAGGAAAGAAGTCTTCGCGAAGTGAGTCGAAATGATGTTTTTGCAAAAGAACGTCCAGGACTGCTCTTTTACAGACATAAACGTGTGAATCGTGGAATTTCGACGATAGCTTCGCTCGCGGATAACTACACACACAAATCTTCAGCGCAGAAACAGACACAAATGGAATTGCAGCATACCTAGTAAGAAGACCCATGCGTAATTCCAACTCCCCGCGGTGATCGGTTCCATCGGGAACATCGACATGCAGTAGTGTACCGGTCACCTCATCCCACACGATTGAAGGAGAGGGAAAAGAGGCCCCCCATTCGTCTGGACTAGATCCTGTACGTTGAGCTTCGAACCAACAAGTCGTGGCAATGGCACCATCAGTCGCACTCTCCGTGCGGAATTTGTTGAGAAGTTTCGAGAGGGGTAGAGAAGGAGGAGGTATGAAATCGCATGGCAGTAGAACGAAATCGTCCTGTATCCGGCTGGCAAAGTGTTTTAGTAGGGAGCACGTTCCACTACTGAGGTCTTGTGATTCGTCGAATGGCTGTAGATCGATGCGTAAGGATGCAAATGAAGTTGTTGTGGAATCGGAGTGTATATAATGTGATATAGCGGCCCGATGAGAGGAAGGGCATATCAGTAATACGTCTATGAACTGATTCAGAAAGAGATGGATAGTTGAAGATGTGATGGCTCACCTTTAATGCCTGATTGCTCCAGCCACGACAGTGGATAATCCAGCATCGGTTTATTGAAGATAGGTAGCAATGCCTTTGGACATGGTTCTTCACCATGCTCACTTGTCAATGGCAATAATCTATGGAAAGAAGTCGCGATTAGATCATTTGCTCCACTGGTATAGATAACTTGAAATTGAGAAAACCGTACTCGTTGCCAAAACCTGCCAATACGACAGCGAGAAATTCGCGAGTGACAGCCTCGACGGGAGTCACATTGAAATTCATGTTTACTGAGGCTGGAGGCTTAAGCTTGAAAGTGAGAAATGGGAGAGCAAGCTGAAGTGCACTTGCCCCGAATCAAAGTTAAGAAACGAGTCAGTTTCCTTTTATGGACTGCTATAATAACGCCTACGACGATCTTGTCATCCGCGAAGTTTTGTCCTGAACACTCGCGGAGACTCTGGTTGACAATCGCGACTTCCGACACTCACCATTCTGACAAATGAAAGTAACTTGGTATGTCTGTGTATTGGACTTGAAAATCCTTTCATTCACAGGCCTGGAGTCCTATATGCTCGAAACGCGTTCCCGAACAAGACATCAACCAACATCTCGATCGTGGATGTCCCGGACCTAGTACTAGTCAAGAAAGCGAAGAAGGGCAGGCGAAAACCTCGTCTTTTCGTAGCGAGGATTCAGACAAACAGCCACCTGTGACAAAAATTGCTCCCATCTTTGGACAGACGCCGAGAAAGATAGACGGTGAACGGTCCAACCAAGCAATCTCAGACTCGAGTTCTCATCATGGCATCAGCACAACGAAAGGCAAAAAACGTGTCATTGCAGTCCCAGCGATGTCCCAACCATCCTCAAAGCGATCCAAAGTCATCTCGTCGCGTCTCAGCTCAGCAGCGCCATGGGCCGAAAGAATTCGACCAAAAAAACTCGCCGAGTTCGTCGGACAGGAGCATCTTACTGGATCTGATTCATTGCTGATGAATATGGTTCAAAATTGTACCATCGGAAGCATGATATTTTGGGGACCTCCGGGGTATGCAGACCCTAGCGCTGTGGTATAATCATCTGACTGCCACTTGTTCAGCTGTGGAAAAACAACCCTTGCTAGGCTTCTTGCGGATCAAACAGATGCCACATTCAAAGAACTAAGTGCTACGTCGTCAGGCATCAATGATGTCCGCGTGGTCTTTGAAGAGGCTAAGGGATCTCTTGTGATGACCGGGAGGCACGTTCTATAATAGATAATCAGAGTGTGGCATGGACTGATCATCGATGCAGACGGACAATATTATTTCTAGACGAGGTGCACAGGTTTAACAAATCACAGCAAGTGCGTTCGTTTTCAGTCATGTAAACATCATTCGAACCGATTTATCAGGACATTTTCCTCCCGTATATCGAACAAGGTCATATTCAAGTATATTTTCTACAGCACACCACTTCTCTGCGCAAAACTGCTGATATAGTACAGTTGATAGGTGCTACGACAGAAAATCCTTCTTTCAAGCTTACAGGTGCTTTATTGAGTCGTTGCCGGTCAGTGGTGTTCTTTATTAGTACCGTCATCCAAAATGAAACAACTTCTTATTGTAGAGTCTTTGTGCTAGAACAGCTTACCGATGATGACATTAAGCAAGTTGTTCGAAATGCCATGGACCGTTTTTCAACGGACGAAGAGCCCTCCGATAGACCCTCAAGCCCTGTGCCTGAAACATCTTCTCAACCGTCATCTATCCATCATCCATCGCAATCAACCGATAGTTCAATTGACTTACCATTTCCTTTATTTCCTCAATTGACAGCACGTGTTATAGCTTCCATTGTTTCACTTTCTACGGGGGACGCTCGGACCGCTATCTCTCTGCTCGAGCTCGTTTTGTCCTCCAAAAAAGATATCACAGAAGCCACTCTACTTTCCTCACTTCGACGGTCTGTATCTGCTTCTTACGATCGAACAGGTGACAGCCATTATGACATGATTTCCGCTCTTCATAAGAGCGTTCGAGGCAGCCAAGGCAACGCGGCCATGTACTGGTTGGCTCGAATGTTGAGCGCCGGAGAGGACCCGATGTACATAGCGAGGAGAATGGTGGTATGCGCCAGTGAAGACGTGGGATTAGCAGATAACCATGCGCTTCCATTGGTCCGTCGGGTATTTCCAGCATAGACTATCTGCGGTTTTTAAAATTTCGTTACAGGCAATTGCTACACTTCAAGCATGCCAAGTGATTGGTATGCCAGAATGTCGCATCAATCTTGCTCATTTGGTGGCGTATCTGTCAGAAGCCCCCAAATCGACTAGGGCGTACCAGGCCTATAATCGAGCTGAGGAAGCGGCGAAGCTGGATCTTACGCTGCCTGTTCCCATACAAATACGGAATGCTCCCACCAACCTAATGAAGGACCTGGGCTATTCCCAAGGATATCGGTACAATCCAGACTATGTGTAAGTGGATATCACGTGTGCTGAACGACGCTAAAGATAGTACCATCAATCTACAGTCATCCGGTGCACAATGAGTACCTTCCAATACAGTTCAGGGGCGAACAATTTTTGAAGGAAGCGGGGGATCTAACAGACCGAAGATGGGACGAAGATGCGCTGGTTGTTTGGGAGAATGAGGAGAACGGAGGAAAAGAGTGGGACGGTAGGAACAATCAGAAGTGATCCGTATCTTCTTTTAACGCCACCAACGGCGTTGTGTAAAAGGTAAGTACGGTCTCTTCAAGTGTCCGGCCCATATTTTTAGCGCTGACCAGATTGGCACAGCTTAAGTGTGGCGTTGACTGTACATATGGGTTCTGAGCACAGGTCAAATAATATAAGGACCGCAGAGAATCTCACATTGCCCTGCGTACCCGGAGGTTCTTTCCACCTGGGTCATAACTTCGTGATCGAGGTACCTGGTATAAAATCCGCGGAGTTCCAAAATGATATCTCAATGATACGACAAAGATGGGACCAAAGACTACTTGGAGTCTTGGAACTGACAGAAAATGATAGAATGATAGTCGTGTGTACTATCTCAGATAGCGCCAGGCACATTATGGAGGCCAGGGCCATTGAATACAGCAAAGAGACAACCCGGACCGTCACATCGGGAGCACTCTTCGACAGAGTTCGCCGAGGTAGAGTGAAAAAAAAGAACCGTTTATTTACATATTGATGTCGGACGGGGTTTGATGGCAGAGCCTGATAGCTTTTGACGTGTTAATAATAATTATGTTGATATGAGCGTTGTGTTGGTTGTTGCATGAACATTGGACTGTCATGTGATATCACGACGCGTGGATGAGGAAGGCTCGGTTGGAAAGTAGCTCGAGACGAGAAGCTGAAATCCGGAGCTAGGAGTGCAAAAGCACTGCAAAAACGTAAAGGACGACCATATGCATGTCTACACAAATCCACGAGATGGCCTGGTATGAACGGTGACATGTTGACATGTGAGCGCTGAAGTGAGATAAAGATATCCTTCTGACCGGTTACCACGAGGTAAGCGCTCCACTGGGAAATCCAGCATGGTGTCCTTATCCGTGCACACTGACAGCACATGCATGCGTTGGATATACTATAACCAAATATCGCCCTGGTCCTATCGGTTACCACCTTACATGTCATAATTTTGGTATAACCATCTTATCTCGTCCCCTATCTCGCTTCCTTTATAACAGGTCACCGAATATGTATTTTTCATCCACGGTCAACCACCCCTCCGTTCACCATGGCCTCTGCTCCAGGGGACCTCGTCGAGAAGCAAAGCTCTACACCCAGCGAAAAAGCTCTTAGCACCAGCGACGAGAAGTCCTTCTATGCCAAGGGCGACGTCGAGTCGGCCACTCAAGAGGTCGACTCGGTCGATGTTGTCCTCCAAGATGAGCGTGATATCGCAACCAATGTCATCTCTGTCGAGGACGACCCTTCGCTCAACCCCTGGACATTCCGCTCATTCTTCATCGGTATTGGCTTGTCTGCTTTCGGTGGTGTCTTAGGTATGTTCACCAACTTCATTGTTATCATTCGATGCCAACCGTGAGCGCATACAGCCGAAATCTACTACTTCAAGCCTGTATGTCTTCTTTACAGTCTAAACACAATTTCCTATTGACATTTCAATAGCAAACCGTTCTGGTCTCTCTGATGTTCATTGCCATCATCGCATATGTCATCGGTATCTTCATGGAAACCTTTATTCCTCGTCGCGGGTGGTTCCGGTACTTGAATCCCGTACGTGATGGCGTCTATCACACACAACAACGCTAAATCTTCTCCTAATCAGGGTCCATTCAACAAGAAGGAGAATGCATTCATCGTCATCATGGCTAGCGCCGCTGCCAACTCCGCTCTCGGAACAGAAGTTCTCGCCGTCCAGCGCCTCTACTACAACATCACTCCTAATGCTGGGGCCTCCATTTTCCTTCTTTTCTCGAGTCAGTTGCTTGGCTACGGTATTGGAGGATTGATGAGACGTTCGTGCGATTTTCTTCAGGTGCTATTCATATATGCTGATATTTCATTCAGCCGTCCTGTTGTATCCTTCGAAGATGCTATACCCCATCGTGCTGCCTCTTTTGTCCATGTTCGATGCTCTCTTCAAGGGAGGCTCTTCAGCGCAGAGGAAGCTGAAAATTTTCTATATCGTGTTCGGAGTGTAAGTTGAAGTATAGTTTACCTCAGGAGGCATTTGAGTATTAACGGCGTGTAGCATCTTCATCTGGGAGATGTTCCCCGAATGGATTTTCCCTCTCCTCACAGGTTTCTCCATCTTCTGCTTGGCTGCTCCCAACAACCCGGCGTTTTCTCGCTTGTTCGGAGGGACCAACGGAAATGAGGGGCTTGGCCTCTTATCTATCTGTTTCGATTGGCAGGTAAGTCATTCGTGAGTTGTATCTCACGCAGGCGTGTGTTGATGTTATTTTTATCATCAGTACATATCTGGTGGCGTTAATCCCATGACTATTCCCCTGAAAGCTCAGGTACGCACACTTACACAGTTCATTGTCCTGTGAGTGTATCAGTTTACCCATTTCTATTAGGTGTCCAATTTCATTGGGTACATTCTCTGCATGTAAGTGGATCACCTTTGCTTACATTACCCCCGCCTTAATAGCACTTCAGGGTCGTATTTATGGCTGTATACTACAAGAATATCTGGAAAGCGCAAGACTTCCCTTTCGTACGTGTCTTCTGTAGCATTCTATACTGTATCTTACGTTGACATCATATGGCAGTTGTCACAATTGCTTTTTAATGAAGACGGATCGCAGTACAACCAATCTCTCATTCTTAACTCTAATTACGAAGTCGACCCTGCTCTCCTTGCCCAGCAAGGCTTACCCTACTATTCCTCGACATGGGTTATCAGCTTGCTCACCACGAATCTGGGCATGGCCGCTACTTTCACTCATCTTCTTTTATGGAACAGCGCTGACATGAAAGCCTCTTGGTCCTGGTGTACTAAGGACAACATTAAGGCTTGGTGGTCGACTTTCAGCTGGAAATTCTGGCAGAACGATGGCATGCGAAACCAGGAAGATATCAATAACCAGGATCTCGACCCTCATTACGTCGAGATGTTGAAGGTAAGCTGTATATTACATCGGATGAGTCTTATTAGCTGATGATTGTTTTGCAGTATCCCGATGCTCCGAACAGCTGGTACTTCGTGACCTTTATTATATCCGTCATCATTGCGTTGGTCGTTATCTACAAGACCAACTCTACGCTACCTTGGTAAGCCACCGTCTTGTCCCCTCCACAGAACTTCACTGACCGTGGTGTTGACCACAGGTGGGGATTCGTCGTCGCAGTTATATTGTCCGTTATATCCATCCTGTTCTTTGGAGCGCTGTATGCTATTACTGGTTTGGCGTTCATCATTCAACCATTCGTACAAATGATTGGAGGATTTTTGCACCCCGGAAAGCCCATGGCAAACATGTACTTTGTGCTCTACAGTTACAGTGAGGCGTACTTTCAGATCACCTGACGACGATAACTGACTCGATATCAAGACACTGTTTCTCAGGCACAGCTCTTGCTCCGTGATCTCAAAATCGCACAATGTAGGCATTTTTTTCATCTCCGAGGATACCAAGATCAACAACTATTGCTGTAGATGCCAAACTTCCCCCACGTGCCGCCTTCACCGCACAAATTATTGGGACTTTGTTTGGTGCAGTGTTGAACTTTGGTGAGTTCGAAGATATATTTTTTAATCTCATGGTTCTTGGCTTATTATTAATTGTATCCAGTCTTGATGAACTCCATTATCGATAATCAGCGTGAAATCTTGCTATCTGTACAAGGAACCAACATCTGGTCTGGTCAACAGCCACAACAGTACAACTCCCAGGCTGTTGCATGGGGAGGTCTCAGCCACCAGCTCTTTGCCACGGGTGGAAGGTACGAGTGGGTGCCATATGCCTATGTCATTGGGCTGTTTGTTCCCATTCCCTTCTGGGTTGTCCATCGGTACTTCCCCAAGCTTCGAATGGACTATCTATACACGCCTGTTATTTGGTATGCTGCATATCCCAGCTTCAAGTTGTTGATTTACTAAAAACGTGAATGTTCTAGCTACTATATTGGATGGCTCTGTGTTGGCATCAACTCCTCAATCCTATCGTACTTCGCTATAGCCTTTGTGTCTCAGTGGTGGTTGCGAACGCGGTACCCCCGGTGGTTCGCGAAGTACAACTACATCGTTGGTGCTGGTGAGACTAATTTTATCCATCTAAAGTTAGTTGATGTGCTAAAAAAAAATAATGCGATACAGCGCTTGATGGAGGTACTCAAGTGATGGTGTTCATTCTTTCGTTCGCTGTACAGGGAGCGGCAGGGTCCTCGCACTTGTTCCCTCAGTGGTGGGGAGCTAACCAGGCCGGAAACTATGACCACTGTGCATACCTCAACTGATGTGGAACGCTCTAATATTAAGCGTACTACGTCGTATATAATTATGTTGTATCATTAGACGATATTCACGGCAATTTAACGGGGCATACATAATATTCTTCAGGGGACTATTTGTGAACGCACGAGACCGTATGAGGGTGTTAGAACTGGTACGAAACGTGTACGAGCCTCGTGAAACAATTATAGGTGTGACCAGCAGAAGCTTGTGTGTTGCATGATGCATGTTGAGCAGTGCCCACGGTTCGCGGTACCGTGATGTGTGTTCTTCTAGTGGTGTTCTAACCTCGAACACGATGGGTGTTTCTGATGGTTTGCACATAGGCCGTTATCCGTTTTGCTATACTAGACCAAGTGGAGGCAAGCATGAGGAGATCGGCTGATTATGCGATTCTATGCACTGCCATCGGGCATGCGTGGCGGCAGAGCCCTCGGCTTACTGCGAGTTTGTTTCGGATGGTGTGTTGAATAAGCCCGTTCCCTCTGACCGCAACGTCGACAAGGCCTTGCTTTCTGCAGCTTTTCTGTCCGTGAAGAGCACGTCGGTAAGGCCTCATTCCGTTGTAGTACTGGAGAGAGCGTGCAATTACGTCTCCATAACACTTTCCAAAAAACAACAATAGAACGGTAAGTACAATGGAACAATGAACAACACGCTTACTACATGCAACTCATTGGAGCGTTCTTACTTTATCAGCCCACCACAGCAATACAACAATTTCACTCCAATCTCTCTTTCTTCCCTCCCACCACCTCCTCCCCCTAGACTTTTCCTTTCCCCGTTATGTTTCACCGTGTCGCCAGGTTGCGGCACTTCATTCCCGCCCTCCTTTTGTTCACCCCTCGCGTCCAAGCTAAACAGGATGTCCTATGTACGTGTCCATATATCTCGCCTCCTTTTCATCCTCATCTTACCCTCATTCCGTGGCGTGTATCCAGTTACTTCGTCCGTATCGTATTGCTCCCCGCCATACACACTACTCGTTGAGCAGTTCGACGTTGCCTACTTCGCCGCGAACCAGTCAATATGGTTCAACATCTCCGCCGCCAGTGTCGTATGTCTTATCCTCATGTTGTGCTTTAGCGCCCTGTTGATCTAGTGATATCTCAGGAACCGAACGTTAATGTTACTGCAAACCTCGTGCTGAACGTCTATGGGATGCATCTCGTCAACTTTACTCTCGATCTTTGTTCCCTATTTAATGGTGCATTGTGTCCTTTACCACAATACAACTTTACGGGCTCCGACTCTCTGCAATTACCTGCCTCTCTTGGTGTATCTGGTAGAATTCCTGGGATCGCGTACCAGATACCAGACCTCGAGGGCTATGCGCAGCTTCAACTTACCGAAGTGTCAACCGGTAACGTCGAAGCTTGTGTACAAGCCACTCTGTCAAACGGTTGGTCAGCACACCAAGAAGCCGTAGAATGGACGACAGGTGGCCTAGCACTCGTCACGCTCATCTCAGCAATTGTACAGTCCGCGTCGCTCGATGCTCTTGCACCTTATAGGCTCTTGGACCTCCTCTACCTTTATCAATGGATAGCATCAACGGCCCTTCTTAGTCTCAACTACTCTTCCGTTTATCGTGCATTTGCCACCAATTTTGCCTGGGCAATGGGTCTCTTCTCCGCCTCCGCCTCCTCTCCAATACAAGTATCCATCAACAATATGCGTCAATTGACGGGGGGTCAAATGGCCAATGCAAGCCCCGGCTCGGCTGTTGCACTCGTGAACCGCAAACTCAGTCCTTACAACGCTATTGCGACACCAAGCTTGTCTGGTCCTTCTGGGTTGAATCTGGACTCCATATCCTCATCCAACTTTACGATGGCCAATTATATGTCGCCTCTCTCCATACAAGAGCTGTCAGGATTTTCCACTTCAGCTGGCCAAGTACAAGTAGTCACTCCGTCGTCCAACAACACCCTTCAAGCTGGGGTTCCCATCTATGTAAACTCAATCGGGATTGCAACTGCGAATGCGTTCATGACAATATTCCTGGTCACGCTCATGCTGCTGGCGATCGTGTTGACTGTTTTGGGATTGGGTTACGCTGTTCTTGTCCTTTTGCATCGACGTCGTGAAGGCAAAGACGAACGAGTTCTCGAGTGGAAATATCGATACCCCTCCTTCGCTCGAGCTTGGGGTCTTCGTATGGTGAGCACTTTTAGTCACGATGAGACAATGGTCGCTGACTGTTCGTACAGTGTATAATCGCTTTCACACCAGTTACCATCTTTGCGTTTTACCAATGGACACTCCAGGATTCTTGGCTTTCTGTTCTCCTTTCTGTCATACTCTTCCTCTTTATCGTGGGATACATATTGTACCCTGTCTATCTAACTGCGCGCTTGGCTATTCGGTCCACGCCGTATTCACTTTACACCCACACAGACCATCTGACATCCCACGGTCCCCTCTACGGGCAATACCGCACGCAGCGTTACTACTTTATTCTTCCTCTCCTCATCGCAACTTTCTTGAAGGCTCTTTTCATTGCTTTTGCTCAGGCCAATGGGGAAGTGCAAGTCATCGCCATTCTGATCATAGAAGTCGGTGTCCTTGCCTCCACTCTGGTCCTACGGCCGCACAAGACCAGAGGCGGAGATGTGCTCTCCACCTATCTCGCCATCGTGAGAGTGGTGTCAACTGGGCTCCTCATCGCTTTCATAGAGAGCCTCAATCTGGCTGCGATCCCACGGGTTGCCATTGGCATCGTGATCGCTGTGATCATGTCCATAGCCGTGGTTGTCATGTTTTTCAACACCCTCGTCCACCTCGGCGTTTTTCGGCTCCTCCGCTTTGCGCGCAAGAATCGCTCGTTAAAACAAAGTACGGCTGATGAGTCTATGCTAGAGAAGGGTGGTAACGGGTCGTATCATTCGGGTGAATCACAAGCACCTCTTGGTCGTCCCATCAATCCGACGCCGGAACAGAACATTATTCTGGATCCTACTATCAACCACCCTTATCCCACGACGACGCCAACACATACTACACTGTCGCCACCCAGCGAACAATCCCACGACGGATCCCATGATGGATCCGAGACAACAATGGGGTCACTACTTCCCAGCCGATGGTCGTTCCAACAGTCCCATTCGCGCCATAACTCTCAATCACAGCGTTCGATGACGCCATCTAGTCACCTCTTGTCTAATCCTTCATCGTCACCTAGACAATCTGTGCCACCTTCGCCTATAACTCCGCAATCGTACTCACATTCACATTCACATTCAAGAGCGCACAGTAGACAACCTACAATTGAAGAGTACACGGCGACTCAGTCATGAACAGTTTTCCATTTTATAATTTGTTTGTTACATATGAATGCCGTTCTGTTCTTGCACTGTTTTCTCCACATCATTTTCACTTCGCCTGCATTTTGCATTCCCTGAGCCTCTTATTACACTCATTCGGACAATAAAACACTGGTTGCAATGTTTTCCCATTCACATCGTGAAACGTTTACTCGCCTAATTTCCCTATCGTAGTCGCTCTCGCTATATGTTTATTAATTACAAAATATAGATCAGTTTCGGTTACTTATATGTACATAGAAGACCATCACAATTTAGAAAGAGGCATCCATAATGGGTGTCTCGAATTAACTAGAGAAACTCTACTGCATGTTGAGAAGGGTTAATTACTGCAACCACTTTACTACTCAGGTCAAACAGATCGCCTCCCTCTGTGACAACTAATTCCGTTGACAGGGTTGGACGGGTGTACCCTAGAACCAACTTCTCGATGTTCGTCGATGCTAATGCAATAGCTTCCTGCTTCGATATTTCTATTTCTCCACCAGCTTCTAGGGAAGCCTAGAATGACATCAACCGTCAGCTTATCTACTCCAGTGGAATGGAAACTCTTTAATCTGCGTACCCAAGCTAGGTCAAAACGGGCATTTCGAGCTTCCCAGATCTCCACCACACCAATACCCACCGTGACGTTGTTGGTAACGAGTTTCGATACCGAAGATTGTTGCGATAGAGGGGGGCCTGGTAAACTGTGGAGTGTTATTTGCAATGCCCCAACGTTCGGATATAGAATGGGACCTACATTCGTCTGTCCTCCCACAATGTTGGAAATGGCCTGACTGGCGATAGGATGACCCCAACGCCAGCCTCTCCGAGCTCCTTCGCCAGGATATGTGCCTCTGAAGCTCCAGTTATGGTTAACTTGATGGTTCTTCCCTTTGCTTCTTCGACTTCCATTTTCAGTCGCACGAGGGTTGCTATAATGTCTGCGCTATGTGCCTCGATGACGAGCGGTACGTTACCCTGTGGAGAAGGGTGATGAGGCTTTTTGTGATGACAATGAGTCCACACTTATCTCACCTTCGTCACTTCTTTGAACCAATACCCTGATTCTCCACCCACAGGGTGAAGAAGTAAGCGGCGCAAGGTGGCGATTTGGGTGCTCACACTCGGACCATTATCGAAATGCCGTACGGCGACATGCAGACCAGCGACATCCTGAGCGACGGCACCAGGGTGTAGCTTGTGAGGGGCACTCAAAGAGAACGCAGTGCTTAAGCCTGCATAAAACCCATTATGGCTAGGCGCTGTGATACCCAGCGTCACGCCAGCGCGGTAGGCAAGGCTATAAATGAACGTTAGGCGCATAAGTTATCAGGACATGGTACCGGTGTCAATGGATTACGAATCGACTACTTACAGAGCATCACGAGTGCCAAATTGTAGACCATCCACTGCTCGGATGAGGGCCTCGTCACCTCCGATAATACTTGGTACCTTGGCAGTCAATGGGTCATTGACATTACCATCGTTGGTAGAGTCTTCTGCTTCTATCTCTGATGTTCCAAGAGGCGACCCGAAGGAAACTAAACCTGGAAAGATTGAGCCTCCCTTAAGGTCAATGATCTCCGCATCCGATTCGGAAAACGAGGATGAACAGTCTGCCATAGGTCCAGAACAAAATATGGCACCGTTATTGACTACGACGACGCCTGAGATATCGTCTTGTGTCATGGACACCTCACGAACCGACCCCTCACCACGCAAAAAGAATGTTTTGACACCACGGAATAACACAAGGCCTGACACAGACTTTCTTTGTTGTAAAGGTGGGAGGCCTTCGTATTCGACAACTGTTGCTGCTTCCTTGTCGAAATTTGGCACCTCAGGCACCTTCTGGAACTCCTGGGGCTTGGAAATAACATGAGGAGACTTTAGCTGCGATATCCCGTCAATGTAAACTTGCATCGGTGTAGCTCCGAGGGACAATGGATGGCTATCCCATACGACAACATCTAGCAGGATTGAGCGTTGCAGGGATGGACAGTCGAATAAAATGTTATTGTTGCTTACCTGCGTCCCAACCTGGAAACAGTCCGTCAGAAACCATTACACAATAAATCTGCTTGCAGCTCACCTTCTTTGGCATAACCAACGCGGTGGTCAAGTCCCAGGAGTCGAGCAGGAGTGCTTATGACCGATGCCAGAGCCAAATTAGTAGGCATACCGTAGAAATGTGCTTGTTGTGCTTCGTAAAGAAGGTAGCGCGAATTGAGAACGGGGTGGTCACTCTACGATGGTAGTTGGAGCAGCACGTCAAATAGGTAATGAAATGGTCTCGGCTTACTTTCATGGCGACGCTGATACCATTCTCCGCTAGTATTCTGGGTGCAAACTCGGAGGATCTGTAGGCCTCTCTCTTATATCTAATCCATTACCGTTGAATCAAACATTAAAAATGAAAATTGATGGCAGACATACCTAGAGTTGGTGGCAAAGAGAGCTACACCAGGGGCTTGACCTGTTTAAAAGCATTAAATTGCGAAAATTAAGCTATAGAGATATAAGTACCATAAGCTTTCTTCAACAGCTCGGGAACCAGATATGCCTCGCTCGCATGGTGTACTGCGGCTAAAGGGAACTTGAACTCGTTTGATAGCTGCAAGAAGATATTAATCTTTGGTTGGAAAAAGAACAGAATACGTACCCGAACTAACGCGTCAAGATCGACCGCCTCATAGCAATGAGTTTGCACCTGAATGGTTTTTATAAGTACGTAGACTACAGAATTTTGAATTGCTTATGAACCTTGACTCTACCTCTGAGTACGTCCACCAGCATTTCCCATTTGAGATCATCTGGGAATTTACCAAGACCCTGGTGTTGTCCGTTAAGAACTGCAGAGCAGTAAGCATCCTGTTCTTCCTTTATGGTTCTCGCTTTGTCGTAACTTGGGAACACTAAATTCACACCAGGTTTCAAACCATGAGATAGACAACGTACGCTTCACGCATAGACCACAAGTTGTCCATACGCGTCTGGGAGTATACACTGCCTAGATACAAATGCATTGAGCGGACGTTGGCGTACGTAGAAAATGAAACATACTAGGATTTTCGCCTTGATGTAAGGAACCATTGAAGAATCAGTTTTGTCAACATTATTAAAGTTCGAGTGTGACATACCACAGGCCTGTCTGAGAATGGAATCAGTGCCTATAGTCACAGAAAAGAAATGATAGCTCACTTCAACTGTCGCCATCTCGGCGTAATGCTATAATCTGGGAATGAACTATTGACTGTATAGGGCGGCTCCAGTAGCATTGACGTTGGAGAATGTTCAGCTGTTTTGCGAAGCTTAATGGCGAACCCTTGTCCGGCTAAAATGCTGACTTAATATAAATTGCGTAGCATATAGTGATGAAATTTTCTACCGATGGCGTTTGCAGAACCTGGAAGTACGAGGGAGGTTGTGACACCTCCAGATATGGAGAGTGGATAAGAGTCGTCATGAGTATTGAGACCATCAAGACTACGAAGCCAAGCTTCGATTGGACCCTTTTCTGAGTTGTCATCTATAGCACCAGCAAGTTCTGGAGAGGAGGCATCTCCAAGATGGGAATGCATGTCAACTATTCCAGGTGTTACCCAAGAGCCATGGACGTCGGTTATGACCAGATCCTTGTAGGATTGAATTAATCCTGGATTGATTCGCCCTATAGCGACGATAACACCCTTGTCCATAAGTATGCCACCGTCAATAACCTCGGTTCCATTGTGCTCTCCGGTCCATATCTTAGCGTTTATGATTAGCGTTGCTTTTGTTCCTACTTCATACCGGTCGGAAGATGTTCTTTGGTGAAAGTCGGAGGGAGGGCCTGGCTCTCTTGCAAGGTATTGACAACGCGAGATTGCTGTGGCTATATGCGCAGGAGTAGCTTCTTCCTCGTTGAATGATAAGCTCAGGTGGTTGAGTGACGCAAGAGATAACGCCAATGCAGCGAACACGGCCAAACGACGGAAGAATTTGGTTTTGCATTTGTGCTGGATTGCCCATCCTGAGGGAGCCTGCAGCCTAGTGCTGTCCTTATCCATTCCTGCAAAGAGTAGGAAGAGAGAGTGGACGTTCAGACGACCGTGTCAAGTTCTGTCACCGTCAAACATTTTGCACCCGATTAGTGCTCGATCGAGTTATACCATACATGGTAAGGCGCTTTTGGACCAAAACACTGAGCGCATCACGGGTCACACCCATACAGCTTGTGACATACGTGTATTGAGTGCTAATCTGTGACCGCTTGACCCCTCTAATTATAATATTAGGGGGGTTAATGGACGGCGTCTTGGCGGTGTCCAAATGTGGCAAGTGTGACTTTGAGTGAAAAGTGTCGTCACGCCGGTGTGCTCGCTTCCGCCTCCAACGCGAACTCGACCGCAGAAATGAAGAAGAATTTCACGAAAAAACAAATGAAAGCCGACAAGAAGGTGACCGATTTCTTTTCGCGACAAGTCGGGCCGTCGTCGTCGTCGCAGAATACGGTCACAGCGCCAAGTACCAGGCTTTCGTCACGTTCCTCAACGACTCGACCACCCCCTTTCACGATGACCACTAGATCTGGCCAAAGCGGAGCCACACAAAGCAAGAGAAACGCGCCCACGTCCGACCATGAAATCTCCATCTCTTCAGACACACTCGCCTCAGACAACTCCAGCGCTTCCGTGATCAAGGTATCGCCTCCAAAATATTCTACACGCCGTACAGCCAAGCAACACATGGCATTAAGCACCCTACGCCCTCAGAATGACTCGAACTCTACAGTGAGAAAGCGCCCTCGTTCCCCTGATGTGGACTCGCACCCAGGCTTCCGATTACCTGCAACTCCCAGGCTGCAGACACCTAATAAACGCAAAAAGAAGTTCCAGATTGACTCTGAAAACAACTTTCCTAGAAACCCTATCTTCATTAAACACCCAACTAGCTCTCCAACCAAACCCACCTCTTTATCCTCCACCCAGGACCGCAAGCCCCCCTGCAAACTCGCCAGTACTTCGTTTTCTGCCCCTCAACGCACCTCATCTCCGCGCTTGAGTGAACCTTTGGTCGCAAGCAGTCAGTCTGACGAACAGGAGCTTTCTTTGCCAAAAATGGATAATTGGGACCCTGTAGAAATCAAGCACAATGTCGAGAGGTGGAGGGAACAAGCCGACATCTCTCATGATCCAGACACAGCCATGGACGTTGACCCTCCCACTGTCGTACCCGTATCTTCTCCTGTGCGTATCCCAGAGGTCTCTGCTGCCCACTCCAGTTTCATACATTCCTCTCGACACTCGGAAACAGAAGTCAGCAGTCAGCTTCGTGTGATGTCCGCCAACTCCGACGGCAGCACCATTCCTAGTACTCCAGCGTTCACAACAACGTCCTTGCCATCACCTGACTCGGACGACAAACCTCTTCCAGAAACTCCCTACTCGAATGCTGTGAAAAATGCCATTGAGGAAATTACTGCCAAAGCACACGCTGCAGTCCTATCTAGCGACGGTGAACAGGGGGTCCCTCTTCAACTCAAGGACCTAGATGAAAGTGACGATGAACTAGACTCTACCACGAATTTGTTTGCAAGCGTTGTGAAAGGAAAAAGGTATGTCGAAGGAAACTTTAGATGGCAATTATATCCATTGGTATAACTTACTTCAGCGTACCTCATAGAATTCCTCAAGTCCAGCATGATGTATTTTCCTCCCCTCTTTCTAGCCTGTCATCTGCAGATCATATGACACCTGTCAGACGTCGTCGAGCGGATTCATCGTCATCTTCCTCGTTGTCGCCTCCCAAACGCCAAAACAAAAGCTCTAGTCGTCTCGTTCGCCCTCGCAGGAAATCAAGCGCAGCAAGCCGCCTCCCGACTGTACTCAGCAAAGAATCTCCCACCACCAAGGCTAAGTACCGCGAGAAAGTTGCATCCAATCCTCTCGATGCATTGTTACGCGAAAAGAAGCGTGAACAACAACGTGGAAACGATATGACGGCTATACGTCGAGCAGAGGCTGCTGTGAAGCAGAAAAATAGAGTCTTGTCAAACTCATTTATCAAGGACGAGCCAGTGGCAAGAAATTCGAGCTTGAACCATATCGACCTTGCAGACGAGGATGCAGCGTGGAGTGCTATTCGCGGAGCCCGCCTTGACAGAATTTCCAGCCCGGTAGGGAGTCCGGAAAATCTAAGTGCGAGTACCTCTGATGATGCCGTGCTGGGCGAGAGAGAAACAGCGATGCTAGGTTCACAGGCTGGTGATGTCATTACCAAGATTTTAGCAAGCGATAAAGCGAATAAGGGCAAGGGAAAAAGCCAGGATAAGATTCGGGGGGTTGTTTTCTGGAAGACTGTTCAGGATGTGGGTGGTATGGATGTGGACTCCGTGGTGGATGATCTCGATATGATATCTATTGACGACGTCAGCGGACACCCTATCCTTGCATTATTACAACGCTTAATCAAAAGTAAAGGTATGTTCCCTTGATCTTTGCATAGAGCTTGCCTGACGTTGCATAAAGATGTCGACCAGCTGGCGCTCATAATGCGATCTGGCGTCCTTCAAAAACTGGGGCATGACAAACTCTCTGCGCTTATTTCTCCTCTATTTGTTCTAGGTAAACTATATTTCAATGGAGTAGACGCACTTTCTGATGACGGCATCCAGCTGCCTCCCCTACTCGCACGCACTTGGTCGAGGCATCATTCCGGTCTTTACTGGATTTATGGGCACATAAAGGTCGACCAGTAATTCCATTTGCATCGATTGCATCTGCTCTGGCTCGCCTTGGTGCAGATCATGATATTATGAACAGGCTACAATGGTCGATTCCGTCCACTGTCAGATCCTACGAAGCAGATGCATCTGCTCGTGAAGATGCCCTTTATCGTTTGGTGACTCTTATAACAGCTGCTGCACGGTAAGTGGTAATCTCGTTCAAAGTCTTGTCGGGGTCTCATTTTTGGAATGTAGTGTTGGGGCTCTCTGTGACGAAGCTGATGTCGTGTTGAGTTTGTTACTCGTCGGACTTGATCCATCCATATCCAACGATCTTCGGCGTCAATTAATTATTTGCGTCGATAGCATCTGCTCGACTGTCAATCAAAAGCCGCATACGGCTTTGGACGTAGTAAGTACTCTGGTGTATCCTTGAAGCTCCATCTCATCAAACCATGTGAATATGTTAGGAAACCACCCTCCATGACAAGATACTGGCTTATGCATTCAAACTCACGCCCGTAAATAAAGCACACCTTCTTTCGTATCTTTCAAGCGGGTGTGTTCCTGCTAGGCATCTCGCGCAATGGCTTGCTTTCAGTCTCTTATCTGGTCAGGGTACTCTTTTCAATGTAAGTTACATTCCAAAAAATAAAGTGTATGTGAATCCTAAGGGCTCTATTAATAGGCTGGGCTCCCGCCGTTGGACAAAGTTATCTCGCTCTTGACGCCTCCCTCGGGTTCTGGGCTTCCTTTCGATGTTTCATCTGAAACTACCGATTATGAAGACCTCGGTCATTACGTCAACATCCTTAGCATTGCGCTGGTGGATATAGATCCTTATATCATCAAAGAGCTTCAGTTCCAGGGTTCTGCCAGCTGTGGTTCAGTCCACGACAGTCCAAGCAAGTCTAAGAGGCCTTTGACGCCAATAGAAGTGTTAAAAAATACCCTGGATCTGATTCACGGAAAAATAGGTTCGTTCCATTATCTCCCAAGTCTGTGGATATCGATGCTGACTTGGATCAATTCTGCTAGTCGATACTCGCGCTGCGCATCTTGATCGCTCTCGTACCAAATCATCTCTTCAACGGTTGGCATTGCGCATATGCTATCAGCGTCTAGCCATCATAAGAAATAAGAGCGAAATGGGTAAACCACGGAACCTGCGAGCTTATTTTGCCAAAACATAGGTTTCTCTTTTAATTTACTGTAGTTCCGAGCCGTCACATATTGGTTTGCTGCCATCCTCCTGTACGTTATCATATTGTCATTCTACTGTAAGACCCGGTATCGTAAATACACCTTAAATACTAGACCCCCTTGGAGCACCCATGCATCCTTTTGGTCAGATCATGTTTCGCTATAGAGTCCCTCCAGAACTAGGGATTGGCTGGGTGATGTGATATCAATCAGATGACTATGAAATTTCCGTTTACTACGTTGTGCTTTCCCTCCTTTAGTACTCTGTATGGTAAGGTCCGATCGGGGCTGGCGAGGCCCCGTCAGTTATGGAGCCATATACGATGATATTCCTTGCTGTAGCTCGTAGATGAAGTTCCGTGATGTATGGGTCCCTAGTCAATATCCGATGGGGGATCTAAATCAAGTTCGATATCCCACACGGGACTTGGTTCTCGTGGTACAGCGACAGGGGCTGGTTTTATTGTGTTCAAGTCCCCTTCATCTGCGATACCGGCCGTACTGTGGCCAGCCTCTGCTATGGTGCTCTGTGATGTTCGAGGTTGTGTGCCCAATGAAGACAAAGTACTTGTAGCTTTGTTTCGGAACGGTTTCTCAAATGCATCTTTGATTCTTCTAACCTTCACTTGGCCAAAACCTGGTAAATTTTGAAGCTGGTCGGACGACGACGTTGCGATATCAGAAAAACTCTGTGGTTCAAGTCAGCCTCAATGTCACAAGATGACTAGGGGGAAAAATACATACCCCGAGCGACGTGCGAAGCGTCTCGACATCGGTTTTGTTGACTTTGTTGATGCTGGTGAGTGCAGTGCGAAGTATCGTATTGTAATCTTTGTCGAGCCGTTCTTTGATGAGATCTGGAGGTTTGTACTCAAATTGTTTGTACGTAGAAAGATACAGCCCTGCTTCATCATAACTACGTTGACTTCAGTTCAGGCGGCAGGGAGGACGTAAAGGAAGTATACCTCCAGGCCACCATAATGGTTATATTGTTAATGAGGCATGTCTAAAGCGTCTGATATCAGTTATCAAGGACGAGGAGCTTATCGCGATAAGAAATACCTTTGTAAGCTCGCGAATAGGCTCCTGGTGTTCGCTCTCGAGTATATTCAGTCGGGTATACGATAATGGGATGCGAAGAGTGCTTACGACGTCACAAATAATCAACAAAACCCGCAGATTATAGGCATGTCCTAACCGTTCTATCCTGGTGTGTATGTATTCTGGATGAAGACGGTGGTACTTCAAACTATTGGGATCAAAGCCGGTATCATGATAAGTATCGGGACGTAGTGTATCTGATACCCGAGGTGGCATACCTGAGATAAAGAACAGCAGTTGTGCGGCCTACCTGAAAATCAGCAACTATATCTCCAAACTCTTTGCCAACATTGCGTATACATTCAAGAACTGGGTTCAGGCGCTATGATAACGGGGCTTCGGATAGTGTCTGATGTCAAGTTCATTTACCGAAGGTTACGGACCTGATTAGGGTTTATAATGATGTTGTTTCCCGTGCCAGGTAGAACAACAGGTGGTTTTGCTTTTGGGTTCCCATCAGAATGATTCGTGGAAGTAGCCATAGAAAATTGTCTTTTTAGTTTGAGGCCTGAGACATATGTGCGAGAGCCGCGGTGGTGGTATTAGGCCAAGCCACAGGCGCGGACTGGTCGGGCGCCCTGGCCAATGGCAGGCCAGTCAGAATGCGCTGATTTCAAAACTTCCCACACACGGTATTACTATTGCCATAACTTTCTCGTCGGCCTATCCCAAAAGCTTGGAATGGTTCCAACTGCTGGTCTGTATCTCCGCATGACTAGCGCTCCTCGTATCTTTTCCATACGAGATTAAACGTAAAGGACAGTAACATGGCGCTCCATGAGCTATATTTGCGAAACAAAGCCATTAAAGTTCCGACAGTCTACGAGAGGCTCGGAGCAATCGAGAGATACGTTGACTCACATTTGTCTACAAGTACTTCACCCGAACAGCAACTCTCCGTTTTTAAGATCCTTTCAGTGCTTTCACTAGTTCTGACTGTCTCTGGTCTATTTCGCCCATCTCGTTGACAATGGGCGAGCTACCGTCGTATGCCCTGCTCAGGTCACAAGCCCGGGGGACATTTCGTATTCTCTCAGCCCGGCATTTATTATTTGGCTGCGTGGCATTGGCCATATTGTCAAGTTTTATATTTTATCACGTCTTGACCAACAAATCTGCTGAATTGCCCCTACACACACTTATAAACCTTCATAAATGTCAGTCGTTAAATGTCAAGCCAGGCCCTCCGTCGGATTTCCACTCCAGAGCAGAATCAGATCGGTTTGTTCCCGGTACGAAGCCCACTCTTCTGAGAAACGCGTCAATTTGGACTGGCCGTCGTTCTGGTCTCGAAGTCATTCATGGAGATCTTCTACTGGACAAGGGTTTGATTCAGTTTGTAGGACAGGCGCGTGATGTCCTTGGTAAATATGAGGGTTTAGACCTTACGACCGTGGATTTGTCTGGAGCTTGGGTCACACCTGGGTATTTTCAACGCCATTTCATGTCATAGCCGATGATTTTGATTTTTGTATAGCATCATCGATATTCACTCTCACATCGGGGCGCACAGTTCTCCCCTTTTGGACGGAGCTTATGACATTAATTCATACAAAGGTAAATTCAACTTACTGCCGCCAACGTTCTGTGATGAACATGTTTGCAGGACTGGTTCAGCCGTGGTTACGTATCCTTGACGGTTTGAATACGCATGATGACTCGTATAAGTTATCTATCTCTGGCGGTGTCACGACATCAGTAATACTTCCTGGATCTGTAAACTCTATTGGTTTGTCGCTCAATAATATACCAACATTGTCACTCAAGTCCTATCTCAGGTGGTCAGGCGTTCGCTATTAAGTTGCGCCCAACGGAGGCAAACACCCCAGGTTCCATGCTTTTGGAACCTCCTTATTCAATAAATGGCTCTCATGTTGACCCACTTTCACCTCCTCGTTGGAGACAAATGAAGTATGCATTCTACATGATTATTTACGCGTCTCACATAGCCTTATATTCATGAATTGCGTTTACAGACATGCATGTGGTAAGTTCTATCGCAGCTTAGTTGTTCGTCTTATATCATTTTCGCACTTTGTGCAGGCGAGAACCCCAGTGAGTATTTTCTCAAGCTGGTACATGAAATTTTTGAGTAATGAATGTTGCAGGCCACGCCTATTCGGGTACGAGAATGGACACTATTTGGGCGTTTCGTGAAGGGTTTGTATCTTTAAAACTTTTTCGCAATTATCTTTGTCACTAGTTATAAATTCCAACAGCTACGAGCACGCACGTAAGATCAAAGAAGCTCAGGACGAATATTGCTCTAAAGCTTTCTCTGGTGGATGGGATGGGCTGGGTGATTTTCCCGAAGATTTACAATGGGAGGCTCTAGTGGATGTATTGAGAGGTCGTGTTAAGGTAATGATAACTGTAGTTTATTTCACATTTTACCCGTTCTGAGGACAGATCGGATTAGGTTCACGCCCACTGCTATGAAGCTGTAGATCTTGATGCGCTAGTACGGGTAAGTGACTATATAGTATCACCTGTTTACTCCTTGAGTCACCTTGTACATTTAGCTCACAAACGAGTTTCAATTTCCCATCGCCGCATTTCATCATGCACATGAAGCATACCTTGTTCCCGACCTCTTGAAGCAGGCTTACGGTGAGCCAGTTTGATGATCTTATAACTGAGTCCCTTACCATCTTATCAATATGTAAATAGGACATCCTCCTGCAATAGTTTTATTTGCAACTGAGGCTAGATATAAGCGAGAGGCCTACCGAGGCTCGGAATATGCTCCTCGTATCTTGGCAGAGAATGGTATTGATGTCATTATGAAAGTTCGTGCTGGTGTCACAATCCATATAGCTCCTAACTAATATTTCGGCCACTCAGAGCGATCACCCAGTGTTGAATTCTCGCTTTCTTCTTTATGAAGCTCAACAAGCACATTACTATGGTCTTCCCCAGAATCTGGCCCTCGCTTCTGTTACGTCGACACCCGCCAGGATCATGGGACAAGATCATCGCATTGGCTTCATTCAGCAAGGTTCGTGTGATACAAATCCAATATATAGCATGCACTGACAGAAAACGGCTGACAGGATATGATGCGGGTTCGTTGGTCCAACTGGGCGAAGGCTTTGAAGTTAATTCATTGATTGTTTTACAGACATTGTCGTGTGGGATAGCCACCCGCTCTCTCTGGGGGCTACGCCTAAACAGGTCTACGCAGACGGTATCCCTCAGATAGAATCCCCTTATACAGCCATCAAACCAGCCTCTTTGCAAAATGCTCCAGTGGCACCAAATTTTGATACGGAAGCATTCGACACTTTGAAACACACCGGTCTCCCCCCCCTTGAGGCAAAGAAGGCAAAACCTGGAGAAACTGTTGTTTTCACTAACATCAGCAATATATTTGTCAAGGCTGGCAGCATAATTCAGCAAGTTTATTCTCCTAGTAAAAATATAGTGCCCGCTATTGCCATAGTAAAAAACGGCAAAGTCGTTTGTCAAGGATCTGAGACGGTATGTTCAAAGGACTTACCAAGCCTAAGGAGTAAAGCAAGATGGGTAGATCTAGAAGGTGGTTCTATCTCGTAAGTTCAAATTTCGCGACATATACTGTTATTCAATCAATGCATATAGCCCTGGACTTGTGTCTTTTGGATCACCTCTTGGTCTGCAGGAGATGCAGGGAGAACTGTCCACTGTCGATGGTAGTGTTATTGATCCCCTTTCAAACGTGATTCCAAAACTTCTTGAGGGGGGCGAAGTGATTCATGCCTCCGATGGCTTGCAATATGCTGCCCGTGATGCCTTGTACGTTATCCTTTGCTGCCCACAAATGGTCACTCAAATAGAGTCATATTTTTAGGCTTGCTTACCGGTCGGGTGTAACTTCTGGAATCAGTGCACCCAAGTCTACTGGTTTCCTCTCTGGTTTCAGCACCGTTTTTGCAACTGGCGCTGCTAATAAACTTGAAAAAGGAGCACTCATCCAACGTAACGCTGCTTTGCACGTTGCGATTAGCCATTCTAACTCTGGCCCGAGTATCAGCACTCAAATAGCTACTCTACGTAGGCTCTTACTTGGAACTACGAATATTAATGAATTTAGCGACGCTGCGGAGGTGAGCATCATTCTCTACATCTCTCTTATACTCTACCAATTGCCTTTGCATTTCAGGGCAAGATACCTTTGGTGGTCAAAGTTGAGAGTGCCGATGTCATAGCTTCTCTGATTGAACTCAAAGCGGAAGTCGAGGAACAAATGGGGAATAAACTTCAACTAACGCTCGTAGGTGCTTCAGAAGCTCATCTACTAGCTCGTGAAATCGGTGAAGCGAACGTCGGTGTGATATTGATACCGTCACGTCCTTTCCCTTTTACATGGGAATCCCAGAGAATGTAAGTCAATCTCCTAAGAACCATTCGTATTTTAACTAACATCATTATAGATTACCTGGCCCACCAATCACGAAGGACAGCGCAATTTCCCTTCTTCTTGCTCACCACGTCACTGTTGGGATAGGTATAAAAGAGCAATGGAGCGCGCGTAACACACGCTTTGATGCGGCCTGGGTATGGTCTCAAGTTTGCTTGTATACTTCATAGTTCTGACAGAATTCTAGGCGGCACTCGAAGCTGACGGCCAAATTTCAGAAATTCAAGCCTTGTCATTGGCATCCACAAATCTAGAAACACTGCTCGGTGTCAGGTCTGACCTTACAGACGGTGATCTTGTAATCACGCGGTCTGGAGGCTTGCTGGATATGCAAGGAAAAGTTATAGCTACCATTTCTGCTCGTAGAGGAGTGGTAGATTTTATTTAACATATCCTTATGTTCCGTCGAGACGGTAGACGTGACGTAGAAGCCGGGCTACGAAGGAGCCGCACATAGATTTTATATATACATACTATTACTCCTTGGCACATTGAGGTTAGTAGTTTTTTTTATTTATCTCTCAATTCGAGGTAAATTAATTGATGCAGAATTGATACCTAATGTTTATATTTATGATCGCACCATTGTAGACTCAGAGAATAGTCTGGTATGGTATGGCAATCGATATGAATATACCGAGAGAACACCGCGATATTGAGGGATACTAGGAGCAATCATGATGCTAGGATAGTGCACGAAACAGAGTTTCTTGGGGCATCTATTAGTAAAACAAAGTCAGCCAGTTCATTACTGAAAGTACAAGAAGCTTGCGACATGTCTCGTCGCACTCAATTCGGGTAACGCTTGGCAGAAAGTGGGATTTGCAACGACTACTAACAGGCCTGCTATCTGGAAACTATATGAGAATATCTCTGTATTAGATATTATAGAGACTGTTTTTTCACTTTTTCACATCGGACAGAAACCATCAGGTGCATGTTAGGACACTGAAGATTTGCGGTGTGTAAAGAACCGATCTTATACTGTATTGATCCTTTGTGTATGTTTTTGGTAGCTAATTATTATGCCTTGCGGGACTCCACAGCTCGCTTCACAAACTGCTGGATCACTGGTAGAGCTTGTAGCAAGAGTTTGATAGGCTTTTGTTCGTCTGGATAGCATATTAACGCAGTGGTCATTGGAAAGAATACAGACAATACCTATTTTGAGAAGGTCCCCATATCTCCTCCAAAAATGTGAATCAGGCGTAAAATCAGGATGTTTTGAGTAGACTATTACAAGAGATCGCTTGGAAAATTCCTCATTAACCGCAATTCTAGATGGCTCATTCAACGAAGACACACCTTTTCATACCAGGCGCGTAAAGTGTCGACATTTCCAGAAACGACAGGTACAACAGATGTTCCTACTACTTGAACCACAGCGCTGACGTATTTTATTACGTTTGCAGCTGATAATTATATCATATAAATGAACTGAACCTTTGAAAGGGCTTACGACGTACCTCGTTTCTCCAGTAGGCTCATCAGATGTAGACATGCTGAACCATGGCTAACTAGAATGATGCGCTGCACGTTTGACGACCTGTACATGCTCTGTCTGTAAGAAACATACAAGTCGGAAGGAGCTGACGGACTGAATATAGTTATCCCATAGATAGGTCAAGAGCTCTTGCGAGTAATTTTCTGGGGAATCCACAGCTTTCGTGCGCTGATGGGGATATCTGAGCTTAGGGAAAAGATGTAGTACCGATCAACTCACCTTCAAAGGAGCTGCAAATGGCCTTGGGAATAGATTCACGTCGAGCAAAGCATATTTTTCATCTCTGATCCAATCAAGTAGCTTTTTTGAGGTATCGATCTAATTGATTAAATAAGAATAAGTGCGCTGATATCATGATAGTATATGTTATTTTACCATATGAGAGTACTCGAGACGCACGTCGCATGTGGTTTTTTTATTAAGCTCGACTCGAAGATTTCCACTTTGAACTTTTCTTAGTCTGAATGAACTTCTTGAATGGAATCAGCTCACAATTCGTGTACAAACACAACCAGTGTTTTGTTCTCGAGTAGATCATTCCTAAGAAACGTTCTAAGCATCGAATGTTTGCACTGCGGGGGAATACCTTACGTGCACATAACCTGAGTACCAAAGCGCTCTTCGTATTCCGCGGTCATCAACGGTACTTGTAGCATATTGTGCTTTGAATAAAGATAATGCTGCCTATGAGCTTTGAGAATCTCTACGGTGACGGCGTAAATGAAAGCTGAGTGCGCATATATGGAGACATATGTACCTGGTATAGAGAACGTATTTTCGGTCACATCTGGATGACAAGACTCGTCAAAGCCTTTTTTGAGAGAGGAAAATGACCGGCTTTACCTTCACGAGGCTCGCAAGCTTTTGGATTCACACTTTTCCAATACTTACTCTGTTCCACAGCAACTTGGTATACCGTTTCTGTACCAACCTCTGTGGCGATTTGCGGGGGCAGCTCAGGTGGAGCTTCACCTAAAATTACGCGAGCAACGGCAACAGCGGAACTGGCACTTGCATCCATGTTATATCCTCCCTGAGACATCAGTTTGATCAATGCAGCGCTATTTTACACATACCTCGAGTGCCACTACCAATCTTCCACCAGCCAGACTTGCTAACATATGTGTCATATGAGCAAAGCCAGTCGGCGTGACATGACATTCCCCTAGTTCATCTCCATCAGCAGCGTCAAAACCGGCAGAAACTATGAAGAGATGAATGAGTATGGAACTTTCATGGAAGGACATCAGATACGTACTGATGACTAAGTCCGGCGAAAATTCCATAGCAATGGGCATGACCACTTGCTGAAATGCATGGATATAATCTGCGTCTGTCATACCTTTTTCCGGCCAAGGGATATTTACTGAACTGAACCAGCGTCGGTTCTACGAGCTTAGAAACGACTTTTAAATGACATACTATCCTAGTCCTGGGCCTTCTCCACAGGATACCATGCTCCCGAACGTACCACAAGGATAAAATTGTCCACTTTCGTACCGGTGTAACGAAATATATAGAACTGACGGGTCATCATAGAAAGCACGCTGTGTTCCGTTGCCTATTAACTGTTAGGATCTGTTCGTGTGCAACTCTTCTCCTGCCTTACCATGGTGAACGTCCCTGCATAGAGTGTTGAGTACCTACACCTCCTGAAACTAGATATACATACCAATCCAAGATCAAAATTTTCTTCATGGGTGTAAGTAGTTGTACGACTCTCGTAGCAATAGCTACGTTGTTGAAGAAGCAGAAGCCCATATGTTCGTCCGGCTCTGCATGATGGCCTGGAGGTCGAACTATGGCGAATGTTTTCTTCAATTCACCACGTGCGACGGCAAGACATGCCTCAATGACGCCTCCACAACTGAGACGAGCTGCTGCAGGAGTACCATTTACAACGTAGACAGAGAGAGATTCGTAGTAAGCTTCTGAATCGATGATGTCTTGTGGGGTCATGGCTGAACAGCTCTTTCATTGTATGTGTCATCTGGAAACTTTCTACATGCAGCGACTTACATTGAATTGCTAACACTCTGTCCCAATGTTCTTCGCTGTGAACCAGTATTGCCTCTTCTCTCCTCACTGACCTGATAGGCAAATATTTCATTTTCGAAAGCAGCTTAGCATCTGAAATCGCGGTTCGAATTCGCGAAATGCGCTCCGGTTGCTCTGGATGTCCATTCGATGAATTGTGTATCATCATCTCTAAATGGTAAACATAGCCAACTGTGAATTCAGATGAGCTGAACGGCTGACGACCCCGTGGTTGGCGAGTGAGCGACATGTGATGAATCTGCGCCGTTTCTTCATCTACATCCATTGACGACCCCGCAACCTGCCCGTCCATTGTCAAAGTGGTTTCGATGCACGACCGCGACCAGGAATGGAGTGATGGGATTTGCAGACACTAGTAGTAGTAACTGGTCAAGTCTACATTGAAACTCCGTTACAGCTTGACAAAATACTATTATAACCCAACCACTAAATGTATAGCTACCATGGGTTATAGAGAAATGAGACTATATACTGTAACTACTGTAACTAAAAGGGGCCCTAGTAGGGAGAACTGAACACTTTGTGATTTGGTAATCACATGGGCATTTGGGGTCGTTTTACTATCATGATAGTCCAGAATAGAATACAGGACTGCCATTCGGAACTAGAAGGGTTATACAGAACAAACTGTATGTCCAGGAATATCTAGTCATGGGTACCAGGGTGAGATCTTATTCTCACTGCCACGGTCATTTGGCTTCTACCAAGTCACTACAAGCCACTTGGTACAGCCGAGTCCACTTGCCCTTCAAGTTCCAAGTGAGTCTTTCTTATTTTGCTTTACTATCTGCCACCTCAGGGCTGGATACCCGCAATATCAAATCTTGAAACTGTGCTCTGCAGGTCTCAGAGGATCGATCCAGAATACGAATATCACGACTATCATGACTTTTAATCTGAAGGAACAGTTCTTTCACTCCAGCAAATTCTGTTACTGCATACCCGTTCGCGCTGGTTTCATCGCTGGCTCTGTCTTGTCAATCATCCTGGGAGGAGCCCTTTCTGTCCTGCTATGGTTGGAAGTTGTTCACCAGTGTAAGTAAAATTTTGTCCTGTATGACATTTATCTCAGTGTTTGTATCACAAGACTCGCAAAATATGTCGGATAAGGAATACGCAGCTTTCGTAGCTGCTGGCGTCGTGGAAACCATGTTATTTTTGGTCTCGATATTTGGGTACGTTCGTCTACCCACTTGTGATTGAGCCGCTCATAATGATGCGTCGATGGTCTAGACTTGTCGGTGCCGTCGCCCGAAAAAAACTGTTTGTGGTGGCCTACGCTTATTTCGTTTACACTCACTTCCTCCTCAATCTCGTGTTTGCAATATATCTCTTTGTCGCGCTCAGTACATCCCACCGCACAAATATTGTTAATGCCTGTCAAGACGTTCTGGTTGACATCAACTCGCAAGAAAAATGTACGAAACTTCTGAATACCTCAGAATACGTCTACATTGCCATAACGTCATTTATATTGTTACTCGAACTATGTGCGTCCTGTTCATCACCGTGTCAGAAGATAGGGCCCTAAACGTACTAATTTTATCGTGTTGCTAGATGGGGTACTGGTTGTATCCCGTTATGTATACCAGCTGCGCCAAGAGAGAGAAACTGAATATCCAAATTGCGCGGGTCCTCCTCCTGTTCCTCCTAGGCACACGCGGACTGGCAGTGAAATATCTCAGACAGGACTCCTTAACGCGATTCGGGACAGTCGCGACTCTTCTGATCTACACCAGGGTCACGAATATGTTACCCCTGACACACAACGCTCAGGATACGCACCTGTAGCATCTGATGTTGAAATGGGTGTCGTTAACAATGACTATAATCCGACTCTGGGAGGAGATGAAAGGGTGAGATCGAGGCCAGAAGTCGAAGAGTATACAAGATATAACAGAATGACAATGGGAAACACTTTCATAGACACTGATGTCCCTTCTCCCACGTCACGTTTGGCAGGCCCTGAGAGCTCAGTGGAAGCCCGTGATATTTCACCGGGGACATTTGGCGAAGGCGAGACGACACATTCATCAGAGATGTTGTCTTCAATGGCGCATTTCGAGATGATGGCCCATGCTAGCTACATGAATGACACGTTCTCTTCAAGACCATCTGGTGTGCATGTACTTAGAACGCCCACCAGCTTACGTTGAGCGGCATTCGAGAAGAAAGCCCCGTGGGTATAAGCCTTAAGGTCGGTTGCGACGACCTTCAAGATTTAGTCCACATGTACATAGGGACCTTAGCAGGGCTTTCTTTCTTGAGCTCACCAGCATTTGTACATCTTGGTTACTTACATTATGTATGTCACGGTCGGTATAAGACTACGGTAGTCCTTTAGTTTCAGGACCCCAGTATCGATTCAGAGTAGACATATCTGCAATGTTCAATCCAGTTGATTAATACACATTTGCATATCGATGGGACAAACTTAACGTCCTGTATTTGCAGGAGAACAAAGGGTGTACTGTATAACCAGGAAGAAACCGCTGTGCACTGCCATGTCATAGAAGAACAGTGCAACATAGCCAAACAATCTATATCCGGTTCTGCAAATGCTGCCATGAACTCGGAGGTAACAATACAGCCAGAGTAACAGAAATATTGCCACCCTTCAGTCGACGGTGCACTTGTCTGCAAGTCTTTATATGACATGCATAAGCGGCACAATGCGCAGCGACAGCATCTTATCCACTCCGTTCGTTTCCATCCTTATTCGTGGTGGAATCTTGACTAATAGATCCGTTTACGCCAGCTCGATAACCTACTGTTCCAGTTGCATACCCTCTCCTTCTTCCTATCACCCTTGTTACTGTCGTTCGTGTGCAGACTATTCTGCCAGTTACAGTGTTCAAAACCCAGAGATACCGATCCTAACCGGTCGTTGCGCTTCTGGTTTCTCCTCCTCTTGTTCCTCAACCTCCCTAGTTTTTGGTGGCATGCTACAGAAGAAGCGGTTGAGGGCCGTACCGTCATACTGGACTTTGTGGGATTGGGTACGTCGCGAGCACAGTTATGGCCTTCAATATATATGAACCTGTCCAATTAATGGGTACCAAAATAGGTTATATACCCTCCAAACTGCACCTGCTCTTACTTGATATTCTGATTCTTTTCCTTCAACTGGTGCTCACAACAATTGCCTACGAGAGCTCGTTATATCTAGCATTACCATCGACTGTCCCAGAAAATCTCCTCCCCCACTCTACGTCCACGCCCTCGACGCCTGACACACCAGAGCGCCCAAAGTTCTCCTATAGTGACCCTACATATGTTATTGATCTTCGTTTGACGCCTATCTTGAACCGACTTCGAAACCCTCCACCTGTGGTACCTGAGACTGCAGAAGAGTCTCTACCGCTTCCTAACACTATGCAGTGGCCATTATCTGTCCCCTTTGGTTTTTCGAGGAGAGAAAGAAGAAGTGGACGTGATCAGAGTCAACAAACTGAAACTGGAAATTTGAATCGCGGAGATGAAGATGTAGAGAGGACAGTGCCAGGAGGCATCGACGTAGGGCAGACTACTTGATCTGCCATTACCAGGCTTGACATTCTTGTCGGTTTATCGTCGCTACGGACAATTGTATACAATATTATGCATTATTTCAATCCATCACGTCTCTGTGCACCAACACTATCACCATTTGCGCTTCATCTTTCGAAAAGAAATCCATGAGTGAAATGTGAGTGCTAACAAGATGAGCGACATACAGCTTCGCGTAAGCACTGAGCGAACTTGGCAAACTCCTCCTTGCAAACGTCTTTCCTAACGTCGGTATATGTTGCCAATATACACTTCCCGTAATCTGATGCTTGCGTTGTGCAGGTGGTACTGGAATGCAAAGCAAGCCTACGTAAGGGACTAATACTAGTCGACATCGTTGTGACCTGGGACATGACTGCTCAGAACAAATGAAAGTCGCATTGCAGTTCGGTAAAGACATGCTTAGTCAGCCTTCTATCTGCTCCCGCGTTTGTTGTTACTTCCGGTTCGCCGTCATCTCGGAATAGTAGAGTGTCTCTCTTCTACGCATACAATGCACGCTACTTGAGGCCAGGAACTTGCAAGCCCGCGCGTTGGCCATATAACGGGGATACAAGAAGCTACGAATCGCAGTATCACCCTTTCCCTCAATTCCAAGGTTCGACTTCAGGTATGTCTTCGTAGTATGCCAGCGTTAGTGCATAATCCAAATCTCAATTGGTTTAACAATGTCTGTCTAGGTCTTTTTCTTTCCCACTACCGTCAAAAACAAACAACCAACCATGCTCAGAGTCTATCTACTCGTAGCCTGTATCTGCATTCTCATCGTTTCGCTGCTCTATATCTTCTATTGGAATCGTTTCATAGCTTTGCTCATTAGTATCGCGCTTCGTATCAAGTATTGGAAGCAGGGTGGCTCTAGCATATGGGTCCAAATAGGCTGGTGAACACCCCAATGAAGTAGAAAACTGTAAATAACGTCTTTGTTAGGTTCGATCCACTTTTCTTTGCTCGGCGGCAGGATCCTCCTCAAGGATGTTCGATATCACTCAAGTAATCAGACCATCAAAATTGTAAAGGCGCAAATTACATGGAGGTACTGGCTCCGACAGCCAGCAACAGAGGACGATCTCAATCGTGCCCACGTCGGTGGGGAGGATTGTATGTTTGTCATCTGAGCTTATTTCTATCATGTTTAACATCATCCTCCGTGCTTCTAGTCAGACAGACCTTTCAGTTCCCATCTTGTCGCATAAAGGTGTCTGTTCAGGGTTTTGAGTGGTTCTTGTACAACAGGACCGCTGCATTTGATAACATAATCTCGCAAATGCAGTCAAAGATGCCTAACTTCGCCCAACCTCGAACCGAACCCCATAGGATATTTTCGAAAACCTCGGGCTTCGATGGTAGGTATTCGCCTCGTTCATAGGTTATATGGCCTCATTCTTTATCCAGTGTCGTCGCTTTACCCACCATCTTTCCTGCCTACCAGTGTCAGAACTCCGCAAGTTATTCATGCTGCACTAGATTGGGTAAAACGGCAAATGCCTTATCTTGACCCCAAAGACCTTTTGCCGATAGCTATCGAGGGGCTCAAAGGTGCAATTATATGTGGTAACCCTTCAGTTCCGAACTGCATGGTTGTGGAGTTTCATAGGGTAGAAGGGACCTTCGGTATTGTGCAGGTGTGTTGAATATGATTCTCCAGTGGCTTGGGTGCTCATTATTTCTCCAGTCAAGGTCAAAGCATGACTTGTATAAACAGCTGCTGAATCTGAAAGTTCAGAATGCGGCAATACGCATGGTGGAAAATGACGCCTTTCAACGTCCGATGCTGACTATTGGTCATGATGTGCACCATGGTATCGAGTCCTCCCGGTTTGTTCCTCTTAAATGAATGGGGGGTATGATGTCTCATCTTTTTCTTTCTAGGTTCGCCGATGTGGTACCTTTGTCTTATTTGTCGTTCCGATCCTTCTCAAAGATATGGAGGCACCTCAAGTTCTATAACCTCATATTTAAATCCCAACGGCGTTCTGCTACTCGACGTGCTGTTAGTCACGTCATTCCAGGCCTCAGATCTTTCAAGAGTCTGGATGAGGACATGCCGGCGGACACTGATTTCGCGACCTTGGAGTACGCGGTAGAACGTGAGATTCTCGAAGCTCCGACATTAGAGATGTCATATTATGTGGATGTTGTCGGAGACGCCCCTAGTGGGGAGGCTCATACCAATTGCAAAGGCCGATTATTTGACATTGGTAACGGGGATTTACCTCCAGAGTGGGGGATTGATATCGTCTTACGAAGCGGATTCATTCGCTATGGGCCCTGGGCTGACCGTCAACGGTGATTGTTCATATCTGGTTTTCGCATACGTTCGTCGTGTTGATCACCATTTGTTTCGCACTACAGAACCCATCTACAACGTATATTTTTTCCATCGACCTATCATGACCTCGAGCAAACGCCTACCCTGAAACCAGGCGACAAACGCATGTGGACAGCACTAAATATTTTTATAGAACTTCGTGAAGAAACCACCCTGTATATTCCTTTCCGAGAGGCATCTAAGGTAACCTCACGCTAATAATGAGATTTTTATCACTCATTTTCCACACAGAACTGGCAATGGGATGGTAAAGTCGGTATCCCTCGGCCCAGGAAACGAGAAGCTGCTTCAATACATGTTACTGCCGGGGATAGTTCAACTATTAGCTACATAATCCCTATGGTGATTGGACCAAAGGGCTATGACTCCCGATTGGAAGTACATCTTGATACCCTTACAGCCACATCCAGCCTAAACGATATCAAGTTACTTGTGGCCGAATCGTGCCGCGTATGCACATTAAATTTTCTATGTGGATTTCGTATGGCTGATGCCGGGATTCCCAATTCTGCAGGTACACGGAGAACTTCCTTCCCCTTTAAAGTGGAATGACGAGCGACAGTGGGCATTCAGTGTTTCCCTTCGACAGCCTGTGCTCTACATTCTTCGTGACCACATCAACATGTTCACCGATCTCTCAAGAGATTGGACATCTGGACCTCCATCTCCGCCGAATCAATTTGTGCCAATGCTCTACTCTTTCGAGCTTGAATTGCATCATTTTCAAATACACTTGTATGCTAATGACCAGAATATCATCGACAAGCCACTCATTAAGGAGGAAAATTGTAAGGTCATTTAGCGCATTGTTTGATATATGTACTCAACCCTACCGCACACCCTCGATAGCATTGATCATTGTACGGGCACCTCGCCTACACTTCAACGTGACGATACCGTCAAACAAATATCGTCCTGAGTCTACCACAATGCCTTTTTTTCTCGAGGTATGCGATGTGTATGTCAGTCTTTCTTTGCCCAGATGGAACACCCAGTCTTTGTATTCGACAAGGCGCGAACATCGCCTTATCCGCGCAGGACAATTTCAGATCACCGCGAACTACCATTATTATTCCGAAGTTCACGTGGAGAATGTAGAACAACTCAAATTGGATATATTGGTGAAATCTTTCCAATACTTTCACCTCCAGACTCTTACGGGATCTACAGACCAGAAATGTTGCTTACAAGGCCCTAGGCTGGTCACTCAGATACTTCATGGTTTTGCGAGACAACTACTTGGGATCATTCACACACTTCTCGACGCTCACCGAGTATCTCGACAAACGAAACATTCATAATCTGGTTGGAGATCCGTTGGAAATGAAGTATCGACCCGAGAAGGTTCAGGAATCGCACTTCTTGGGAAATATTTATCTGATGCTTGTTTTCAGACTAACATGCTACAAGCAGAAATCTCACTTTTACTCGAAAATGGGTCTATCCTGTTCCCAGCTGCTTTCCCAGGTTACGAGAGACGTCTGGACATCAGGGGCCAGGGATCGAGCGGCAGTATCGGAGCATGTGTGCTTCTGGCTATACCAGAGTTACAACTCGACTTTCGACTGCATGACTACTTCATGGGTATGTGTAAATTTCCTGTACCGGCTAGTTATCAACTTAATAATCTCGTGTTTTTAGAAATGTCTCTCAACCTCGGTACCTTGACTGGCCGTGTTGAAGATGACTGCTCAGTAGATTTGTTTTTGAGAAACGGGTGTCAATTTGATAAGGAGATGTTTATCATCGAAGGTAAGTAAAATCTCGGTATCCCTTCTAAGTAGTCTTGAGTTCTAACGAAGTGTTAAGGTCTTGACATAACTGCGAACAGGCTTTTTGGGCCCCAACCTCGTACCCGTACGTACGTATGTATATGGGAAATTGGCTTAGGTCATGTCAGGGCCACCATGTCGGCATTACAAGGCCAAATACTCGGAGCGACTCTTGACACTTTCCGTCTGAATTTCACTGATCTACCCAATGCTCCTGCTTCCGAATATGGCCTACCAGTAGATCCTGATGGTCAGCCTCATCTAAGTGTCTTCTTTGAACTTTGGATTAATCATAACCTTCTTTCTGACAGTCACTTTCGTTAAACTATCTCTGAGCGCTTTGAACGTGACCTTTATTGCCGGTCTTGTTGGTATAGACCTGAGTCTGCCTCAGGGGTTAACTATCCACACTAATGATCTGGCTGGGCGGTTTTACAGCAAAATCATTAGTTTGCGACTGCCGAGCGCATCGTTGAGAATGCTTTTGATGTCTGGATCTTTGAAGAAATCTTGGACGGAAGTGGTGGACTGTGCTCTGGATCTTAATCTGGACATGTATAATGCCCCACCTGGATGGGAAAGTCACGCAGATGCGCAAAGGGACTTCATACACTCGCAAGATACCCCGACTCACCGGGCTCGCTTTCTTTTCGAGCAGCTCAAGAGAAACTCATTTTCTCCACCCGGTAAGTGCATTAGTGGAATGCTACCACCGCAGTTAAATGACCAGGACTTAGATTACGCAATGCACCATAATCCATTTTATCTCCCTCCATCTCGCCTACCTCAATATCTACCCAGTTCTCGCCCAGGGCGCCGCTTATATTCACAACCAGAAACCAATGGTGGTGCGGGAAACAGATGGTCTCGAGTGTCACATCTATCTGAATCTGAGGGAGAAGAGAATATCTCTGAGGCAGACCGTGATGCCCGCCTAGCGTAAGTCTGTTTCTATCATACCCCTTTCGCAAGGTCTTCTCACCATTTTCCCCAGCAAAAGCCGATTTAAAGCACCAATCGTTTCCGGTATTGTAGACGAATATGAGGAGAGTATGTCCGGTGCAGATGAATCCGACAACGAAGACTTGACGGATTCCGAGTCTTTGGAAAGCGAGGTCTCGTTATCTGAAAGTCAGTCATTTACCTAAATTTCCGAGACCATTTCTAATGTACCCTATTCTAGAACAGCAACACAGGAGAAGTTTATTGATGCGATATTATCATGTCAGTAAACATTTCACAGATCAATTTCTCGAGTCTCCTTCACAGCGGGAGCAATCTCCGTTCATTCTAACCAAGGTAATCGAATTCGATTCGATTGGTCAGCCAGCTACTAAAGTACCACCTATGTAACTTCTAGGATTCAGAATCTCCTGCATCACGCAGATATAGCCGTAGTCTTTTCACACCGATATTTGATCAGGCAAATACGGTATCTCCGATTTTTCAGGATACACAGTACTCCACAACTATACGCATTGATTGTGTCAAGGGGATCGAAGTACACGTTACACCTCTCATTCATTCTGTCGCATCGATCCTCCTCGAGGAACTTCAGCAAAATGTGGGTAGTCCCGAGGCTCCTACTTAACCTGTTCTCATAAATTTTGCATGCAGGTGTTGAGTGCTGAGCTCTCTTTGGATGCAATGATGGCCAGTTATCTGAGCACCCTTCCCAGCTCGCAGAAACCACAAAACGACACACTTCTTGATGTTCGTATATCCTTAATATCCGTACAAATTCCGGAGCAAATTCTCGTAGCCGACCAACACTCCCCTAGGGTGGTAGCTGCTGATGGCAGTTTCCAGCCTACGCAAAATCTCTTGGGCATGATCGAATTATTCTCGAGTGGATGTCATATTATAAGCGGGAAAAAGGCAGATACAGCCGCGGAGTCATGGGCTCTGCAAGTCAAATTTGAGACTACATCTTTGATAATGTGGGGTCTTTCTGACAGGAATTCACACTCCAAGGGATCTGTTTCATCTGATAGGGCAATCAATGTACTGAAACTGGTGTCCTTCCGTGGAGAACTAGCTCATGGCGCAGTCAGCCTTTCTCTAGGTGAACTCGCGATCGAGCTTGGGAATGAAAGCCCTCGTTATACTACAGCAATGTACACTGCTGTCATGCAGGACCTACATGAACTTTCGCGCTTATTCGGGATGTGGCGGCAGCATACATTGACCGCAACCCAAAGGTTGATTTACCAGATTCTCATACTTATCAAGGATAGACCAGTGGTCGATCCACTTTCCACCATTCAGCCATCGTTCCTCGTTCAAAGTGGCCGTCCCCAAGAATTACGTACAGATGCTACTTTTAAATTCTTCTTTCATCTTCGTACTAGCCTAGCATCCTTCGACAGCTCGCGGTCTGGATCTTTACCTTCCATCCCCAACCCTGACTCAGACGTGTCGTTGCAAGCTCTGCAGCTTTTATTGGGATCATGCCTCAATGCGCTCACATTGGACGTTGATGCTTCTGATACAATCGCATCATCACTTCTGAAGATGTTATTCCCCGGAGAGACACCCCTGGAGGCTACTGCCACGACCTCCTTTCCCAGCATAACTGGCTTGCAGATCGGACGATTGAATGTTATCATCTACGACGATCTTCACAAATCGCCTAGTCAACTCACGATGACATCTTTCACAACTCAACTCCACACTTACAAATTGCCCCAAGCTGCTTTGTCAAGTCGTGTTACATTTTCTAACGGCTCCCCCCGCGACCACAGTAACGAGAGCATTCGACAGACAGTTGGAGTTGTTGCTGCTGGTGATCTCAATATAGTTGTCTCCCCTCATTTGATGACCTTCGCACAGTATATACTTCACAGTCGCAGACAGTTTATCCCCCACGTTGTGGAGATCCCCGGTGACAAAGTGGAAGCCTCGAAAGCCCACTTACCTTCTTACAATGTTTGGTTGGTCTCCCTTCACAAATTCCAATTCCAAGCGGCGGCAGAGAATCTGATTTTCGAATTTGGTGGATCCAAACTTACAATGGTATCATCCACTCTCTCAAAATTGGCTCTCAGCACTCGTATACCCGACCAGTCTCATAGCATATCAATACTTTTCGATGAAGTCTTCCTTCGTGCACGCTCAAAGCAGAAGGGACTCGGACCGCCTAATCAAGATGTACTTGCGTCTCTGACCTTCTCAAAGGGAAAGTTCAACGCACTTGCTCGTCAGGATCCTTCTTCAAATATGCTTTTGCGATTGATAGTCTCGTTGGATAGTATATGTCTCGCTGTCCCACGCAGTGCTATTCGATTATATCGTTTCGTCGAAGAGTGGAGGGCCGACTTTCTCCCGGGCATGGAGACTACTGTACAAGCTTTCTTAACTGAATTGAAGAGTACCGAAGCGAAGCCATCTTCACCCTTAATTGAAGGCAATACCCCTGACATACGCATCACTGGCTGTGTCTCTACGATTGGTATATCACTGCAAGTCATGCATGGGACCTGGCTTTCATGGGACATCCACCATATGACAACCTTGCTGTCTTCTGGGATCAGGTCGACGCATCTAGCTCAGTCTTTCGAGATACGACTCGGATCTCAAACTCTGAGCATATCGCATAAGCCTCAGAACTCTGAAGACTTGGTGCATAGTCCTCACGTAAAATTACGACTGCCTGCACTATCGTTAGCGGGACGACGTCACAGCGAAAGCTTTGTCAGCATCGTAGCTTCGCTTGATTTCATGGTTGTCCTCGTTAAGCCTTCCCATTGGGACACTCTACTCGCCGTCCAGCAAAAATTTGGACATGATTTTGCAGATCTCGTAGACTTGATCGAGGAAACTCGCAGAAAGCGTGCTACTTCAATCTCGCAACGTGTCCACCAGCCTTCGATGAAGGTAAGGTATAGTGGCCATTTAAGGTTGAAGGGTTTCAGATTAGGCTTAGAAGGCCCGTCTTCTACTTTTTACCTTGGATGTGAGGATGTTGGTGGTGATATCAACAATAAGGATGGCATGACATGGCAGATCAAGCTTTGTGGCCTCACCATATCTCTAGACCCTCGTGCCATCATTACTCCTCCGGAAACTGGTTTCAACCGAAACCATAGATCAGCTTTTGTCATCATCGACCTTCATATCAATGCGTCTGCTCAAAACGCTAGTCAGATCCTGCAGTTTAATGTCACGAAAATTCAAGCTGTCATGCAGCCCAGCTCGATCGGAGAAGTGGGAGACTTTGTTGACTACCTCCAGGTAATATTATTTTTCGACTATAGAGGATTGTGGCTAATCAGTCTGGGCTCTAACAGATTGAGATATCGGATAGAAGGGAACAAAGAGCCGCGGAGTTAGCAACATTCAAAGAAAAAACGAGGACCGTTCTAAAAACTTTCGAAATCAAGTCAAAGAATGCTCAAGCTGATTCAAGGAGTACACCCTCTTGGCTAAGCCAGCACACCATCAACGTATCCATCCATAATATCGGAGTTGCGTTCCCCCTTACCCTTGATCAGGATCTTGAACTACCTCGAACAGCAAGTCCTGACACCCCTTCAGTTCGGGCATTTTTATTTTCCGTCAAATATATCAAGTTCTCAGCACAGCGAGGTGAAGCTGGCGAGTTGGTCACAAGAGATCTTTCTTTCCAGTTTGTCCCCCGGTAAGGTATCATGTTGTGGGGTGTTGCATGTACGTTCTAACCTTTTATACAGTTTCCGACAGTCTGTTTCGGGGGACTTCACGGGCGATAATCATCATACTCGCAATCGACTGCTGTACCCTGAAATGACTGCCCAGGTTCGCTCTGATTACTCATTTCCATCCCAGCATATCTGGGTGTCAGCAAATGTCAGCGGTTTCATTCTAGATCTCGACTCGTCCATTCCAGATTTTGTTTTCTCGTTGATCGATGTCTACCGCCAAGGAAAAGAACGAATGATGCGCCTCACCGGTAGTATCCCCCACTCGTTTACGGGTACAGACCAAATTCAAACCATGGAATTTGATTCAACTACTGTTGACAAAACGGTCAGCGGCGCTATTTCTGGGGTACCGACTTCTATGGCTTTTGCTTCCCTGACTTTCCAAAGTGGCCAAGTACACGTCCACACTGGAGCCGTACCACACCTTTCGCGTGCCAAATCTCAGTCCCTCGCATTTTACGACACCTTGGATGACCATCTTTCTGTTCATGAAGCAGAGAGTATCGAACTCCCTGTTGTCTCTGTTTGGGGGGAATACCGCGCCTCTATAGCAACGCACAAACTTGACAGCACTCAACCCTCGATATTGGTGTTTAAAAGCACGATACATTCCAGTCACAATACACTAAAGCCGACTTTGTTGCCGTTCATAACTGAGATTGTGGATTATGTTCAAATACGGATGCGAAGGGCTAGTCGACAAAATACCGATACATTTTCTCTGGCCGCGCCGGATGCTTCAGCCCCAGTAAACTCCATACAGAATAACCTTCCACAAACTCCTTCTTCGTTGCAAATCAATCTTAGCCTTCGAATCGATAAATCGAAGCTGGAGTTGACCTGTCAACCTGATGTGAACGTCACAGCCGGACTACGATGGGATAGCGGTGGTTTTGTAGTGAACATATCCCCTGGTGCACATAAAGTTACCTTCACAGGAAGTGTGGATGGTTTAACTGCTGGTCTGAAACATGGCTTTCTGAGTGAAGATTGTGTCAATTTAGATGCTCGTAATTTAGCATTCACATCAACATTTGGGAAGACCGAGGATGAAGAGGGCAACGTTGAGAGTTCTATTTCACTTGTTCTTGATACCGATTTATCCGGAGGTGTACGTTTTTCTCGGTTGCAAGACGTCTTGTGTTTCAAAGCTGTCTGGTTGGATCACATACCCTTATTCATCACTCAAACTTCTCTTTCAGACAAGTCACATCCATCTGTGCCGCCTCACACCTCTTCTTCAGCTACTCCTGTATCCAAGCAGGAGCTGACTACCCTAATTCTGATCCGCCTACGTCAAGTCAAGCTTGAAATTGACCTTGGGCAGTCGATTAGTAACGTCGGTTTCAACCTTCGACGTACCATACTTCGCAGCAAATTTTCGGAAGCATCTTCAGAATTATCTTTATCAGTTGCGGAGGTTACGATTCTCGCCAAAGGCAACATTTCAGGCCATATACACGTTCCCGACTGCGTCTTCCAGACGATACGCAGGAAAGAGGGGAGCGTCCTGAATAGTGGCAAAGCGAGCAGAATGTTGGAGTTAAGTATGACTAGCGGTCCTTTGAGTATTGATGTAGACTCTGACCACCAAAGGCTATTACATTATTGGTGAGTCTCAAAACAATTAGATTTCTCAAGCCAGTTCTCATGGATACCAGGGCGGAGCCACTGCAAGTGGATATACATGATGACTGGTCGTCAATCTCACCTGACATACGAGGGAAAGATCATCCCCTCATCCTGTCCTTTACCGTTGTCGGCACTGCAGTGGTGGCAGTAGCAACAATCGGGGCAATCCCTAAGCTGTTATCATATGCTCACAAGTTCACATCCAATCTCGACGCCCAGCGAGCGGGTGCAAGTCGCGAATCAGTCGCTTTTAGGGTCACCCAGTCTCCAAAGCCAGATAACCCACTATCTGAGGTTGCAAACGCTATGTTACACTCTGCCCGTAATCGTTTCAAGGAAGCCGAAACAGAGCTATCTTACGTGATTCGGCAGCATATGAGCTTCCAACTAGCTTCACTGAGACTCATACTGTTCCCTCGTGCGTTGACGGATCTTGAAATGGCGCATTTCATCGGCTGTGATGTCCATGCAAGTTTGGACCGTATTGTCACAGATGGCCTCCCGTCTTGGAGAGAAGTATATCTCTCGTTCTCAACCATGACTATCTCAAAATTCAGCCAGCCTCATCAATTTCTTCCATCGATTTCTCCACTTCCAGATACAAAGGTTTGGCTTGAATCCTTGTATACTCATATTACGGAGGCAATTATCGTCGGCCTGCCATCGATGAAGATGCACATGGTGACGGAGGAACTGATTGAGGAGCTCACTAAGGATCTCGAATATGATTTCCACAGTGAATTCGTACGTCAACGAGACGGAAAAAATCCCGAGGACATTTACATCACTTTAAATGTCTCTTTATATTCATGGCTCACAATTCTGCGGAAAAATCTGTCGAGGGAAATGGAACAAATACAGTCATCTGTGGACTGGAGAAATGCTCCCACTAGTATCCCTGTCCATGCGCCGCGGAAAAAAGGTGCTGGCAACGCAGATCATATCAGGGAGGAGCCCCAGGGCACAGAAGGCTATTCCGGGGGGTCTTCTACTTTGTCAACGCCTTCGTCTACCATACTTGTTAATAGGCCGTCACCAAGTCATCGAGCATCATCCTCTATCGATATTAGCACCGATCTACATGCGAAGAATATTGATTCTCAACTTCCAGATGCGAAGCCCCATGTGCTCAAGTATCCGGTGCCAGAATCAACAGGTGATTCTGGTATGAACATTCTTCCAGCCACGAATGTTTCTACTTCGGAGAAGAGGACAAATGCAATCGTTTATATACCTCGCGAACGCCATATTGAACGCCTTACGATGCGACAATTGGGTGAAGCAACTCCAGATGTGATGCATCCGTTTTTCATGAAAAAAGCTGGTTTCAACCTAGAAGACTCTTTACCACAGTACGTTCACGAATATGCCACAATACCATTGGAGGAGATTATGGAGGCACTCCTCAAACTTTATAGCAAACAGCTACGGACTGATACATAGAGAACAAACTTTTAACATCCATTTTACTCCTTACAGCAATACTAATGGACACTTGTAGTCAGAAATGTATTATGTCGCATATAGTTCTTCGAGCTGCTGTCATTATGACAAGGTATTTTTCCGAACAGAAGGAGATAATATGTATAATGTTCCACCTTATTTACCAGAACCTGTACTACTAGCTCCAACGTTGAAAACACTCAGTAAAGCAAAACAGCCATAGAGTAGTCCGACTGGATATGCGACAAGTAGGCGCTGATCTGACATCCGTAACACAGCCACGAAAATCCCGGACGCAGCATAGGTGCACCACAAGATTGAGAGAAGAGAAAGAAGATAGCCTATGATTCCACTGTGCGAGTACCTGTCAGTTTATGCGTAGAACCAAGACTCATTCGGACTTACTCGAGTGTAACGATTACGCTTATGGCACCTACACCCACCATCGGGAGTAGACAGTAGCCAAGAACAGAAACTACACGGTATGCGTCGATGCCTTTCTCAGACATCAGATTCAAGAGAGTATAAATGGACGCGGAACCCAGTAAGCCGAAGCCATATATGTAGCCAAACTGAGGCTTCCCAGACTATACATCAGAGTATCGACGTCAGAGTTCACCTGAGAGCGAGGGCTAGGACTCACGAGAAGAAGGAGAGTACCAAAGCAAAAGAAGAACAGCAGTGGTCCAGCCAAATCAGCATCGTCCATAATTTGTTCGTCCACACGTTGTAGGGGATTGAGTACTGTCATTGACTTTGCTCGAATATGCGAGAAATTGATACCTAACTCTAAAGATGGAAAAAGTAGGCACATATGACCTTACAGAGCTGAAGAACAATAGCTTTGCTCACCTTCAAGTAACGGTGGTTCACCTTCAAACCCACCTGTCCCAAAAGCCGTCCACCAACCACCAACTGTTTGTATGTTTCCTCCATAGTTGGACGTAGGTCCCTGCTGAGATATTGACCCCTGTGCACCAACATTTCCCTCCAGACTAGATCTTGATCCAGGATAGAAATTTCCTTGGTCAGACTGAGGTGCGTAGAACTGGAGCGGAACGTCCTGGGAAGCCTGGGGACCTTGCGGGTAATACGGGTTGTGCGACGAAGAAGCGCCGTATTGACTGTTACTTTCTTGCCACATATCCAGGCTTTGTGAAGGAAAGTGTACTACTAAATATTAGAGTAGTTGCAAATGGTCTGCTCTAGTAAATGCAGTTTTGAGTTGTAAAGAGTAGTTACCCCGTGGTAAGCTGGTACAAACTGGGCAAACGTGGCTCAACACGGATATCTGTTTTTTGTTATTTGCACACGCCCTCCTTGTCCGGTATAACCAGAACGTGCAAATAGCACTCAGGTTAGCACTATGGTAAGTTCGACCTATATATATTAACCCTGAATTTTCATCCTAACTACACTTTACAAACAGCCTCAGGTATGCTTACTCTTAAAAACGGCTTACTTGGCTTCTCACAGATAGTTGTAGAACGAATATATCGAGGAGCACATCAAACGGCACGGACGGCGGTTAGATTACTATGAACGCAAGTGAGTGTTGTTTATTTCTATCAACAGCAGATACTGATACGATTTTAGACGCAAGAAGGAGGCTCGTGCTGTACATCGTGCATCTGCAACCGCACAAAAAGCATTCGGTCTGAAAGCCAAGCTGCTACACGCCAAGCGCCATGCAGAGAAAGTTCAACTTAAAAAAACCCTCAAGGCTCATGACGAGCGGAATGTCAAACAAGCCGACTCATCAACTGTGCCAGAGGGTGCTTTGCCCACATATCTACTTGATCGAGAGGGCCAAAAAGATGCAAAGGCTCTATCATCTGCGATCAAACAAAAACGGAAGGATAAGGCAGCGAAATACGCTGTACCGTTACCCAAAGTGCGGGGCATAGCTGAGGATGAAATGTTCAAGGTGATGCGGACAGGGAAAAGTAAAAGCAAAGCTTGGAAGCGGATGGTCACTAAAGCTACTTTTGTTGGAGAGGGATTTACGAGAAAACCCGTGAAGATGGAGAGGTTCATTCGTCCTATGGCGCTACGGTACAAGAAAGCCAATGTCACACATCGTACGTCTCTTTCTTCTTGTTTCTTTTCCCCCCTATGGATATATGCTTACGTTTTATAAAACAAGCCGACCTGAAGGCGACTTTTCAACTACAAATCCTTGGCGTAAAGAAAAACCCACAATCGCCGATGTATACTCAACTTGGCGTCTTAACAAAAGGAACAGTCATAGAAGTCAATGTATCGGAACTAGGTATGGTTACGACTGGTGGGAAGGTTGTCTTTGGAAAATATGCCCAAGTCACCAACAATCCTGAAAATGATGGTTGCATCAATGCCGTTCTCCGTATGTCTTTTCCTGTTATATCAAAATATGTACTCAAGACTTTTCTTTCTAGTCGTTTGAGCTGGACCCCTGCAATATTTCTTTGTATCTCTAGTTTGATGCATTATATTCATGTTTTTCTCTGATGGACGGTCTTACCATGGCTGAGCGCAAGAGTCTGGATTTATCCTTAAGTTTTCAATGGACTGAAAGGGTGGTTGAGATGATTGATAGTTACGTTGGGGTGACTGCTCGATTCTGTAGAGCTTGATTGTGTCATGATCATATCTAGAATGCTGAGGCCTGAGGACCTGCTAACTCACTTTGCGCGCTAAATGATAAGCTCTGTCACGTGATCCATGGGCGTCTTTTCTCGACACTGAATCTGAGGTCAGTGCAGTTTAGCAATCGACCACTATGTCCACACCCGGCACCCCCGCTCACAACTCAGAATCGCCCGCACCAGGACCCGCAAATCGTTATGCTCCTACTCCTGTAGAAAGGCAGCGCTTACAGCTAGATCGGCTTCTTAAGGACCCAGCCAAGCCTGTACACATACCCCCTCCACCTAAGGAGAAGTCCGTCAGGGCGGCACGGGAAATGATGAAGAACGTACAGGGTTCCAGTGCTGGTGCTGGAAGCGGGGAATTCCATGTATATAAAGCCAGTAGACGAAGAGAGTACGAACGATTGAAGTTAATGGAGGAAGAGGCGAAGAAGGTATGCGTATCGCTTGGTGTCCATGCTATTTATATTCATCAGTTCTCTGCCTTTCCATGTTGTTTTTCCAGGAAGCAGAAACGCATGAATTTGAACGAAAACGACGCGAAGCAGAGGAGCTAGCGGACGGTAAAACAGCGAAGAACCGTGCAAAAAGACAAAAGAAAAAAGAAAGATCGAAGACAAAATCTCAGCCAGGCTCTGAAGCAATGGAGGAAAAGGGTGGCCCAAATAGCGCACCTCTGAAGAAAAGAAGGCTGCTCAATGGCAAGGAACTTGTGTTCAAGCAACCTGGCCAGGAAAGTGATGAGGAAAGTGAGGCAGACAGTGATGCTGGCGAAGAGCATAAGCATACAGGGATGCACGTATCAGGTGACGTTGACCAGAATGTTGCGGCAGCTGTCCCAGTGGTCGAAAGTAGGATTGTTATTCACGAGGATGACTAAATGCTGTAAAGTTGTAAGTTATGTGTATATGAAACTGCATCGTTTTGTATAGGCTCACCTATTTTCGTCATAAGTTCATTTTCAAATGCTCACCGTTCTGGTAGATTTGGAGTAAGTATGAAGGTAAAGCTGGCCGTATATTCTCTGTCATGGTTTACTCTGTGGTACAGGTACAGTAGTATCTGCAGAATTTTTCGTGTCGCTTAACTAAAAGTGCGTTTTGAGCACTCTGTTGCCCCTGAAAGTACTGAAATAAATATACCACGAGACTGCAGTCACCACATGCAACTTTGTGCATTGGTGATACATATTTAACTGATTGGTATATAAGTCGGAATACGAAGGGATGAACCCCAGACCCGCAAAAATGTCGCATCTCTATGCCATGGCCCGCAAAGGGTCATTCGTCGTATGACCCCTTCATGTTGCTGTATTTTTAACTCCTGGATCACTCATGGGTGCCAGTGCATGCCAAGTTTTTCTGCAGTGCCTTCTCAAGAAAGTTCCTGATCATACCAACCTTCTTACAATCTGCTGTAGCTGTATCTTGCTCTATTTGCTCCTTTGCGTCTATTAACGGTTTAAGCCTTATGCCAGATTACCAGATGGTTTTCAGACATCTCTATTATATGGTCCTTTATATTCGAACGGCTTTGATATAACCTGCGTCGGGTAAGCGTAAACTTTGAAAGACCTATGTTTTTCGATATATAGCCAAAACCTCGGTTGATTGCACTTCTTGGCTTGAACCCGCGTTATATAGTTCCGACAGATGAACCGAATGTCGAGTCTCCCGAGATTTACCCCCCTTTTATCCTACCTCGGTGCTATTCACGCAAAGTGCCCTCGACAGTCATGTCGCCCTGCGAGTATATAAGAGTGTCCCAACCACATCTACTTTCCTCATATCAGCAACGCTTAACTGAAACATACCAGCCATGTTCCGCCTCACCTCCTTGAGTGCTTCCATCGTCGCCTTGACCCAAATCGCAAATGTGATAGTCGACAACTTTATGTTTCAGCCTTCTGTACTAACAGTTTACCTAGGTCGCTGGTCATGGTGGCGTGCTGCTTTACGAGATTGGGAGCACCTGGTACAACGGGTATGCTTATGTAGTTGGCACACATGTAATGTACTAACTTGTCCGATCAGGTTCGTGCCGTACAACACCCCAGTTGGCCAGTCCACGATCCAGCGTGAGTGGGACAGCTACAACCCCATTACCGACCCCACCGATGCGCAGCTCTCTTGCAACATTGATGGTGCCAACCTTGGTAGTGGTCAACTCTCAGCTACAGTAGCAGGTACGTGTGGCATTTCCTGTGTCAGGATGCGCTACTCAACTTGATGTATGCAGCTGGCACGCAAGTCACTGCATTCTGGAAGTATGAAGTATTCCTGTCGTCGTTTCATCAATAGTTTGCTAACAATTGGAAAAGCCAATGGCCTCACACTATCGGGCCCGTCATGGTTTACATGGCAAGCTGCGGAGGCTCTTGCACTTCTGCGAACACAGCCGATCTCAACTGGGCACGTACTTTAGTGATTTCCGATATTGTGGGTATCTAAATACTGTTTTTGCCAAACCAACAGTTTAAGATCGAACAAGCCGGTCTCATCTCTGGTGCCCTCCCCACTGGTACCTGGGCCATGGGCGAACTTGTTGCCAACAACAATTCCTGGACTACTAACATCCCGTCCTCCTTGGCTCCTGGCGAATACTTCATCCGTCACGAGGTACGAGTTTATTGCTCTTTCATTATCATCCCTCTAACAGCGCATCTGGTGCCTCAGTTGCTTGCGATTCACACCGCTAACCAGCCTCAATTCTACCCCGAGTGCGCCCAGCTCATCGTAACTGGTAGTGGTACCGCGACGCCCTCTTCGGAATACCTGGTCAAACTCCCTGGTGCCTACTCTATGTCAGTACAGCCCTCGCACGAACTGAGTTGCATGTAATGACAATATGTGATGCACTATAGGAGCGACCCCGGTGTCAACATTGATATCTACAACGAGCCAACTGTCACTAACTACACCATTCCCGGTACGTAAACCGTGATATGTTTTGTTGTCGATATTCAAAGAATGATAAATAGGACCTGCCGTCTGGCCCGGCAACTAAAGTGACAAGCGTTTTATGGTTTTAGGTTTGCAGTCGATGAAAGTGATTTCCCATTCATGTTCTTGTTGTAGTGCTTGTTTGTAATAAATGCATAAATGTTTATTTTCTTCCTGAACTTGAGAGCCTGCAGAATGAATATAGAAGACATAGTATCGGCAAAAGCTAGTAAGAGTCGAAATTTGAATTGCCGACTCGGACTCGGCAGAATCTGAATTTTTGTAAATGAACGATAGTACTTAGCACAGTATACTACTACTGCATCTGTATGATCCTTTTATCGATCGCGCTTGAACTCTTTTTTCTATCACCTGGCTAGATGTCAACTCAAGAGGGATCTGTCGATAGTGACAGGGATATATCCTTAGACGAGGCTACTGTCGACTTTGACTCGGAATTATTGACGAACCTAGGTAGTGGGCTGATTAACGCTATCTTGGAACAAGAGCCCACCGAAGTTATCAAGGCACTGGTTGACTCTGGAGCTCCACTGTGGTACCAAGATGAAGAGGGTTTATCGCCTTTACACGCTGCTGTGTATGTAGAGGATGCAGAACTTGTAAAGTTGCTGATTGATGAAGGCGCTGTCTGGAATGCAGGTATATATATATTCATCTTTCTTGGTGTTTCGATAGAATCTGCCACAAGCTCCCACACGCCGTTCAACATCGTGATTGCATGGTACTAACGATCGTTGTTCCTTTTTCAAGTTGACAATCTTCAAAACACTGCAGCGGATATTGCGCTATCGCTAAATAATCAAGAGTGTTACACACTGATCCGTGATGCTGGAATCCGTTCGGGTGGGTCTTGCCTGATCCTGTGCGATCCACACGTTTACCGATAAATTAGAACTTTTACTTGCCTTGCTTTCCGCACGCTCGACGCTGTCAAGTACGCCGTCCTCATTTGTTATACGAGACACGGATGATTCCGCTGCAGGGTCTACCGACGCATTTATATCTTCAAAATTGCGTTTTACCAAGGACGAATTTGGCCAGGAGATTTGTCTGCTCAAGCTCAAGGATGATGAAGTGGGTGTCATGATGGGCTGGGAACGGGAAATCAGCGAGTTCATTCCTGATACGCGGTGGTTGTCAATGCTAAAGGTGTCAATGACCAGTGCGCGAAACAGTGGAAAGGTTGTGCGAATCCCATAGCAACTACTCGCAAGGCCTGAAAATACTAAATGTTGGATTTGGACTCGGAATAGTAAGTGGGTGTTAATATCGCAAAGCTCGATTAACCAACCATCCAATAGATCGACACATTTTTCCAGTCGGTGGCACATCCTCCATCGCATCATGTCATAATAGAACCACACCCGGATGTGTTACAACACATGAGGGACAATGGCTGGTATAATAAAACGGGTGTCAAAATACTAGAGGGTCGGTGGCAAGATTTCATAGAGAGTGAAGAATTACTTGGCTTTGGCGGCTTCGACGTCATTTACACAGATACGTTCTCGGAAAACTACGAAGGTGAGAATATAATGCACTGACATCCCACGAATATAACTGAGTAGCCCGGAGAGCTTCGCAAGTTCTTTGGTCATTTGCCAGATTTAATGGATGGGCCCGAGTCTAGATTTAGCTTTTTTAACGGCCTTGGTGCTACAAGTAAGCTTTTCCATCTCAGGTATCAGCATCTTTAATAGGATCCTGATACACAGATGCTCTGTTCTATGATGTTTACACGCATCTCTCCGAATTACACTTGGCAGAAGATGGGTTGGATGTGGACTGGAGTGATGTCGAAGTTGGCACTGATGAAAGTGAGAACAGGTGGGGGAAAACCAGGGAGTACTTTACATTACCCATCTATCGCCTTCCAGTGGGGCATATGAAGTCGATTTGACGCTGATCAAGCTGCGCATGCGTTAACCCGTACATGATGTTAGACTTGTTCATCATGAGGTATGAATGCTTGCTGAGATCAGCCGCGGCAAACTGCTAACTGATAAGGCAATCCAAATATTTTCTTCCGCTTTTTGCACTCAATTTCATGCACCCTCATTATTTGAACACAAGTGGTGAGATGTCGCATGGATTGTTGTTGCCATCTTCAATTTGCAACTCGTTGTCTTTTCCGCTGTCTAGTATCCGGTATCCAGGGTGCAGGTATTTTCCCATGCTGTTCTTTATGCATGCACCGCTCCTGCGCAGCCTGGATGATTAAAACTACCTAACTGGTAGATTGAGTAAGCCCAAGGACGACTATTTCAAGCATTATGCCTGTAGCATGTCAATGGTGACCGAGTACGCCTTTTGAACTCTCTCCCCTACCACACTCACCGGGCAGGCCTCATCATCTTCAAGGCTCGACAGGTTCAGCCCTTCTTTCACTTCAACCCCTCAAGCTGGTCTTGAATCTTTAGTCGTTCTCAATTTCTCATTCTTGCATTCGTTTTTATCCACATCTATATACATTTGCCATGGTTGCCGTGTACTCCCCAGATTCTGCAGGTCCGAATAGTGTAGAGAGGACGTCTTCGGACATCGTCTTGGTAAATGGTTTCTGTGTCGTTTTGCTTCAACTGACGCTAATATTTATTCTGTGGACTGTTTTTCAGCGTCTGTCTCCTTCACAGCCGCCACCGCTCTTGCCTTTTGAGCTGCAGAAATACGTATGTAATGTCAAGGCTATTTGGTTGCCATTCAATGACTTCACATAATTCCTAGGTTTCTGGAGACGCATGGGCATCTCGTGTCTCTGCCATCATCCGTACAGCTTCTCGGTACTCAAAGCCCCAGATTGAGCGTATCTGGTTCCTGTTTGGGTTCCTGTATGCTACCTCATGCTAACCAATTCTACCAGGATACTGATTGTCTATTCTTCATATAGAACTCCTTTGATTTTGCCTGCAGTCCTGTATCACTTGATTTTGCATTCCTTGGAGAAGAAGAATGATAACTTCGAAGATGTTTTAGTAGAAACCCGAGCCATCACGTTCGCAATCGCTGTATGCACAGGACTTCTATTTTTCTTACCTATGGCAGTTTGGAAACTAATGGTACGTTTCTGATGCATACGCCTCGTTTTCAATTGCTGGATCTTCTATGGTCCCACAGGGTTACCTTCGTGTGAAAGCCATGCTCAATCGGTGGGCAACAGAGGACATAAAGTTTGCAACAACTTATGGTGCTATTCCCTCGTGGAAGGTCAAAACTCCTGGAGTATTCAATGAGAACGTTGTAAGGGTGATAGTTCGCTTATTCTTGGGCAGTCATTTTAACTCGGTGTTACGTAGACTCTTATCATCACCCTCCCCGTTGCTCCGCCTCCTTCTTACTTTCACCCTGATGCTTATCTTCCTCCGGTAAGGCTTGATTACTACAGAACTTTGTGACCTAAATTGACGATTTATACCAGTATATCAACCCTCCGACAGATGTTCCTGAGGTTGGTAAGGTCAAGATGGATTACATGGATAACGATTATAAAGGGGCCAAGTACGGTGATCTTCCTTTGTATCAAGATGAGAAGTACAGTATGGCTTGAAGTGTACTACAGAGACATGCGGACCCTGTTCTCAGTATAGCTCGTGGACTATGCCCAACCTTTTTAAACACTATCTACGATACAATAAGGCATGTGACGATGGTGCGGATATATACGATGCTTGAAAACAACAATAACTCAATGAGCTGCTAACTAAATAAATAGCATGAACTAATCATAAATGAAACTAGTCCCAGTCCCATTTATTGAATCAAGAGAGAGAAGTAGTTAGGAGCCCGTAACCGGGGCAACCTGCTCCTCGCCGTGAACCTGTTCGTGATTGCTAATATTTTGGCCGGAGTCGATATGCGACACCTTCTCTTTGGCCTGACCAGTTTCAGCCTGTTTATTTTCCCCTTTCCTATCCCTAATATTCGAGAGGAACAAAGTAAAGATAACAGCGAGCCCACACCAAGGAATCAAGGAGATGAAACTCCAACGAACACCGTTTCTGAAAGCGTCACGTACTACGTTTTGAACATTGGTGGGCAGACCTCCGAGACTTTGCAATGAATCCAATCCTCCATTGGCAGAAGCGGCGGCTAGGGCACTAATATCAGAAGCTGAAAGTGTACCGCTGCGGATTTGAGCGGTGAGGTACCGAGTAACTTTAGCATTCATTACAGCAGCGCATTGAGCGAGTCCGACGGTTCCTCCTAATGACCGGAACTAGAGTACCATAGGAATCAACTATAGTTAAGGTTGGGCAATGGCGATTGTGACGAAGAAGCACGTACGAAAAGGGTCAAGGCGTTCACAATTGCTACGCGATTTGTTGGCTGCGAGAACCGAGCATGGACTGCAAGTGAGCCCGCCGTAAGGCCTACACCAACGCCAGACATAACCATAAAGCTAGTCTCATGAATTAGCGTAGGTCTAGAAGTGACTTGACATCGGTTTACATACCCGTTGACTTGATTTTGGTTGTTAAAATTCATGGCCATCTGGATCAACCCGAGGGAAACAGTGATAACGATAGACCCGAATATGATGGGATACTTGGGCTGACAGAAACTTCGTCAATTCAAATTTTAGCTCCATAGGAATATACGTACTTGTCTGAGATGCCTGATCATGAAGATCGAGATGAGAGTCCCACCCCCCTAAGATGTATCATTGAATCCAGAAACAGATTTCAGACTAACTTCGAACTCACCATGCCGGGTGCAAAGTAAACCAACTGCACGCCAGCTTTAGCAGGCGAGAGGCCCGTTACAATAGTCATGAAGATGGAGACGAAGTAGAACATCACAAGCATGACCAAACCAGAGATGAATGATCCATATTCAACCGTGGAAACATCGTACGAACGGAAAATTTCCAGCGGTAGCATAGGATCAGCTCGAAGTACGCTGATAGAAGAGGGGTTGATGCTGAACATTTGATGCTCAAGGATGTACTCCCACAGAATACAGGCTACGAAGAGGAGTCCACCGATAATCCAGCTGACGATCACTCTGGCTGATCCCCACTCATTAGTTGATCCCCAATTCAGGGCGAGGAGGATGAGGATTCCCCCACCCACAAAGAACAGTGTTCCAACCCAGTCGATGCGGAGAATTTTCTGTAAAACCGTCTCTTTCTCCACAGACAAAGTGGGCAGCCTGTGCGCGGATTGGCCCACTTTTACATTACCACGAAGCAAGAAAAAGCAAAGCACCATTGAAACCAAGGCACAGGGTAGGCTGTATTTCTTCATCAGTCATGTGAAAATCCCAATATCTCAGCATGTTCACACTCACTTAATGGCAAATACCCAACGGAATGACACAGCTACCAATAAGCCACCAAGAAGTGGGCCTACTGCATAACCTATGGCATACAGTAGAAACAGTATGGAGACCTGCCAGTTGTTGTCGTCCAGAGAACTTGAGTCCGATAAAATAGTCCTAACAATCTTGAGAGTACTCGATAAGGTAGAAAGGGAATCGATATCCTATAGCGCTTACTGTCAAGAGACCAGCCGCACCAATACCAGCTATACCTCTGCCAACAAGTACCATGGCCATATTGATAGCTCCAGCGCTCACTGCGCTACCAATGAGGAAGAAAAATAGAGAAATCTGAATGCCGGTGTGACGGCCAAATATATCTGCTACTGAGGCAAAAAAAGGTAAAAACACTGTAGAGGAAAGTAGGTAGGATGTTCCAATATAGCTTCAAATAAATATGAGTTTCGCAGAAAAAGTATACCAACTAGGATTTACCTCTGCAGATCCAGTCGGTTGAATACGGACTATAACAAAACTAGAGTTAAAGGGTGCATCATAATGACAAGGAGGCCACCGACTGCTATTTGAGGCTGAGCTGTAGCAACGACTGTACAAATATTCATGTAAGCTTCCCTTTCCATTCAATAAGTGCTTACTGGTGTAGTCCAGGGTTTCAAGAAAGACGGGTATGGCCAAGGCAATTAAGAGCTTCACTTTGAACCATAACACAGCTCTCGAACCACCAGATCCATTGGGACCTCCGGTGGGTGATACATTATTTGGGCCATCCAGATTTGGGGATGTTGTCAACGAAGGTCCACCTTCAGTACCAGAAGGGGATGGTTTCTCCGAGTCTTTTCGGCCCTTGCATTTGTTGTACAGATGTTTGCCCAGAAGATAGGCCATTCAAAAATAAAAAGAGATTGAACTGGGGGAAATTAAAGACACTTCACCACGCAAAAATCCTGCATTTTTATACACGATAGATTGTGATCGACTTCTCCTCAGGTTGTACTGCATGGGTGGTTCATAGACCGTGGGACTCTTCTGCGCAGCGACATTGATCCCGATCCAGCGCAAGACACTGCGCCGCAAGTACCTTTTTTCTCAATCTCCTGTATAGAAAGTTGCAATACCACATGGGCTGTGCATCCTGCACATGAAACGTAACCAACACAAATTCGCGGAAAACACTACTTTCCACCCTCCACGCAGTATAGGTGTCGCTTAGTCGTCAAGTTGCCTGGAGGTGCTGCTGTGCTACGTTATGTATGTGGTATCAGATAGTACTTAGTACTCATTACATCTTTCTATCGTCGATAATAACAGAATTGCGCAGTTTTCCATCGGAACATTACTCACATGACAATACACAGCTTGTACATTTATGACAGGTGCGTATGTCTCTCGTGTTTGCGATACATTTAATAATGATAATCTTCTTAGGCACTGTGCATGTGTCTACTATCAAGATTGGCACCGTACAAAGCGTCCGCGTCCCGCAGTAGAAGGAGGGATTCTTGATTCTGTCTCCCGTGCAGTCTCACCACAACCATCCAATTCCAACTTCATAAATCCATCAGCATTCAGTAGTCCTCGGAATACACTCTCCTCCAATTCTGGAGTTGTGGTTGCTGTTAGCGATGAAGCATCTGGAACACCGTTAAATTCAACAGAAAATTCTAACACGGCGAGCTTATCTTTTGATGAGGAAGCTAAGTTGGTTTACGGTGTAATTCTGTCATTGCGAAACATGATCAGGAAACTATCTGGAAGGTGATATCTTATTCATCGATTTTTCTATCTCGAGCTCATACAGAAAGCAGGGACGAATCATTTGTCAATTATCGCACCTCCACGTATAAACTTCACCTATATGAGACGGTGTCTGGCTATAAATTTGTTATGCTCAGCGATCCTAACACAGATTCCCTTCGTTTCATCTTGCGTCAAATTTATACGGGTCCATTCTTAGAATATGTTGTCCGCAACCCTCTTGCCACCATGGATTCTCGTGAACATGGTGTAGATAACGATTACTTCCGTGCCAGTGTAGACCGCCTAGTACGAGGCCTGTCAGTGTTTTCTTGATCACTTTACATAATTTAAAGTCAACATTCATCAATATGTAGTGGCTGGTAAATCACGAAAACCAATGCGAATTTCTATAAGTTAAAGAGCGATTAACAGCCAATTCCCGTCCCATTATTATTGTGATATAGATGTCAACTTGGATCCGATGTTTTTCGAGCTCCATCACCTACGGGAGTCCCATCCTGCTGTTGTTCGAGCTGTTTCCTTAGAACGTTCATCAGCGATGTTTTAATCTCCTTCTCCTGTGCACTTTCTCCCTTTTGTTCTGTTTCGTCGCTGTCGCCGGCCACAGCTTCATCCAATGCAAGTTTAGTTTCTCCCAGTTTCAGCATATCTTCCTCGATCGTTCCTCGGGTGATCAACTTTACAACATCAACGTCCCGCTTCTGGCCGATACGATACGCCCGATCCTGGGCCTGTCGATCATTGTGAGGGTTAAAGTCCTGGTCAAACCTGTAGCAGAATTCACCATTCAATTCAAGATCTTTTCCTAAAAAATTGTCACATACATGATGACCACGCTAGCCGCAGTTAGGTTGATACCCATGCCACCAGCTTTCGTAGACAATAGGAACACAGATATTGATTCGTCTTCGGTAAACTCATCGACGAGTGACTGGCGCACATCCACCGCAGTCGAACCCGTCAATATAAGGTACTTGACTTTCTGCTGTTTTAGGATTGCTTGGAGTATGTCTAGGATTTGTGTGAACTGCGAAGAGTACATCAGCACGAGAAATCACATGGAGTGAAAATTGAGTAATCCATACTTGAGAGAAAATGAGAACCTTCCGACCTGCCGAGTCATACTCTTCGAGCAACTTCAAAAGTACGGTGATCTTGCCAGCTTCAAGGTAGCATTTCTCGTCTTGCAGATATTTCCGGGTAGACTGGCAGCAACGTGGTTACAACATGGTTACAACAATGCATATAAGTGTTCATAGGCATACCTTGTAGCCTGCGGCGAAGAGTTGCAACTCAGCATCTGTCATGACTTCCATATCTTCCTTGACGTATTCAAAAATGGCACCTCGTCTCTTAAAATCTGCCTCCTTCAGCAAATGCTTACTCATGGCAGTCAAAATTTGATCTGTGAAGCGTGTCCTGAAAAGCATAGGGTGAGATGCTGCCTTTCGCAGGTCCATTAGGACGTTTGAGCTATTCTCGAGATACATCTTGTCTTTGGGCCGTGGATTACTCTTGGCTTTCTTCTTGGGTGGCTTCCCTCTTGCAGAACCCGCTGGCGGTTCTAAAGGTTCTGGGGTGCTCGTTTCCACGTCAAAGATAGTCTTGCGAGACCGTTGAAGAGCATCGTTGTAGATGGATTTTTGCAGAACAGTCATATCGCACCATTCAATGCGTTCAGTTTTTGACGGAAGATCTTGCAGGACCTAAGTAATACCAATAATGAGCGACACATACCAAACGAACCACAAGTACACTTTACCTGGTCTTTCCGACGCCGCAGGACAAATGGAGTCATCATCTTTTTTGCTCTGGATATACGTGCTTGTGATAGCAGAGTGACTTTGGAGTCACCCTTGACTTTGAAGATCGCACGCAAAGAGTCCAGTGCATCGGCAAAATGGGAAGGAAGAATGAAGTTCATCAATGACTAGAATAAGGAAGACATTAAGCAGTGCTATCCTTTCAAACATTTACACATACCACCAACTCTTGAAGATTGTTTTGTAAGGGAGTTCCAGTCAACAATAAACGCCATCTCGACTCAAATTTCAGAAGAGCTTGATAGCGCTGAGACTGAAAGTTTTTAAGGACGTGACCCTCGTCAAATATACAACTCTGGAAAACGCGAAAGATGAAAAAAAATTGTTATCGTCAGGAGCTTGCTATAAACTCACATCCCATTGTACTTTTCGGAAGAATTTCCGATCACGGTCGTCCCCCTGGGCAAGATTATAAGTCGTGATAAGGACTTCCCATCCACTTCCGTTCTTGTTACTGCTTCGTTGGGTGTCTAGTAGCGTCTGACGTAGCATAGGTCTATCCTCTTTGCCCGCATAATAGGTCTGCACCGATATTGATGGGGCAAATCGTGCAAACTCTCGACACCAATTCTCCAGAGTAGAAGAACTGTGATGAGCATCTACTTTGAGCAATGGTCAGGTCAAAGTTGATGGACTCACGGTACGATAATGAGGTGGGGCCCCACAGCACCACGCTCCTTCAGATACGCCAGGAAACTGATCACTTGAATCGTCTTGCCGAGTCCTAGTAGGTAAATTTAAGCAAAAAAAACTTATAAACAAAAACCGGATGAACATGCCCATCTCATCAGCTAGGATGCAACTAAGTTGTTTACGATAGAGAAGGTATAACCAATTAACTCCCAATAGCTGATATTCCTTGAGCGTCACACCATCAGCGAGTAACGATGGCTGAGTGACCAGAAAATCTTTCTGGGCGGAAACTTTCACTGGGCGTAACGATCGTAGACTAAGGGCACCGTCATCCGCCTCTTCGACAGGAGAAGCAATCTTAGTGGGGTCAGCTTTATCTTTGCCCTTCCCTGTACTTCCACTCGTAGTCCAAGTCGCAATGGCCGTGCGGAGGTTAGCACCAATTCGCTCACAGTCCTCTAAGATATCGTCCACAGCACCATAACCTTCGAATGTTGTCTTGCAATCTTCGAACAACCTAGGGCTTATGCCAGCTGGTCCGGCTTTCTTCTTTCCTTGAGCTAGCTTGGTCTTCAGGTCGTCCACTGAACGGAAGGGTCTCAGTCCAATGATCGCACCAGCCTGTTCGGATGTGCAGCCTGTATGCATGTGGTGTCAGTGGCAAAATCGACACTAAGGGTAGACAAGAGGATACCGGTGAGCTCTTGCAAAGCTCCGGGGCTAGCATTATTGAAGTACTCCAGTACTCTGGATTCGTGAGACGTCTCCTTAGCTCGCTTTGGGAGACTCCCCGACTCCTCTTCACTGTCAGTGGGGTTGGCTTCTGATTCGGAGTCTATTACCATCTTTTTCACTCGCTTGCGGCGCGATGGCGCGACAGCAGGTGTGAGTGGTGTGAGGGGCGAAGGTGGGAGTACAGAATGCTTAGACTCTGCGGGAGTGCTTGGGGCAGGATCCATAACCGTACGATTAGCATATATAGACGACTTCTTGCCTTTCTCCCGGAGAGCAGCACGATGAGCTTTCGTTGCTTCATCGACCTCTACGACTCTTCCAGTAATGTCCGAAGGGGCTAAGGGTGGGTGCGGGTTCATGATTGGACTGGGGTTTGGATTCCAGGTAGGGTCAGAGAGTAGTGCGGTAGCTTTTTTCACATCTCCGCTCGTTTGGACCCAGGCCGCACGAACATGAGAAGGATTATGCTGTGGCATGGTAACTTTGAACCGAATGAACTTGGGATCTTCGACTTCAGAATGAGGGGCTTCAGAACTAGGAGGCTCTTGGGAGCCCGGACGACGGCCCCGCATGATACGAGGCTTGGAAGACCCATCCGGCGTAGACTTAGTATCCATCATGGATTCATCTGACGAGGTAGAAAGCCCTCCTATGCTGTTGTTGAGTGCTCTGCGCCTCTGACCGGGGCGCAAAACATCCGGGGAGTCGGGTATGCTGAAGGGGCTGGGTTCAGCAGGACCACGGTTGAGCCGTTTGCGAGGCGGCCCTTCATCCCCCAACTCATTGTACTCTGTATCTGATATCCGTCGAACATCTCCACTCCAAGGACGCGAAAATGACGCGTGGGCGGTGCCATTCTGATTGACAAATCCACTGGGTGCTGACAAGGGGTCAACCCTGAGACTTTGTGACGACTGCCTCCATGGATTGAATTGACTAGGGCCCGCAATATGGGCCACGTCATACACGTTTTGTTGGTATTGAGGTTGATGGGACTGATAACCTGTATCTGCAGCAAGTGGGCTTGAGCTAGGGACAAGGACGGTACCGTTAGACGAAGGAGTGGAAGGAAAATAGCGGGATGTAACAGTTGCATCTCTGGACTGTAATGGGGGTGCATTGAGCACTGGCAGGGCCCCATTTGCAATGCTAGGAGAGGGAGAAGTGTCTACATGGTTTGGGCGTGATTTCTTCAATTTGCTGAACTTAAGCTGTTCTAAAGCCGTTCTCTGGCGAGATGACGACGAGCTCTGTGTGAGAAAACAAAGAAAGAATTAGATCTGATTAAAAACTAACTCTAGTCGCTGCAGCGTCGGTGTCGAGAGACATCAACGGCCAAAAAATAAAGTGAACGTTCTATGGACCAGAAGGCGGGAAGGACCTCAGTAATTGCCTCGAAGGCGGAGTGGTGGGAGACAATTGAAGGCAAGAGCACTCGACCGCGCTCACTCCGTCGGAGAGTCAATGTGTGTGTGGCACAAAAAACTGTATTTGATTAAACTAGCAGATACAGTGTATGGAACCAAGTAGATAGACAGAGAACAGGTCTATAGAGACAAGAATGCTTGGGGAAATCATACCATTGTCTCGTGACATTCCTCGATGGTCGGACACCAGTTCAGCGAACACATCACCGCCCAACGTTACCCAAAGTGCCTGCTAACCTACCTTTCATCCAGCATGTTCAGCGATAAGCTTGCAAGGGACAGGATAGCTGCAGTTGAACTACAGCTCAGGGGGAGCACGCATGCGAAATGCTCAGATGTGGTCTCCTCCGTACCGAGAAGGTGGTAAGCATAGATCAAATAACACAGGAGTGCACAAGGCAAGACGAAGCATCGATGCACTCGAAGCTTATTAACAAACCCTGTCCAACACCAGGTAAGTCAACAAGACTTTTATTCTGATGCTGACGAGAAAACACACCGATGCAATCATGGCAAGGAAACGTCATCGCCGCCAACATGCGTATTGGATAAGACTTTATGATATTCCTAAACCGAGCAGACCAGCGGTGAAAAAATAAGCCAGACCAGACCAAGACCTTGAATGTTTATATCAAGATCAGTTAGGTTAGCTAAGCAGAAATACTTCAATGCCACTTACCTTGATAATCAGCCTATTGCTATTTGAAGAACAGTCTAGGACAAGCAGTAAGCAATTCGCATTAAGCGGGGTACGCTATAACCCAAGATCAGGAAAATGACAGAAGTGGCGTAGAATGCGTCCAGATCAACTGGCTGAGAAGAAATTCGTAGATGTTGCTGTAGGTCCGGAGCCGGTGATACGCCGGAAGAGAATCATGGCCGTTATAACAAAAATACGATAAAGAGCATTTGTCCAAGAGTTAAATCGTCTCTTTACAAGACATCCTTAAAATCAGCTTGCCAAATTGAGTGCTCGTTTTGGCATGCGATCATATTTGCATTGGATCATTGAGCCACATTTGCGACTTGACATATGCGCACTGATCAGCGGCCATGGTAAGCACAGAAACACGATCATTTAATGTTGCACTTTTTGAAAAGTTGACTTACCTTCTATGCTATATGATCCGCTTGATCAGCCTCACATTACGAGACTTGAAGCCACTTGGCTGAGAATGGTCAGAATCAGTAACTTGGCGACTTGCATGGTGGCCTAAAATATGCAAGTGAAATAAAATGCAAATGAAAGCGAATCTACGAGTATACATGATGCCCATCGCATACTGGGGCCAGAAGAGGAAAGCAATGACACGGAAAGGAAGAACATTCATTCGAAAGTTCAGTCTAATCTGCTGGATAGGATTATTAGTTACCCTGACAATGTGGATAAAAAAGTACAGCCAGAAAGTAACGCTTACCATTTCATAACAAAGATAACGCCCGCAGTCGTGTTGATAGACTACTAGCTCTCGATAGTCATCGAGCTCAAAGTATAAAGGATGTTTTCTAAATCGCGAAGCCATGAAACATGTTTCCTATCGACATATGGTGATGTTAAATTCTGGAAAAGGTATAGTCGTTGTGGACTAGCATCTTCCTGTGCAGATACAATATCTGTCCGTACTATTTCGCGCATCCGCAGCTGGGCAGGTCATAGTCAAGGGAAAAGGGCTGACAAGGGTGATGTGGCGCTAGTTGAGCAGGCACAAAGATAAACCGTAACCCTGACATAGGGTTAGCACGGCACTGCAGTACTGCGGTACTTACGAGTCGATTTGAACAGCTTTTCCTCTTACAAACTCTTCTCAGAGCGAGCTATCTCAGATATCCACAATGCTTGGAATCATCGAATCCCTCAGCCTATTGGCATATGTTGGTTTCTCCTTAGCGATACTGGTTCCCTTGTCTGGAGCCTTGGTTCGTTTCAGAGCCCACTATAACCCGAAGGGTCTCCAACTAGACTCCGAGGGTGGTGTGCAACCACACACAGGCCCTGTCATATCGTCCTTCTTCGGTATGCTCAAAAGAGTGTACAGAATTGAAGTCAGTGCTTCATCCAAGTTTGATATGGCCGAAGCTAAGGGTTTATTTTCTAACAGGGATGGTCAGGACTGTATAAAGGACTGAGTACGTCGTCATGTTGTTCACACTCACACACCCCAATTCATATCTTATGGTAGTGCCGACACTTCTGTCGACCCTTTTTATAATGGTGTTTTTGTTGGTTTTCTTGAGTGATAGTAATCTTCGTCACGGAGCCTACAATGTGCCTTCAGTTGGAGTACTAGGAACATTGTCCTACAGCCTATTTTCAATGTTAATATCCCTCCCTCAAGTTATCGTCACGGACAGGTCAGTCATATCATCTTTTTCATGTGAGTCCAACAGCTTAACTCTACTCCCAGAGCAATCACAACTCCACACAAGCTCCCTTTCTTACAACCCATTTATTCCTTGCGTCTCCTTTTGACACCCACAGAGCGCCGTCGACCATGGCTTCTTTACTTGACTCCTGGTCTCCTAGCTGCGCAAGTGTGTCACATTGCATATGTAGTCCTCGGCCTGCGATCTGTCCGCAAGTTACTCCTACCTCAGCTCTCTGAAAGTGGATTCCCAACGGCGAATGACATTTCTTATGTCAAGCTAGGCATTTTCTCCGCCATCGCGCTTCTCAGCACCTTCGTCTTGACACCACTAGAAGTAATCACCACCCGCTTGGCGATTCAACGTAACCACGCTGCGCCCGAATTCAATTCTGTGGCGCAGGAGGAAGAAGGCGATGCAGAGGAGGGCGCCGAATACGCTGGTGTAGAGGAGGACGTCATTGGGTTTGTCCATCCGCTTTATCTGAGTAATTGCTAGCAGTCACTTACTATCACATCAGATTGAGGAACGAAAGGGATCCATATATCGGTCTCTTAGACTGCGCTAAGAGGATCATTGATGAAGAAGGATGGGCTGCCTTGTATCGCGCGTGGTGGCTGACGATGTTGGGTAGCCTTAGTGGTGCATTCGCGTAGAAGCATGTTAATACTGAGTGTTTTAGTTCAACATGCATGGGCTCTGACATGAATTTCAGCAGCAACTCGCGTTATAAGTGTACATATACATAGTGATAAAATTGTACAGTAATTTTTTTGGATCTTATGGTAGCTGTAATATATTCACTGCTACTTGAATAAATATGGCTTTAGTGCCGCGGTAGACTTCTAACTGAATGCACATTATCGTTTGGTCTATTGAAAGGAAGTACATCAAGATGTGCTAGGTTCTTTGGCGGATGGTGCCGTATGTACTGTGCTATTGCTAGACTCGGACTGTGGGTTTACTGTAGGATGCGAAACATTCATTGCTTGTCGCAATGGAAACACAGAATTGGTAGCTGCATTTGCGCCCACTCCCCTTGACATCAATGAATTCAGTAGCATGGCCAAACCGCTCATCTGAGCTGACTGGAGCAGAGAGACATTGATCTCCAGGCTAAGCATAGTGCCGTTAGAAGTGGAGCCTCTGAGTACTGCTGGCGGTTGTGGTTGATCAGAAGCGGGGAGAGATGTGGCAGGGACTGGCACAATGCCAAGAGCATTGAGGGCCGAAAGAGAAGCGACTGGTAGTTGTACAGGAATGGCACTTGTCGAAGATGGAGTGTACGTAGAAGGAGAGGAAAGGGACGTGGAGAAGGTGGACGTGGAGAATGAAGTAGTAGCGGTTTGGGCCCCACCATATGGCTGAGTGTATGCATATGGATAAGTCCGGTAGTACTGAGTCTGAGAAGTTTGTGGGAAGTAAGATGGTCGAGGGGGCGGCATCGTAGCCATTCGTTTCTCGCGTTGGATCTTGTCCAGTTCTGCCCGTGCGTTTCGCAACTCACTGCTGATAGACGTCGTCTCTGCTCGATCTGCCTCTAAAACTGCTTGCGCAAGTATATATGCTTGGTCGTGTGGAGATGTACGCTACACAGAAATCAGAACCATGATTTTTATACAGTCTCGTAAAACTGACCTTCCCAGACTTGAGCTTCACACGCTTGAATCGACTTTCCAAAGCCTGCCGTCGTTTGAGGAAGTCTAATGACAGTCTAGTTTCTGAAAATGATTATAGCAAATCGAAATATAGACAAATCAAAAGCACAATACCTGTAATCCTATCACGCAGATCACTAGTAGCTTTCTCTTTCCCCTTTCTCTTCCCATTCCTTAAGATGGCAACCAGATCATCCTTGGGCTGCTGCAAGATGTGATACGGTAGCAATCTGTCGACTACGTCGGCAGCGTCAACAAAGGGTGAATCCACGTCTGGATACAAAACTGAAATATGATCTGCTTCCAGGCATGTCGCAAACCTTGAATAGTAGTGAGTAAAAAGCTTGCAGGTAGTATCAAACCAGTTCGCACCGCCCTGCTGTATCCTTCATTATCTGAATCTCCTCCTCTGTCCTTGTTCTCTTGTTTTTGACGGCCTCTACTGCTCCTCCACCCCCTGAGCGGTCCAAAACGTTGGGACCCAAGTGCGTGCTGGTAGATGGACCAGCAACAGGCATCTGACGCGCGGTTGCGCTTGAAATTTGTGTCGTAGTTGCATTTAAGGCAGCTGAAGAGTTTTCTGGCGATTGTAAGACAGGTTTGACCGAAAAGTCGTTCAGGGAAAAGGATCCCAACGGACTAAACATTACTTTCGTTTGTTATGCCTGCTTTGCGCTACAGCAACCCTCGTGACCGCGCGAACGTTCAAATTACTTTAGGGCAAGTCGGTAAATTGCGATGGACTCGGAACTTAGTGTATTCAAGTTGCAATGCACTAAATGTATAATATCGTCGACATAATACCCTTTGCCATTTGTGAATATCAAAATAGTCATTCAGGACGAATAGACTTTGCTGTTGTAACGGTTTTCAATCTCTTCAGCCAATCCGACGCCTGTGCAACTTCTTCCGCGTTACTTTGAGCTACTTTCTCGAGATACTCTTGAGCAAGCGACATATCTCCATTGGCGATGGTCATCTGGTAGCGGGCGACGTAAATGCTTGATTTTGCGTAGTCTTGCACCTGTCGCACTAGTGATATAGTCAGAATAACAAGCTTCTGTGAAGAACTAGACGAAATTACGCAACTGTTTGCCCTCGAAACTTCCACTACTCTTCTATGATAAGCTACTGCTTCCGGAGGTTCACCTAGCTCTTCATACAATTTTGCAAGCTTTAAGGTGATGGTAGTCTCATGCGGGTCAGCACCGAGCAAAGCGCGTTTCATACATTCTACCGCTTCACGCAATCTCAAAGTATAAAAAAGCGAATCTGAATAATGCACTGATCTAGGACCTTCCAGGACTCACCGGCCAATTTCTTCGTAACACATCCCTTGTGCCTGCCAAAGACGGACATCATATGGTCTATCAAGTGATACATGGATTTATCTCCTTGCTGATGAAGATGCATGAGCTTACCGCAGCGCAGTGGCATGTTGGTAATAGTGCAGCGCATATTGATGCATGCTCAAAAGCTCGTAAGCTTGGCCTAGACCATACCATGCTCTGTAGTCCTTCCGATTAACATCTGAAGGAGGAAAGCTTTAACAACATGCCCAATGGGCTCTATGATTTACGTACCAATGGCCCTGCGGTAAGCCTCAATAGCGGCATGTGAGTTCTTCATTTCAACGAATTCGTGACCCATTAGGGTCCAGGCAGATAGATATGTCCGATCTAATTGTGTAGCTCGTCTAAAGTATTTCACAGCCTTTTCGTGCTCAGCCCGGAGCGAATGGTGATTCCCTTTAGTTCTTTGAGTAATTCACGTCTTTGCTATAAGGGAACTAGTGAAACCGTTCACTAGGAGCACTCACCAACCAAACAACAAACTTCTGGACGGTCTTTATCAAGCTCTAGAAAGTCATGTGCGAGTCTTGATAACTTCAATCGATTGTCAGTTACATAGAGAATGTTGGAGTATACGTCGATGTCATCAATGCGGTATGGATCGAGGGATAATATCCGCTCGAATTGCACTTCAGCTTGGCCAAAATCTACAGGACCAAATCTATATAATGAGCAATCCGATGCACAATAGGAAAATCAATTATACCGTGTAAATGATATAGCACGCAAGCGCGCAAGCTCATGATCCAAAGGCTACCCCGAAAGAAGTCATCGCTCAGGAGGTGATCGCATATAGCTAACTCGTTCTCTGAGGGGCTATGAAGTTCATTCATTGTTTTGACCTGGAATAGCTGCACCAAAGGGTGGGTTGATGGTAAAGGTATCAAAGGAAGAATAGATGACAGCTGTGCCGCTCATCAGATATGGGATATAACTCTTAAGACCATGGGACTAACCTCTTCTCCATCACCTATGCAGCTGCCAAGAAGAGTCCATAGTGACCAGTTCCACGGATAGCCAGCAATAGAGAGCAACGCACTCTCTATTGCTTCTTCACGTCGAGACAGCCGGAAAAGAAACAGAGATTTTCTAATAGCAATACCACGTTAGCGTACGCAGGGGACGAAAGAAAGATCCAACAACCCACAAGAACAAAAGCCAGGGGTCTGTGTCATTTTGTACCGTTTGAAGGAATTGGAGAATCGAAGGGTTTACTGGGAGTGGTGTTTGGTGCCGACTGTCTGTAAGAGTGGAACGGGTGAGATACAACCCCGATGCGAACGAGAAAGTCCTTACTGGCGACTCTATCCCAATGTCGCAAAGCTTTTTTCTCACTAGCCTTACCTTGGACATCGTCTCAAAACATCTTGCAAGAACTTTTGATCCCACTCACCAAGTATTGACTATAGATACTCAAAAAACGTGCAGTTGTACTCTTGCAATGCCGTAGTACGTGCACCGCGCGGAGATATTCTTTAGATCCAAAGAAGGCTCTGGCAGCTGCCAGAGAGACATCTTCTGAAGTTTCCCACTCAATTTCTTCCATATCATTGTCTGGCTGATGCTTAAATAGTTGTGGTATGTGCGATTGTGCCACTGGGGTCGAAGGTATGAGAGGTGCATTTGTGGGAGCAGGGGAGGGATTGGAGAACGAAAAAACTAGCTGGGGGGAAGTAGAACGAGCCGGTGTAGAGGTGGAAAATGTCGACGCGTGGGTTGATAACAGCGCATCACGAGTATGAACCGGTATAGCCAAAAGCAGCTCAGATGACCTATCACAGTAAAATTATTGGTTATTTTCGAAAAAAGAATGTAGAAGCCGTACCACTTAGAAGCCACGTATAGCCCTCTATCAGAACAATCTCGAACTGACTGCCGCAGTTCGTTCAGCAGACCACTGTCAATAGGAGATATCATTGTTGATTTTACAGTTCGGCCTCAGTGGGACCGGAAGGCCTTCGAGGGGCAATTCCAAGAAAGTTGAAGGCACAATCAAAAGGCCCAAGCGTAGTAACCGCAGCGTTGGGAATGGGACGGACAAGTACGAACTCGACGGTTAGTTAGATACTTCCGAAATAGGTGACCAAGCTTGATCTTGGAAGATGCAAAGAAACGGTTGAACACCTGATGGATCAAGCTGGACCCAAGCGGAATACCGCGATGATCGCGATAGCTGAGCGTCTTTGTGGCTGTTTTCACTGTTCCAGGCGGATTTCTTGTATCTTCGAGTTTCAAGTTGTTTCCAGATGCCAAGTGAAGGCCGAAGCGTGCAGTAACCCGACATTCCCACGTGCCTTCATACTCTTAGAAGTACCGCTCGCCGTCGGTACCTGCTTTTCCACATACTTGAAAACTATAAGCATCCGCATTCCTTCGACGGCAACAGCCACCAGTGCTCGCCCGTAATAGCGATACTTGCCAAGTCACCGCCACGAGTGTCTATCTCTTCGCTTCAGCATACGGCCTTATACGGTGCGGACGGCGTGTAACATTCAGTCCTAGCTTGACCTTCTCTCACCCATAGACACAGGGACGTGTCATTGGCTGCTGTGTATTATGGGCTGGTACACCGCTGCTGTCTGCACGATAGTGCTACTCGTCCTTCTGAGAATATACATGATTCTACCTGGAAATCCTCGTGGTAAACGTAGTCTCGGGTCCGTTGTAAGGAGACCAAGTACAGATACGTGCAGTCTGGCAATATTTCTAGGCTCAGGTATGTGGTCATCAGGCTTGGCCAGTTAAGCAGCACACATAACTATAGTTGACCCTGTCAATTATTAGGTGGCCATACAAGTGAGGTCTTGAGTCTCGCTTCCGCACTGGACTTTTCCCGCTACTCTCCACGGACCTATCTAATTAGCGAAGGAGATACCCTTAGTATCCAGAAGGCTGTATCCTTAGAAACTTTAAAATCCGCCGATACTTCGAAGGTCTTCATTTGTACTCACATCTATGCAACGTACGCGTATTGATGTTCACACTTGCAGCTCCAAGGGCGAAGTCAGTGTGTCCTCCTGACCGTTCCTCGCGCCAGGCGTGTACACCAATCACTTCTTATGACCCCACCTACGGCACTTTTATCCCTCCTATCTTGTGTCTATCATGTCACGATTACGCCTTTACTCAGAACCGAACGTTTCCGGCGTCCATTCGCCGACGTTCTTATTCTCAATGGCCCCGGGACTTGTGTCATTCTTTGTGCAGCTGTCTTTCTCAATAAAGCAAGTTCTAGATTTCCCAGCTCTCGGTGGCCTCGCAAAATTAATTGATATCGAATTGACAGTTTCTCGGACTACCGGCTCCCAAGCTGATATATATCGAGTCGTTTGCCCGTGTGCGGTCACTATCTTTCTCTGGAAAACTCCTCCGTCCATGGGTAGATTGGTGCGGTATACCATACTTATCCTCTTGTCTAATATTAATTCACATGCGTAAACAAGCTTCATTGTTCAATGGCCAGATCTTATCCAAGGCCAAGGCCGGGAAAGATACCACGGTTGGCTGGTTTAATGAGGCGAAGGAATGATTACATGTTGGTGCAATGCGTGTTTTCATTAAGCGGGTCATCGAAGATTATCGGTGCTTTCGTAAGGTACGGCATACCAAAGAAATCTTCTGATTCCGTATCGAAAGAGCTGGTTTATGCCGAGTTGCTGGAACTAACATGCTTGAACTGACATGTGCTGCAATGAACCTGACCTGCAACCGGTGTGCCACAGCACGTTCACCTTTGCTCACCAATGTGTTCTAGCCTGTGGAATGTTCTGTCCGTCATGTTCGGCATGTGTTATCGTGGAACATCATGTAGAACGTATGGTGACAAAAGAAATCTCAGAGCATTGCTTCCATTCATCGATTTCTTGGCATGTCAAACATCATTTTCCAGTTGATATTAGGCGGCAGCTTCAAGTAGTTCATAGTACAGATAGATAGGTAACGATAGGTCAAGCTTGGTCACCGTAACAGAATTTGCAGTATCAGTGATAGCGATGACTGTAGTTACTCCCATCTTTCTTGTTAAAGCTTAGTTTTCTTGGCCGATGTTCTGCGACATATTTGGACTAGCAGCGATTGAAATCATTTTACTGTAATAGAATATTTCTAGCAAAACCTTAGTGCAGCAGTGTAAACACGTCTTCCATCTGTATTCTAATCAGGATGAAGGCAACTTTTGTTCCACTTTGCGTATGGTACAATACAACAAGGCGGATCCTTCGAATGAATGATGCAGAAGCGCATAGCGTATACTTCGCCAAGGCCAGGGCGTGACTGCGGAGGCACAGGCGTTCCCAATATACATTTTTATTTCCTCGTCCAGCGATCCTCGCCGCTGTGACCACCTCGCCTTGATGGACTTGCGCTGCGGCCTCGGCCTCCCTCTCTTTTGGTAGGCTCCCAACCTCCTCCTCCACTTTCATTCTTCGAAGGATGGAGTCTTCGTTCTAATCTTTGGCCTGCGCGTAGCGATGACACTAGCTCTTTAGACGCTAACCGCAAATGCATAAAATTGCAGAAACCCCCTCTATTGCACTCTCCGTTTTCGTTCTGACGGCAACAGGCTTCTCGAAAATCGGTGACGGGCGATAGTTCGGCGTACAGTGGTCGACCTGAATTCAGAAAGCATCGGTCAGAATAGGACTGACAAACACCAATGAATTTACTCACCTGCATACCAGCGATCATTCAAATTATCAACGGCAGCTTGAGCCTCCGTTTCCCATTCGTAACGTGCATAAACATTGCCTATCAAGTGATCCCCGACATTGTCGCAAACCTTGCATGCCAAGACGAACGATCAGTCTATATCAGCGAACTAAGAGGAGTAACTCACATGCAACTCCAAGAGATGTCCGAATTTAGCGAGTTCACAGTATAAATCCTCATACACTGCATCAAAGCCTTCTTGTAGCTCTTGCTCAGTGAGTTTACAAACCGGGTCGTGGGCCGGGTTATGATATACATTGGGAAGCAATATGGTTTGCGAGAACGGTGGTCTGATGTGTTTCCGAGAACACCTGTCACCGTGCCTGCATGCCCCAATCTAAAGAGCAATGTTCAGGACCATATTCAGACGCAAAAAGAGGATACCGTACCTTGTAGTAGAACGAGCAGTTCACGCGATCCTGTTCCGTACCAAAGATGTTTGCCTAGAAGTCCATTAGCGTGTGGTTTTTGCCCAGTAAGGTTTTTCATACCAGATGCGAGGCCATGCTGAGGTTTAGACTTTGAGCTTCGAGCTTTACCGGTATCGTACACTTGAAAGACGATTGGCCGCTCGTGGAATGTTGGTGTTGAATGGTGTTTACAGAAAAAGGTTAATCGCGGAGTCGGCATTTTAATATACGCGCGCCTAGCAGCAGTTGGATGAAGGGACGGGCGGTCTTGGCTGGGGCCAAATTCATTTTTTCCCCTGGCATTTTCTAGGTGCGCAAAATCGTCTTAGCCTTTGCGACAGGGGAGGGCACGTAATCGATGGAAGATATGCATACCTATGCATATCTTCCATTTGGTCCAGACATCATCACTGTATCGCATCAGTACCACACTACGATATCTCAAGATCTGCAGAGCCCGCAACTCCCGACTATGGTAGCAATCATCTGGATACCAATCAGCGTCGTCATCGTCTTCCAGCTCTGACCTAGGCTATGTTTTTTTTTTTTTTTGAAAAAACTCTCTAAACGTTGGCCATGTATTTCTCCAGAGCTATGTCTGCCATGGGTGGTTCGTAATCTTTCTCCCTTCTATTCTTCCCAGAGTGCGGGTCCGAAGGCCAATCTCATTGTGATCCCATGTTTGATACTGGCTGTCTTAATCGTATGGGATATTGCATTCATTCATTCAGGGTTTTGGCGTGTCTGCCTATTGAGGTACTATGTCATTTTACTTTTAACTTGTATACTCAAGCAATTATCTCTTTTAGGACATTTTACGGCGACAAATTTCCGTGGGGCCGTCTCTGTGGCCCTGTATAGCACCCTTACCCATGGCCCCCTTGCATGTTCGGTGTCAAGCGCAAAGTGTTACAAAAATATCGCCATCCTCTTGCTTGCGGAAAGTTTTGGCATACAGGGTTAGTGCTTTTCATGTTATCAATTTAAGCTCTCTCGTAAGCTTTGTTTAGCTGATTGATTATCTTAACGGTCAATCTCAGTGCCATCGCTAAACAAAACCCATGGGGAAGGGATGTCTGTAAGTTCTCTGTTAGTTCTGTTATCAAGTGAAAATAAGTTGTTCACGCATGGATGCCCCGTACAGCGGACACATATCACACCATAGATACGTGGTTTTGGTATCAATATCATTTTGCCCTTTTTTCTACTCACCAACTCTGAGATTTGTAGGGACTAACGACAAGAAAGGTCTGTAGTCACCTTCTAGTCGGTAACGGTTCAAACGTTATGCCTTATCCGGCCTGCTGGATGCAAGTGTGTGCTCCATCACTAAGGGCGTTTATAACGGTCTCACTAGGTATAACTGATAAGGTTCACGATGTTATCTGAAACCATGTTCCTCAGCCCAGGAGCTTGCGGTAGTACTTACTTTCAATGCTAACCTACCCCATAGTCTATGTTTCCATACAAAATGAGAGTACTTCACTTGGTGCAAGTTATCCAGTTACTTGATCAGATGGATTGCATAGGCTTGCTTTTCCGCGAAAGTCGCGCGACATGATTGGTAATTTGACCATCTCTCACAGTTCCACCATACCATCACATTGACTAACAATTTCCCCAATAGGTGATCATCAACTAACGCAATAAGAAATTGGACTCAAGACAATAAGTCGATTTATCACCTCCGTACGACGCGAACAACAGCTGATTAGAGCACCAGACTTGTGTTTTGATACTCCATGTGGTATGTCCAGGACCAAAGGAACCAACCTTGTTTTGATTTGTAATCATATTGACAACCTTCGGTGTGTGAGTCTGAATGCTGGCTTCCATTTTCAAGTCTTTTTCCGGCGATTACATCCAGCTAGTGATTACGTGGCTGGAAATTGCTCAGCAGATAAAGCCGTGGAAAGTGCGCTGCGGTGACAATTGGCAGTGTGAAAATTATCAACCTTTGGAGCAGATATCCGTTTCGACGACGCATTATTAACGGGAAAACGAAACTAGGTTGTTAAACTCACTGCTTTTTCATTGAATGGAATAATTTCGCTTCGAGCACGCATCTATGATCGCAGCCATAGTAGGATTGGACTAATTCTGATAGCAATTTGTTACCTCGAGTCTGAATCAAGCGAAGTCATCGGCGGACGCCATCAGGGCGCCGCGCTCCATTCATGACATTCCGCATAGAAAGGACCGAGACTGGCGCTTCGAGGGGGAATAAGTGATTCGCTGTATTGGTTGGACGCGATATCAAACCTCACTGATCCTTCCCACCGGACTCGTTGAACCACGGTACTTGCCTTAAATGGACAACGTCAATAGCTAAAATTACAAGGTACTCACCATGCGGCACCGCTTGCTATAGGTACCAGCTGGAAACTGACTGACTGATCAAGAGTTATCGAAGATCACAATCGGGAGTCAAAATTAACTAATCGTTCGTTCTTTGCAATGTTTGTAGGTTGTAGCATGATGCACTGCAAGTTTGTTGTTCCAGCCGGCGCCATCTCGCGCATGGATCAATCGTCAAGAAGTTCAAGCTTATCTATTGTCCTTGGAATTTAAACCATAGCCAGCTAGCATGAGAGTAGCGAATCGGAACTATATGCGGCTGCGCAGACAAATAAATCGAGGAAATATCGGGATATGCAATTGGAGGGGCTCATTACAAAAATGGCCATCTAAGACAGCTACAGACTGCCACATGATATAACTCGTGATACATACAACAAATCTACAGAGAGTACATAAGAAAAGAGATATAAATTTGACAGGTTACATGGTATATATTGTGTTTGCAAGGGAAAGAGCTTATTGAATAATTTAAAGCAAATGCTCTATAAACCAGCGAAATCTAAACGGTAGAGCCATGAAAGAACACGAGATTATTGTGGGCGCCTCGAGGGCTCCCAAGACATGAAAGAATCGTCGCAGGCTGATGGAGAATCTGAAACAGACGACATGATATCCCACGACCGCAGACCATGTAGACTTTGAGGAGAAATAGTCGAACGGCAATTATTTGAGGTGAATGAGGCGGTAGGATGCAGCAGATTTGCAGAAGGGTTTACGGAAGGCCGCGTATGTGACGGTAACGGGCCAAAGTCGCTGGGAGGGAGAGCTATGTTCCCTAATGTTGTCCTGTAGCAAAATTGAGATTCGACTCAGGTTCCAAACAATATATGAGCAAATACTCACGTAGCAAGGCCATCTAGCTCGGCGATCCGTTGGTTCAGCAAACAACCAGAACCCATGCGGTGATTAGCTGACCGACTGAGAACATCAGCAGCTTTGCGTAAACGCAGCGAGAGCTCCAACACAACACTATAGCCTGACGACTCATTCAGGCAACCACAATGGCCGTCGAGCGAATGGTTGTGCTGTTGCTTCGAACACATGTCTTCGATCTGATTGTCTTTCATAGGATCTACATGTCCAAAGACGCCGCCGTCACATCCCATCAATCCAGGATAGGACATGAAGATAGATGCCAGATCAAAATCGCGAGGAAGGGATTGTTCTCCTGCAATCATGACTTGTGATCTCGAGAACTCGTCCGTTGGTGTCATAGTAGACGGTGAGGGCGTGCTCAATGGTGAAGATCTAGAGAAAAAAGACGGATATGACGAGCTGTGTGTGGAGTTATCGGAAGACAGCTGGGGAAGGACAGACGAAGGATAGGAAGTAGCAAGGGTAGCTAACGACGATTGCTGTGGATTAGAAGCTGAAGAATCAACGGAACAATTGGTGGATTCATTCCCTTCCTGTGGTGGCTCTGTTGAACGAGGCGACGATACACTGGATTGAGACCTATTTCCAGAATGCGAATCCTCTGAGGCAGGCCGTGACTGAGCTCTAGAATGCCATTTATCAAATTGCTCTCCTGGGCTGGAACCAGATTGTACCCAACGAGGATGAGGCTTGTTTTTCAACTGAGAGGTCCTACTCAGACAAGACATACGTAGGTAGGCACATGACAACTGACCTCACGGATGACACCTTCCAATTCGGCGACTCGTTTTCGTAGGCGAGAACTCTCGTCTTGAACCTCAGTACGTTGACTTGGGTCATCGACTTCATAAACACAAAGACCTGTCTATAGTAGATGGTGATGAGCAAGTGCGATGCGCAGTCTTGGGTAACCAACGCACAAGGCCTAGCTGTGTACAGCGCCCACATGGACGCTTTCTATCGCACTACATAGAGGAGACAGCGTGAAGACGAGGAAGTATAAGAACTCGTGTCGACGACGTACCATGCGTTTTGAAGTATGACAGTTGAGACATGATTGGGTGGTGCGGTTCCGGCGACGTTTACGATGGTCACCGTCTGGAGCCTGGGCTGGGGCAGTAGCCTCCGACGCAGTTCGTTTCTTGCGAATAGACTTGAGCTCTGTAGACATGACGAAGGGTTGAGCGTTAAACTAAAGTGGGGCTTTTAGCGACGAAAGTAAAAAGGACGTAGATATTTGTATGGCCGGGAGCCATGCATTGTCTTGGCGGTCGGAAAACCCGATGGACAAGAAGGGCTGTTTACGCAAATCGTTATAGAAATCGGGTCCACCGATATGGGGAAATGAAGCTCGATAAACAAGTCAATCTTAGTCAAGGGAAACAGACTATTGGAAGAAACCAAGTGCCGAGCCAAAACTTCCCATCACTGGTAAGATAGAGGAAAGATCAGAATGTAGACCACATAAGGACTCGGACGTGAGAGCAGAACCATAGACAATCATCATACGTTGGTATCGTAAGAGGCAGTTCCTATTTTGTCGAAGACCATCAAGGCAGGGAAAAAACCGAGGTTATCATGGACTTCCACAGGATCGTGATCCTCCTAAAGACTTAGCATTGCCAAGCCACACATTGTAGGCCAGCATCCGAGCCTGTAATGACTTTTGCGAACCTGGATCCGACATCGTGGATGGATGCTCAGACAAGCGCTCCAAAGCTCAGCCACGTTCCCAAAGAGACTTTCCAGTGCACGTGGCGGGCCGTGACCCTGCTCGGCCCAGGAGAAGTCCCCGTGAGCGATTAGCTAATACCATGGTGGCACCGGGCTATCTTGCTTTGACATGGGACAGTTCCCAGTGTGCCGTAAGAGCCCTCACTATTCTGATACTTGGCGCGAACATCTCGCAATTACCAACGTCCAAGGTCCGCGATGAGAAAGCATCCACAACAAGCCCAGGTACAAACGCTCAATGACCTCAGTTCTTACCTCGACTCTTGCAAAGCATCTTTATGCCCGATATCCACTGCCAAGCACCAAGCACCAATCCCCAGCAATCCAGACCAGCCGCTCGATGCTTGATGCCTGATGTTGGTCGATAAGCCTCTTATCCGAGACTTCGCCTCTTCCTATCTCGGTTATTTTTGCTTACCCCTCGATCCGTGTACTCTAAATCACAATCCCAACATCTGCTCACCAGCCCATCTGTCCCCATGCTTTTCTTGATAGCTGCGTTTATCTCTCAGTCCAGCTCGTGCTCCTGTGGAGCTCCAACTGACAAAACGCCGACCTACGTGCAATCCAAAAATACCCTCCACAATAACGCCATTGACGTGTTGACGTGTCACCGGGATGTCGCAACTGTTCTCCATAAGTTGTTTTCTTCGTGTCTCGCGGGCCTTCCCCCAACCCATTCTAGTACAACAACGTGCTACTCACTAACTGCAGCCTTGACCCCTGCTTCCGACATATGTCAACTCAACTCTCCGATCAATCTCTTTTGATCATCACCAGCGGCACAGCGGCACAGCGACCCAATAGCTTGAAACTACAATATTCGGTCTCTTTCGACCCACACTATCGACGTTGCTCTATTTTCTTTCACCAATGGAATATAGTACATCAACTTTCGTGATAGTCCACTTTTGCGGGACCTGATGTATCGACAACCATTCAATGTAAGCCGGTCTTCAAATACGCATGCTAACTTAGCTTATGTCCAGGATCCAGTTTTCAAGGAGAATGTTCGAGGTCCACAACCCATCGAGGAGTGCTGCGGCCAATAGAATTCAACATCGGGCGCAAAGTATCAGATGGAGCATATTCCTGTCGCCATTTACTTGCCCCAGATATCACCTACATCATTTCCATCGAGACGTCTGTCACGCTGCTGCTTCTAAAAACCACCGTAACTCTGGATGGGCCACAAGAGTCTGCACTTTCGAGGCAAATCGTCAAGGGATTCTTCTGCCACGACATACCCAATCTGATTGCATTGCCGTTGACAAAGTAGCATTCATTCGATAAAAGTGCGGAAGTAGTACACGATATTCGTTCACACGGCTATCATAGTATGACTTTTGCCTGTCATGTATGAGGATATTCTGTATCTACTTTTCTCTCTAACTCCATAAATCTGACAATCGTTAGCCCCTGGAACGATCTCGAGCTCCTATCATTCATATGCATTGTGGTACCCTACGACACCAGGCGTTGGCTTTCCACGCGGATAACCAATTTGTATCGATTGTCATACTAGAACTGACAGGGGAAACTAGCAATTTGGCTCAGCAACTATCTATCAAAACAAGCGTGGACGTGCTCGGAAAATCCCTAAGTTATCATGAAATGCCGAGTCCAGGGGTCCACAATATCTGTACTACGTCAAACGTGAGAACCGATCACGGATAGTCCTTTCTTCTTGATGTGTTTCTTTCTGTGCTGGTTACCTAGTTATCATCAAGTTATCGACATTAACCTCTACCAGGAGGTCATTGGGTGAGTTTTTCGCTACGGTTAACTAGGAACTACTGAGAGAGGTTACACAGCCTACATCACGTGGTACAGCGCCCTTCATTATCATAGCCGAGCCGCCGCTTGATGACCGGCATTCATCATACCACTAACACGTCCTCGAAACGGAAGCATTTATCGTGTCAGAAATTGAATCACGCTCATCAACTCCAGCCGTGTGTGAAAGGGGCTTGATTCAGTAATTCAGTATGTGTTACACCTTTGTTCCCGTGCCAGTGACATTGAAGGCGTTACTTATTCCATGTCATGTTGTAACGTCGCTTGTTCGTGAGAGACGAGGTATTGTGCCCCATGAAGTAGGGATTAAGAATCGGGGCGCTCATGATTTGCTTCATAACAGAATTTCTAAGAGTCTCAAATTATGCTCAAGCACCATCGGACCGCCATTTTGTCAATCGGTTTGTGACCCGCAATAGCTCGGGCCGCCATAAAATTAGGCACCTTTTGCTTGGTCAATTCGAACCTATCAAAATAGATCTAGCTGGAATCAGTCCTGTGTAAAATCCGTATGTCCTTAGCCACTTTCTAGAAAGTCTATTTGGCTCCGCGGAGACAACTCAAATGAAAAAATAGACCGCGTCAGACAACGTTACTATGCGCGTGTGTCCCTTCGCACTGATGCGTTAATCATTAGACATATGTTCCCTCTTTGGCTCCTTTTCTACGGTGAGTCGACAATGGCCGCCGATCCCCGCGTTGATCCACCCCCCTCCTCCAACTTTATAACGCATCCCTTCTCGTCCCCCTCAGGTATCATCAGAGCTTGAGATCACCATTTCCACGTTTAACATGGTGTTTCTTCAGTCTTAAGCTCGGCTGTTACCGAACAAACAACCTCAAGCTCGTGGGTTCATCAAACGTTCATCGACAATTCATTTCGCCTTCCTTGATCAACTTCTTCCTCGAATTCTCGATGTCTTCCGGCACTATCCATGCTAGGTCGATGTTCCTCGATAGACGGCTTGCTCCGATGTTCTGGAGAACGTTCGATTGTGCCTTGAATCGAAGACAAACAAGGGATACACGCTCTCTGCGTAGACAGGCCTTTGGAGACATCTAGCCTTGAACCAAACCGTCCCTCTGCAGTTTGCGCCACGTTTTGATTGTAGCCTTCATATCGCTTAACAAGCTTGGACTACCTCACTTCACGAGCAGTCTTTCGATTTAGAGGGCTGTAAACGTCTCTAGCATACCGCACTGCTGAGAGCTCTCCTTGTTAGAAGTCCTGAACGGTGGCTTTCGTATGCTATCGTTTGGTTGCCTTCATCACCGTGTAATGAGTACCGCACTTAGGTTTCTCAGGTGCGGTCCCGGATCCAATGGCAGGGCGCAACAGGGCTTCATGAAACTTTAATGCGTCTTACCGGATTCCGTGTATCAGGCCAAGTCAAAAGTCAGTCGTTTACTTGCTTGGAAACCGGCCCCCCGACTTCAAGCTTTGTTTGCCTGACAATTATTCCACCGCCAAACAATGCGTGTCTACTTCGTCGAAATGCCGGGCTCCGAATTTTGTTTTGATATTGATTGAACACAGGGCATGAGAGGACATGTCATGGCAGTTCACCACGCCACCTATGGCCCCTGATAATTTTGTATATTACCCCCGGCAGCCTGCGGAATGGTCCCGCCATCTGATCTATTGGTATCACTGGGCTCGCCATAGGTATAGACGATTTTGTTTCTGTAGCCGGCAGCTAGTCGAGCGCATTTTGGCCGTCATACTAGGAGGCAGTTCTAGGCAGTTCTTCAGTTCACGATGCAATGAATCACATCATATTTTGCATCAATAGCATGTTAAGTGTGTATGACTAGCGGGTATTATATTATGTACTCTAGCGAATGTCGTATATTAATACATGTGCTTCAGTTTTCTTTGCGAATATTTCGGTCGTAATTGAAAGAGTGCAGGGAGTGCAATTTGTGAAAGTAGTTAATTATAAGAAACTTGTATTTGTTCCTGGTTGGGAGGTATGGGATGAGCGTGTGAAGTGTTCACGACTTTGTTGCTTTACTTGCAACGCTATGCTACTAATATGACTCGCACTGTCAACACTATTCTTCAAGGCCTTTTCTCTTGGAAAAGCTCGCAGCGTTTAGTACACATTCACAGGGCGAGTCCCACTGACCTTCGCGTTACGAGAAATTGCTTCAGCTCCACTGCGAGACCAGTTTTGCCGCGGTCAAGAAGCAATGGGCTACTACTTTACTCGACTGCCTTTTTAACCATATTTGGAGGCGGATATGTGGCATTCGAAAAGAACGAGCCATTCAGACACTCAATTTTGGCTGTTGTTCGATGCTCTAGAGTGGCAGGTGAGTCCATCTCAACTGTTCAGATCATGGAGCTGACTGACGGTCCTCCAGAGGCTGCAGTAGTCGGAGCTATCGACTACAAATGGACATTTACCCGTACATATGATTCAGAAGAGAAGCGACTCGAAGCTTATTCACACTGTCATACAAGAAGTGCAAAAAGAGCGCTGAAAGCTCTTCTGGCCAATGGAGGTCAGCAGTTGACTTACTTGGAATATGCGCTCACTCATATTGTATGCGGATCAGGTGTTTTCATAAAACTAGGCCAACATATGTCTTCTTTGTGAGTTAGCCTACGCTTTCTTTCAGATATCATAGCGCTCAAAACAATGCAACAGGGTAGTACTTCCAACAGAGTGGACAAGTACATTACGTCCTTTGCAAGACAAGTGCGAACCAACCCCATACGGTGATGTGGACGCGTTGTTTCTTTCAGATATGGGAAGGCCCATTGGCGAAATCTTCGATAATTTTGATCCAATTCCAGTCGGTGTCGCAAGTCTGGCTCAGGTACACGTCGGGCACCATAGGGAGACTAATAAAAAGGTCGCCATCAAGGTATTACTCCAGTCTTTGGCCTTTGAATCCAACTTACACTATCTAAGTTACAACACCCTCATCTCGCCGAGTTTTGTGACATTGACATGGAAATGGTAGAGGTCTCCCTTGGTGAGAATAAAATCACGGTTGTCTTGTATTTGCAGCTGATCGAACATTATATATAGGTTGGATCAAGCGCTGGTTTCCCGACTTTGAGCTCACATGGTTAGGTGAAGAAATGCGGGAAAATCTCCCGAAAGAGATGGACTTTGTTCATGAGGCTCGCAATGCTGCCCGAGCAGTGTCCGATTTTCGAAATATTTGTACCTCATTATATATTCCCGAGGTTATCACTGCCACGAAAAGGGTTCTAATCATGGAATACATCGAGGGTGCCCGGCCTGATGACTTGCAGTACCTCGCAGACAACCACATAGACAGGAATAAGGTCGCTCTAGAATTATCTCGAATATTTAATCAGATGGTATTTATGAATGGATGGTTTCATGCAGTAAGTTATCGGGTATTTTTGGTCTATCTAGTCTGACTGTCTGTCTAGGATCCACATCCGGGTACATTTTCATGCCCCTGTTCTATCTAATTTGAGCTAACTTTGTATAGGCAATTTACTGATTCGACGTGCACCTTCTTCGTCTATATCCCCCTACAATTTTGAAATCGTCCTTTTGGACCACGGCCTATATTTCGATTTGGACCCTAACTTCCGTTTAAATTACAGTAAACTATGGCTTTCCTTGATCGCTCCTGCCTCACCTACTACCAATGCTGACAGAAGGAAGTATGCAGAGTTGGTGGGAAATATCACTCCGGACCTGGTATGTTGTGCCCTGTGCAAGATGGTACGACTGATTAATTGGACGGCTTATAGTACCCAGTTTTTGAAGCGGCGATTACTGGTAAGTTGATGAGCTCATTTGATACCTCTCTGGACTCACTGCTTGTCCAGGACGAGCTGGCATGGAAGGAACATGGGAAGATGGGCAGGAGTCTGAGTCGAATCAAGGCGGATTCAAGCGGGCTTCGAGTATGATTGATATGATGCCTCAGACTGAAGAAGAGATGGAAGTCATTAGAAACGCTGTGATCAATCGTGAAGGACTTCTCATTTCAGTATTTGATGTCCTGCGCCGGGTTCCTCGCCGGGTCCTTATGGTGTTGAAATTAAACGATTTGACTAGGTATGCCGTCGTGTTACTGTCCTCACTTAAATGATAAACATTTTATTTATTTTCTCACAGAAATATCGATCATGCTTTGGCGACTACTCATTCGAACGTGAGTGTATCCGTAAAAAAAGTCAGCTTCAGGTGTTTATATAAGAGCAGGTGCGCATATTTCTGGAAACAGCAAAATACTGTACTATGGCAGTCTGGCAAGACGATCGACAACGGATTAGAGCAAGGGGTCTGAATTCCGTCAGCACAGTTTATGAATACATAAGCTGTTGGGTGTTAGTAATGATCTCTCCTTCGTTCTGTTTTTGTTGTAATGAATTTGAATTTGATTTCCAGAGCTTACCAAAAGGCATACCGGGGTGTTGTTACTTTAGAGATGATGATGGACCTACAAGCATCAGCCAAGAATTTCATCGCATGGCTACGTGGTTTCTTGCACACCAGGGCATTAGAAGGTGCACACAAAGCTGCTGCAGGTATTGCATAAAAATACAGGATATGTAGTACTATTGGTACTATACATAATGATTAGACGGTTGCTCACAAACGGCGAGACAATGTAGTGGAGCAATTTTACGATTTAAGCTCGGTGAAGAGAGAATCAATAGTACTCGCACCGCTCTTTAGAGCCTCCCACTGTTCCAGAATGTGATCAGCGTTACAACAGTCTGTAATTCACGGAGGGTAACACACCTGCTCCAAACCAAGTGAAATTCCCTTTTTCCCTGGTTTCTCCTCCCCAGGGTTGCCAAAAAATTCACGTACGTCAACAAAAACAGCACCTAAAAATGAATCAGTGATGGCTGGGTGAAGTTACCTTAACGTACCCTTAAACTTTCTTACAGTAGCACGTTTCTTTTTGCCTAAGTCGATGTATTTCTCTCCTTCTGGGGTAGAATGAACTGCAACAGAGTGGTGTTTTTCGGTCTCATCCTGCGTCACAAGAAGGTTTCAAAATATCAAAAGTTAGAGATGCCTCTAACACAAACCTCATCACTAGACTCATCAAACTTGGGCTTTTTGACTGTGCGAGGTTTGTTCGGCTTCACATCTACTTTGGCACCTCCTTTTTTCTGAACTCGTGCCAGTGAGCTCCCTAGATTCTCAGATATTGGGCGTACTGTAGATATAATACATACCAGTCGACGAGAAGAACTGGGTTTCTTTTCTGACTGATCTGAAAAAGATTCTGCGTCTTCAAAGTCACTTTCCGGTGGACTACGTTTCGCCATTATAGATGTAAATGCCAGAATATAAACCTTGCTCGTCTACAAAATCGTAGACAAGTTAGCGTATGAAGAACAAAGAGCTGTGGCTGAGAACAACCGTGGGAATGAAAGAGTGAGAATCAGATTCCTGATATATCTCTACAAATGCGTCAGCCTTCCTCCTCTCCAGTCCCATCCGAAGTACCCTAACACTTATCTTCATCTTCGTATCCCATCTCCGGCTAGACAACTTTACAATTTTGAAGATTACAACCCCACTTTCCACGACTTGGTCGCGGGATCATGAAGATTCTCCATAAATCAAAGAGGGCCACACCACCAGTATGTATTCTGATTTTCTTTCATCCTCTCTTCTCAGCACCAGGCTTTGCATCTTTAGCACCCTCAAGTGGTCGAAGTCATTGAAAAACTAGCAAACACCTCAAATGACGATTTGGCGGAGGTTTTGAGCGAGGTCGATTCGTGGAAATGGCCACGATCAGATCTGAATGCATGGATTAAGGTTCTCAACAAGTTCGACGTTGTCTTGGAAGAAGCCATTCGAGATTACGACGTCGATAAAATCCAAGTTAACATATTTACGCCTGCAACGAAGAAGGTAGTATGCGAAATCCTCAGATTCGAAAGGCTGCTATTAGATAATTCAACAAATCGGAAAATGTTCAGCTCCTATGATGTACGTGCATTTGATATGTGGCAAATAAGCATTTTACTCATGTGTAATACTTAACATTTACGCAGAGACTGAACAGTCTGCTCTTCACGTCGGATCTTGACATCCTAATCTTGGCGCTGAACTTGCTTCTTCGCCCATCCCAGCAGTACTCCGCGCAACCCGCTGTTTCTCATGCGCTCAACATATCCACACCTCGTCTACAGTCTCTTTGTAAGCGCTGGCCCAGTCTTCAGGAATCCGGAATCAGCCTTCTGGATTTAGCTAGTTCAAATACAGCCTCACACGTTGGGGCCATTCCGACGGATGTCCGTGAAGTGAATTTTACTTACTATAGGACTGACAAGAAAGAGAAGGAGCACACCGTCGAGTCTGATCCATTTGGTGTCACACAAACTCCTCGAAAAGCATCTTCCACACCAGGAACAAATCCAGGTGCTGCCAATATTCATATCGACGAAGAAATTTTGAGCAAGAAGGAACCCATGGATGTATTGGCAGATATAGTCGAGGTCCACGCACTTTCCGACGACGATAAATTTGAGCTTCTGTGCCGTATACGTTCTGCTATGGCTCTTGCGCCTGGTAAAGAAGATATGCGCGAAAAACTCATAATTGTTCGGCTTCTGGCGATCGCAATCTTCGGACATACACATTCGGAATCGCAAGCTACATCTTCGCTTTTTCTTCATGAACCAGATCTCATGACCCATATAGCTGAGTTACTTCAGTTGGACCATGGTATCTCAGTTCCCGTACAGACAGCAGCCATTGCGGCTCTGGATGCATTAGGAAGGTATCGTAACAAGGTCCAGGAGGTTTTAACCGCCGTCAACGCCGGTGTTAATCACGGAATCTTGATGGCTCTGTTTCGCAAAACTGTGGCTGATGTTGCCAACCCGGAGTGTCAGCTTCCGCACTCTTTCGTCGATGCGCTACTGTCTTTTGTGACCTATCTTGCCTCTCATGCTGCCGGAGGAAACATGGTTGTTGGGGCAGGTTTGGTGCCGTTGCTGGTACAGGTCATTGAAAACAGGTTAACGCAGCGACTAGCTATGGTCTCTAAAATTATGCAGCTTGTGGACAATGTCCTGTATGGCTTTACAAACGCATTTCAGCTATTCTGTAATGGTAGGGGTGTTGAAACACTGGTTGGAAGGATTCAGGTATGTCCAGTTAGTGTCACGATTATCTTGATGTTCAGCTTTTCCCTCAGCATGAAATCGATTTTGATCTCAACATGTATGGCAGCGAATCTCGGTCTCGAGAGGTGTTTGGTTCATATGGTTCGCGCGTTCCCTTGTTTCCTTGTCTTACAAACTGATGACTTTTGCAGGAGAACTCCCCGTTGCTCGTGCGGCCGTTTTGAAGCATACACTGCGGTCAATGCATCGAATGATGCAATCTTCCGGTACTGCAGAAGGTCTAAGAGGCCTGATTGATTCTTCGATATTGCAATCAATCAAGAAAATCATCCAATATCGTGGCCTTTTTGGACCAAGTATCCTTCCCATGGGTACGTCTTCATTCTTCGTTCTCTTCTAAAGTGTGCTTATGACAATTTTGTGAAGCTATGAATATTATGGCAACCTTTGTGCACAACGAACCAACGTCCTTGCCTACTATTCAAGAGGCGGGATTACCCGAGATGTTTTACCAAGCTATCGAAGCGGGTTTGGAACCTGTCATTGAGGTGAGCATACAGTTACTCTTTACTGTGTGTATCTCTAAAGTTACGAATCAAGGTCATTCAAGCAATTCCAAATGCAGTTGGCGCACTATGTTTAAACCAAGTCGGACAGGATCAACTTTCCGCCCGCCCTAGCATCATCCCAGGCATCTTGTCGATTTTCACGTCTGAGAGGCATCTCAAAGTTCTTCAAGAAAAGGAGAATGCAGTCTTAATTGGTACTGGTATAGACGAGCTTATACGTCACCATCCGTCCCTCAAGGCACCTGTTTTCGACGCCATAAAGTCCACTTTGGGCAAGATCGAAGAGCTCGGGCAGAGTTTTGTGGTCCCTGAAGAGTTGGAACAATGGTACGGCCTCCTTGTGTCGTCAAACGCTGACGATAAGGATGTTGCCATGGAAGGTGTTGTGGATGATAGCGCGCAAGCATCGAGCGATCTTCTAGAAAAGGATGTCACTGCAGAAACTACGGATGATGAACCGCCAACTCGCGCCCACGATAATATCTTAGTTTCTTATATTGATGTAGTGTGTCGGGTAAGCCTGCTACATTACATACTATCTACTACTAGCTGATCCAGAATCAATTTAGTTTTTGGAAGGACTATTCCAACACGTACCACATTGCAAAGATTTCATCCGAAACGAAGACGGTCTTGATCGACTCGGAAGGCTGACAGCTCTTCCTTGCTTGCCATATGATTTTGCCAATAGTGTTGCATCAGATTCATTGGTGCAAGTGATGCGTACTATGGCCGAGGTTGGTCCCAATGAAGCACTCTTCTATTTAATGACGCTTGTTGGTTCTTCACTTGCGGAGACACAGACATTTTGGCAATCATTGGACTCTCAATCGAAGCTTTTGCAGTACATGGACCTCACAGGCTCGTACTGTGTCGCATCCGGATCTACCCGTTTTATGCTAACGTTCGTTCTTTTTCTGTATAGAAATACAGCAACAGGAGGGCAATCAGCACTTCCGGAGCCTCATCACTCTTCATGTTCGCATCACTATTATGGCGGACATATTCTCTACTGCTGGTTACGCCCACGGAAGAGCTGCAATCAGTCTTCTTCAAACACTAATGACAGAACCACCAAAAATAATCGCCGACTTGGGTGCCTTGCATCGTGCTTGTATATGGGAAAATATTTTGTTGAAGGCCGGTTTGACTTCAAAAGGTATAGACCTAAGTACCAGTTCACAGCCACCATCTCTACGGAGATCATCAAGTCAGATATCTCTGTTGTCACTTGATTCTTCAGCTCCTCCTGTGTCCACTGGAACCAGTGCAGTATTGTCTATTAAGCACCAAAGCACATTAGAGCGGAATGCGAAGGCGCTAAAACATTTGACACATGGTCTTCCTAGCGCTTTGGCACCATTCTTCCAAGGTATGTCATGCTATATCATTCTCACAATTGGAAATATATATTTAAGCAAAATGGCTGATTTCAACAGCTGTTGTGAAACTATTTTATGCTAGGCGTAACCCTGACCCAACCCAGAAAAAGCAGATACTGACATCTTCAGCGGTTATTGCAGAGATCATGTTGGGTCACTTAAAGCAAGAAGTGTCAGGTCAGTATCATTTGTACGTGTGATGTCCGCTCTTGTTCACATTGCTATGTAGGCGATCAAGTGCATTGTTTTGCTTATCACAGCATAATGCTCGGCTTGATTACTATCCTCCTTGTAGACGGTGCGTTATGTGTTCTACGTTGGAACTGTTATCTTGACACAGCTCGTGTAGAACGGACAACCCAAAATACGCTCCACACTGTCCTCCTTCTTGCTTTTCATCGTATTGGTGGACTGGAAGCTATTCTCAGCTTATGTGAAAAATTCACAACCAGCATCAACCTTGTTACATCACTCCCTCCAGAGGATCGCACAGAGACAGCTAAGCAGGAGTTGATTCACGCTCATGGCGGTTTGAAGGTTGCGTTACATCTTCTCCATCCCCTCGTTTCTTCAAAGCCTCTCTTTGAGTCGGGTCAAACACTACTTGTGATGAGTCGCGACAAAAAGGATGATGACCCTGATTATTTCGAACCTCATAACTTCCTTGTTCGCCTTCGTCTTGCCATCACCCCTTTGCTACACAATATCTGGGACGCATTTTGGCTTGTGTCTGCCCCTCTCCCTTTGCTTAAATCTGTCATTCAAACCGTTCTTGAGCTGACGGGTGGCGAGAACGAGGAGTCTAAGGCTGAACCTGTCGATGACCTTGGTTTAGCCAGCTCTTCCCTTGGAGGCGGTGGTGCAGCAAATATTAGAGCCACTGGTCCTGACGAAAATCGAATACGCCAACTTACTGATATGGGCTTTCCTCGCTCTGCCGCTGAGCGGGCTCTGATTCGTAGTCACAACAACGTCAATGCAGCCACAGAGTTACTCATTTCTCATCCTCTTCCTTTCCCCCCAGACCCTGTGCCTGAACCTTCCGCCAGTGCAGATATTCCGGAAGACGCACCACCTACGGAAGCTGAGACACCCTCCCAGGATATTTCCCTACCTCCGGGCATCTCGTCGGTTACTGAAACAACCCCTGAAATAGTAGCTTCTGCAGAACAAGGAAAAACATCTGAAGAGTGGCTTAAATTGTTGAATATCGCCCGCGAACCGTTGAAGAGTAACCTTGTTCGACAAACATTGCGATTCGTCGATGAACATCCCTCACTCATTTTCGATGTCCACCACGCCTTCCTACGGTCTTCTGAAGGTCACACAGAAGAGGCACTTTGTAGTCTCATTGATGATATTATTGCATTCTCGCCAGCTGCATATGATCTCCAGGAACAGCCGCTTGCAGTCAGATGTCGGCTCCTTGCTCTTGTTCTCTCTGAGACGCGTTTTGTCTCTGCGACTATTGGCAGCAAACTGATGGACAGTTTATTGGCTTTGCTATTGTCGAACCCAAGTAACGGAGAAGCGGAGCAACTCAGCATCCCGAAGTGGCTGGCACCTCATCTTCTGGTTATCGAGTCGCTATTCACGATCGCTGATCAGCCGCCCGTCGCCACGATACCCAAGGAAGATGAACCGATTGTTGCACCAGCGATGGAATGTGGCACATCTTATCATGATGCTCGTCCAATAGTATTTGAATTCTGTTTAAAGCTCTTTGCAAATCCCAATTTACCCCGCGACGAGCTACTTTCAGCTTTACGACTTCTTGTTTTGCTTACTCGTGACTACGACGTTGCACGCGAACTGATGAAGCGAAATGGTGTCGCACTGATATTTGAGCGGCTGAAAACATCATTTGTCGCAGCAAGCCTATCCTACGTGGCTATCATCCTCCGTCATGTCGCCGAAGACAAATCTGCTCTACGAGGTATAGTATTACAGGAGGTCAACAAGCTCTTCTCACAGCCACGCACTCGTGTCCTCGACGTTGCAAGTTACATGCGGTCTTGCGGCACAATGGCTCTCAGAGATCCTCATGTATTCTTGCAAGTTACACAATCGGTTTGCCAACTTCAAGAGCCATTCTCGACAGTTCACCATATCATGTTGAAATCCGATACGTCCCAAAACAAACCCTCGTCTGTCGAGACCGAGGTCCATAAAGACCATTCTAACAACATGGAGATTGATGCTACTTTAGCAGAAAATATTCCGGGGCCTCCAGAACCTCTCGAGTCATTAGTTCACTATCTTATCGGCGAGCTGATAAAAAGTATCAAACTCCCAGCTGAATCAACGCCAGAAGTTTCCCAAGGTATGAAGGTTCAAGCTTCTGGTGTCAGTGCGGGGGAAGATAGCACACAAACATCTTCCAAGGAAAACCACGTTAGCGATGATTCGAGCAATCAGGACCCTCGCTCCTTCTCCTGCTTCCTTATGCAATGTTTGACCGAACTCCTCTTTTCCTATGATGCCTGTAAGACTGCTTTCCTGTCTTATGTACCAAAGAAACGTCCGCAGACTCCTGCCAAGGACGGGAACAAGCCTAAAACAGCAGCCCTACATTTCCTGCTCTCTGAACTAGTTTCCTTTGGGACTATCAACGCTCAGCCTGACTCAGTTGCAAGAGCTCGAATCACGCTTTGCAGTTGGGCTATGTCCGTTATTGTAGCGCTCTGCGTGGACTGTTCACATGGTTCAGATTCAAAAGAAGTGTCTCCAGAACTTGTCTCTGTTCGCAAATTTGTACTTGAAGCTGTGAGCCGTGCTATCAAGGACCTCTCACCCGCAGAGAACCCCGACGCACGATATGGCCGTTTACTTGCTCTTGCGGATTTATGCAATCGGTTGCTTACTGTGCGGTTCAATAACGGTAATCGAAGACCACAGGACGAAAATTCCACACATATCGCGAAAATAATGCTGGAGAAAAACTTCGTGTCAACACTGACCACCGCTCTAGCCGAAGTAGACCTTAATTATCCCAATGTCCGTGGGCTGGTAGCATCAATCCTGCGACCGCTTGAAAACTTGTAAGTGGTTTGGAACTATCACATCACTGCTTGCTCAAAGAGCATTTTTGAAGAACGCGCGTGGCAATCAAAATGAGCCGGGCATCAGATAAAATCAAGGACAGTGGGGGAACGAAAGCTGAAAGTATCGTTACGTTATCAGAAGAGGACGAAGAAGAAGGCACTGAAGGCACTGATCCTGATCGAGAAGAAACACCAGATCTCTATCGAAATTCATCCCTTGGAATGTATGATATCGTTGTTTCATTACAAATTATATTGCTGATCCGGTTGCTTTATTAATTCATCATTCAGGTATGGAGGGGTAAGTTCGGTTTTTGTGTATTAATTAATTAATCCTGAACATTTCACAGGAGATGGAAGATGTTCATTATTCACCTGAGGACGATATGGATGCAGATGAAGAAGATGAAGATGCGGACGTTGAGATGGATTTTGGCGAGGAGACAGGAAGTGATGCTACATCTAACTCTGACGAGGAAGAGGAGCAAGACATCGACGATGATGCTTCTCATGATGACGATGATGAAGAAGGTTGGCAAGATGAGGATGAAGAATATGAAGAAGATGATTTGGTCGAAAACGACGGTGATGACGGCGACGGTGACCAAGAAGCAGAAGATGACGTAGACGAAGAAATGATGTGGCAGGTACTCATATCTCGAACAGCACTAATAAATGCGAATTCCACTCACGGTCGCACATTATAGGACATACAAGATGAAGATCATGACCCTGATGATGTAGCCATTGAGCCCGACGAGGAGGAGGAACCTGGCGGTAGATATTAACTGGTTCCTAATTCTCTTCCTTAACGCTGAATCTGGTATTCTTTAGAACCTATCTCGATCATCCATGCAAACCAAGAAGGGGAACCAGATATATCGTCGGATGATGATGGGTATGCTGTTCATCTACTCGAGATAAATGATTAGACATGATTAAATCATTTTGCTTAGATTTCCTGATGAGCTTGGCATTGTAGACATTCGGGATGCGCCCCCACCTGATGGTGAAGACGTGTTTGACTTCGCGGATGCTTTCAACGATGGTGCTGAAAACGGTCTACGACATGTCCAAAATCCATTCGTAGTTTCACGGCGACACCGTGCAGTAGGTGTGTAGACTGCTATATTACTAACGTCAGCATTTCATTATCTCCCTTGCACAGGTGGCGATGACATGCAAGTTTTCGGGCGATCTAGAAACGTGCCGGCAGCCCCACCAGAAGTAACTGTTCATCCTCTTCTTCTGGACGTCTCGTCGAATGCAACTCGGCCCACTGTAGGACAATCGCGTAGCATTCGTCGTCCTCACCGTCCAGGTGTCGGCAATGCCCACAACGACCTTGTTCAGACAATCGAAGATATCATTGGAGAGGGTGCAGTCCATTTGTTCCAACACATCGTTACTCGGGGCAGTGGTGGTGGCGCACCTGAAACCATCCGCTTGGATGTTCCTTCAGGTGCATTGCTCAATTTGGACCGTGGTTTTGTTCATCGTCGTCCTGGTGTGTTGTCTGCTTCCGTGCGGGTAGAACGGTCGGGACGACAAACAGATACTCCACCTGCCGGACATGCATTCGATCCCCTCCTTACCATGCAAAGATGGACAGAAGAAGCGAAGATCCTGAATGGCAAATTTGTTTCCGAGCGCGGAAGTACATTAGCTAACCACGTCACTCTTGCATTGCTCCCCGCCGCTATTGAAGCTAGTAAATTAAGGGAGGAGCAGAGACAAGCGGCTAAAGCGAAGGCTGAAGAAGACGCTGCCGCTAAGGAACGTGAAGCTCAAAGCACTGCGAAAGAGGAGGAGGGGCAAGCAGAGGAAGGGGGACAAGGAGAAGAGGAAGGAGATCAAGAATCGGATATGGTACATGAAGACCAGCTTTCCAGTGACGTCCAGGACGATGGAGACATTCAAATGGCGGATGCGTCGGACAGCACTGAAATAAGACCAGAGCCTTCCGCTGATAATTCGAATCACGCTGCTTCGGTTGAAGGCCAACCATCTGGCAGTTCTGTTCCTGCAGAGAACCCGAGTAATTCTTCGGAGACCGCTGAAAGGGTTACAATAATGATCCATGGCAACTCCGTCGATATCACAGACATGGGCATTGATCCCACCTTCTTAGAAGCACTGCCTGATGACATTCGAGAGGAGGTTATCAACCAGCACGTCCGCGATCAGCGTGCAGCCAGAATAGAACGACCACCCGATTCACAGATTAGCCCCGAGTTTCTTAACGCATTACCGCCCGAAATACGAGCAGAGCTTATTCAACAGGAAAGAATAGAACAAGCGCGACGGGGTCCAGAAACCGCTCCCTCTGCTGATCAGCCTCCGCCCAGTGTGCCAGGTGATATAGATCCTGCCAGTTTCATCGCTAGCTTAGATCCTCAGCTTCGTCAAGTTGTGCTTTTGGATTCCGACGAGGGTTTCATCCAAACACTTCCATCATATATGGTAGCAGAAGCAGGAGCATATCGGGAAGAAGCTGCTGTTCCTCGTCGGGGACTAGCCACACGAGGCGCTGTCCGAACGTTCACTCATCAACGCCCCGAGCCTCCTCGAAAACCTCCTTCTCCACGAGATGCAATACAGCTCCTTGATAAGAGTGGAGTCGCCACGCTTGTCCGCCTACTTTTTTTCCCTCAGGTGTCGAAAAAGAATCTTCTCTTCAAAGTTCTGGTCAACATTTGCGAAAATGCCAAAACTAGAGCGGAGCTTTTCAATTTGTTACTGAGCATCCTCCAAAGTGGCCCTGGTGATCTTTCCGCCGTTGACAAAAGCTTTGCACAAATGACAACACGAACTCCCAAGCCTCAAAGTCAACACACTCCAAAATCCACTGGGAAGTCCAAATCTGGATCGGATTATGTTATTCCACTAGCGCTCCCAAACATCCCCAACGAGACCGTCCCGGATCTCGTAGCTCAGCGATGTTTGGAGGCGCTAACATACATTGTCAGCGCCAACGAACTGTCATCGTTATTTTTCTTGACAGAACACGAGCTTCCTGTTGGACTTCGGAAAATGTCATCGAAGAAGGGCAAAGGCAAGGAGAAACAAGTTCCACAGACCCACTATCCTATTGTGTTATTGCTCAGTTTGCTAGATCGACACTCCTTATTGAAAACTCCTTCAAATATGGAGTCCATAGTGGCCCTCCTTTCAACAGTCACAAAACCATTAACAAGTCTCAAAGATAATAAAAAAGAGACGGTCAATAGTGCTGTCCTCAGTGCAACGCCGGCGACAGACCTTGCCGATGTTTCAGAACCTTCGGTACCTGTGGCGGCAGTAACAGGAGAAGCTCAACAGGGTTTGTTATTTATCATTATTAGTAAAATTGACACTGACATGTATATGCAGTTGCTCCATCAGCTCAAACTTTGGCGCCAGTCAGCAGTGCACCAGCTGAAAGCCTAGAAGATAGGGTCATATTAGGAAATCCCCCTCAAATTCCACATTCAGTTTTGCGACTCATAGTAAACATCCTCACTATTGGCGAATGCTCTGGTCGGACGTTCCAGCAAAGCTTGATGCTGATTCAAAATTTGTCGCATATATCTGATGCCAGAGATGTCATAGCCCAGGAGCTCAAAGTCAAAGCTCAAGAATTCGGGCAGAACATCTATATTGACCTCAATGAGCTTGCTATGGCTTTGCAAGACTCAGGTTACGAAGTTCTCGCCTCCTCAGTGGCGTCTAGATTTTCCTTGCCTTCCTCCGATCAGGCAAAACTACTCAGGGTCTTGAAAACCATCGACTACATGTATTCGCCTCGCTCAACAGCTGCGGATGATTCACGACAAAACCAAGATGCAGAAAAGGTCCAAAGTATCTACGAATCCTTCCGTTTCACCCCTCTGTGGCGTCGTCTGGGAGATTGTTTGGCTACTATTGAGGAAAAGCCAGATACAGAGCACATAGCAACGGTACTGTTACCTCTAATTGAGGCTCTAATGGTGGTATGCAAGTATGTTGGATCAAAGCAAGGTTCCACGATATCCACCCGTGCTAGAGCATCGGCCTCTCCAAGGTCCCCCACTACACCAAAGGAAGCAATGGAGGATCTATTCGTTAACTTCACCGACACTCATCGTAAAGTCCTTAATCTCATGGTCCGGAACAATCCCTCATTGATGAGTGGCTCTTTCTCTTTACTGGTTCACAATGCACGAGTCCTGGATTTCGACAACAAGCGGAATTACTTCGGTCAACAATTGCATCGCCGTCCACACCCACGCGAACATCATGTCACGTTGCAGCTCAATGTACGACGCGCACGCGTATTCGAGGACAGCTTTCAATACCTACAAAGAAAGACAGGCGACCAAATCAAATATGGTAAACTGAGCGTGCGATTTTATGACGAGGAAGGTGTTGACGCTGGTGGCGTCACTCGGGAGTGGTTCCAGATTCTAGCCCGCCAGATGTTTGATCCAAATAACGCCCTATTCCAGCCTTGTGCAGCTGATAGACTCACCTACCAACCTAACAAAAATTCATGGGTAAATCCCGAACATCTGTCATTCTTCAAATTTGTTGGCCGTGTTATCGGAAAGGCTATATATGACGGACGACTCCTCGACGCCTATTTTGCCAAAAGTTTGTATCGACAAATTCTGGGCAAGCAAGTGGACTACAAGGACGTCGAATGGGTTGATCCAGAGTACTATAATTCACTGTGTTGGATTCTCGAAAACGACCCCACCCCTTTAGACCTGACTTTCAGTGTAGAAGCAGATGAGGTCAGTACCCGAGTTTCGCATATATCTCCTGTCTTATTCCCTTTTCTAGTTTGGTCGAAGTCGTATATTCCCCTTGAAAGAAGGAGGAGAGTCCATCCCTGTCACTCAAGAGAACAAGCGTGAATTCGTGCAGTTATCTGCCAACTTCCGCTTGTACTCTTCTATCAGTGAGCAAATAGAGAACTTATTGGCCGGTTTCTATGAAATCATTCCCAAGGATCTAATAACCATTGTACGCCTCTTTTTCTTCGCCTATTCAGCTAACTAACAACAGGACCATGACAGTTCAATGAGCAGGAGCTTGAGCTTCTGATATCGGGTACACCAGATATTGACGTGGATGAGTGGAGGGCTGCAACCGAGTATAATGGTTATACGAGTTCAGATCCAGTTATTGTCTGGTGGTGGCGGGCTCTGAAGTCATTTAACCGGGAAGAGAGGGCTAAAGTACTCAGCTTCGCTACTGGCACCTCTCGGGTACCTCTCGGAGGCTTTGTGGACTTGCAAGGTGTTCAGGGTGTGCAGAGATTCTCTATACATCGGGCTTACGGAGACTCCGATCGGCTACCGCAAGCTCATACCTGTAAGTCATCGCAAATAAGGTGACGATGTTGAGCTGACGAGCGTTCACTGTGCAGGCTTCAACCAGATTGACCTTCCGCAGTATTCATCATACGAGATGCTTAGGCAACAGCTACTGCTGGCGATTAACGAAGGGGGTGAAGGTTTTGGATTCGCATGAAGATTAGATTGACCGACAAATAAATTCCAACATGTAGAAGAAATCAATTGTATATAAACCCATCAACTTAATCTTGTCTGCAACTTTGTGTCGAGCGATTGGCATATGTATGTTTAAATTAGACGATGAGTTACCGTTCATAAGTTAGATCTGAGTGTCGCGCGACAAAATCATAGGTTGGTTGTCGCTCCGTCTGAGTTGTCCCTTGAATGCGGAAAGTGATGGAGATAAGATAAGAGATATCGCGGGAAATATAGTAAAGTAAGAAACTCGAGTCACGTCTTTAGACTCATTTTTAGGTTTGTCTATGACTCTTTCAGGTTCTTATACTTTCTAGTCATCGTGCGCAGGCCATCGCAGCCCTTCTACATCATTCAGCTTTGCATCCATTCCATCGATTATCACCATCACTTCTGGTGCCAACGACGACCACTAGACTTCTTGCGATCACGCCGACGCTGCTAGTGATAATCATAGCCGAAACCTGCATCTCCTAGAATTCGTATAGCTACAGATAACATCAAAGCCGCATCTGCATCCACATCGACACAAAAACAAAGAAAGCAATGTCGTTCGCCCCACACGACAGTACGTTCACGATCGTATCTCTCCATCCACACTGACAGATGGCGCCTACTTGCACGTTTGCATAGTATCCGCCCCCTTCAGCTTCCCAAAAGAGGAAGAAAAAGTCCTTCAGTACTGGCGAGACATCGACGCGTTCCAAACCAGTGTCAAGCTCTCAGAGGGAAAACCTGAATATGTTTTCTTCGACGGCCCACCCTTCGCTACTGGACTTCCGCATTATGGACATCTTCTCGCTGGGACTATCAAGGTATGTCTTCTTCTCATTAATTGTTGTATCATAGAACCGTAAGCTCACAAACCTACTTCTTGTCGCCCTGATCGCCACGATCCATCCACGTCCACCTACACCTTTTACCTCAACCATCTCCATGGCCAACACAAATCTGATACGATGAATCAATCTAGGACATCGTCACCCGCCACGCCCACGTTTCTGGCCACCACGTCTCCCGACGTTTCGGCTGGGATACCCATGGTCTCCCTGTCGAGCACGAGATTGATAAAAAGCTCGGCATCACCGGAAAAGCTGATGTTCTCGCTATGGGAATCCCCGCCTACAACGCAGAATGCCGCGCCATCGTCATGCGCTACGCCTCAGAATGGCGCTCTACTGTCGAACGCATGGGCCGATGGATTGACTTCGACAACGACTACAAAACCCTCAATGCTTCCTTCATGGAGAGCTGCTGGTGGGCGTTTGGCCAGCTGTGGGAGAAGGGACAGGTCTATCGTGGTTTGAGGGTGATGCCCTATTCGACTGGCTGTACGACTCCCCTTTCAAATTTCGAGGCAGGCCAGAATTATGTAGATGTAAGCGATCCGGCGGTGACAGTGGCATTCCCATTAGTGGATGATCCTGGAACGGCCTTATTAGCATGGACGACGACGCCGTGGACGCTGCCGTCGAATCTTGCGCTGTGTGTGCACCCAGACTACGAGTATGTGAAGATATGGGACGAGGATCGGGACACGCGATTCATATTGTGTGAGCGCCTCCTGAAGACGCTGTATAAGGATCCAAAGAAGGCCAAATTCAAGAAGGTGGGCACGTTCAAGGGGATAGATATGAAAGGATGGCGATACGTCCCGCTGTTCGAGTACTTCACCGATCAGGTTTGTCCCCATTAGGCTTTCGCTCAGTCTGTGTCTATTCTGACAGGTTGTTCCGCCCTGGCGTTCAGTTTGAAGACAAGGCATTCCGAGTTCTCGTTGACACGTATGTCACAGACGCAGACGGTACAGGCATTGTCCACCAAGCACCCGCGTTCGGCGATGACGACCACCGCATCGCGATTGCCAACGGTGTCCTACGCCCTGATGAAATGCCACCGTGCCCTGTCGACGAGACGGGCAAGTTCACAAATGAAGTCCCTGATTTTGCGGGGGTATATGTCAAGGTATGTGCAATCTTATCTCTATCTCTTGTTCGTGAGTAAGCCATATATTGATTGGGGTTGCGCGCAGACGGCGGATAAGGAAATACAGAAGGTCTTGAAGGCGAAGGGCAGGTTAATTGTGCAGTCAACGCTGCAGCATTCATATCCATATTGTTGGAGGTGCGTGAGCCCCATTTCGGTGTTAGGGATGTCGGTGCTAATCTACCTTTTCTGAGAGCAGATCGGGTACCCCGTTGATCTATCGTGCTGTGCCGTCGTGGTTTATCCGCGTGCAGCCTATAGTGGACCAATTGGTAGGCAATAATCAAGAGACGAGATGGTTCGTCCACCTCCCTTCTTATCTCATGATGGACTAAAAAACACAAACAATGGCTCAGGGTCCCGCAAAGCGTTGGTGATAATCGATTTGGGAATTGGCTCGCCAATGCGCGCGATTGGAATGTCTCCCGTAATCGCTACTGGGGCACGCCGATCCCACTTTGGGTAAGCGAGGATTTGGAGGAGGTGCGTTTACCAAATATCCTCTATCTTTTCGCCCCATTACTTTTATGCCAAGCTTAGCACCGATGATGACTCGAAGCTGAATTTTCTTTTTTCTTGTAGATCGTATGCATTGGCTCCATTGCCCAGCTTGAGGAGCTCTCGGGTGTGAAGGGCATAGTAGATCTCCATCGAGAATCGGTGGATCATATCACCATCCCATCGAAGAAAGGCCGTGGCGTCCTCAGAAGGATCGAAGAGGTGTTCGACTGCTGGTTCGAGTCCGGGAGGTGAGTTTCATCTCAGCTAGTTGCTGCATTAGCTGAGCTAACGTTTCATTGCTGCCGTTTACAGCATGCCTTTTGCGCAAGTGCATTATCCATTTGAGAACAAGGAACTGTTTGAGCGTACGTTCCCCGGTGATTTTGTCTCTGAAGGTATCGACCAGACAAGAGGATGGTTCTACACGCTGTTGGTGCTGTCGACGCATTTATTTGGAGCTGCACCATGGAAAAACTTGATTGTGACTGGGCTGGTCCTCGCAGCGTAAGCTCTTGATTTTTTATAATGAGATATAGCTCGAGTCATTAATGGAAATGTATGGGCAGTGATGGAAAGAAGATGAGTAAGAGCAAGAAGAATTACCCAGATCCCAATCTTATTCTTGACCAGTACGGCGCCGATGCCACAAGGTTTGTCCTACCTCTGCCTGATCAACTCACGTGGTTGATTTCTTCATCCCAGAATGTTCCTCGTTAACTCGCCCATCGTTCGTGGGGACAACCTTCGTTTCCGCGAAGAAGGTGTGCGAGAAGTGGTGACCCGCGTGCTCCTCCCGTGGCTCAATTCCTTCCGTTTCTTCCTCGGCCAAGTCGCGCTTTTACAGAAAACGACGGGTGTTTCTTTCACGTACAACCCACATGCGCCGCTCTCGAATAATGTGATGGACCGATGGATTCTCGCGCGGTGCCAATCGCTTATCGCGCTCGTGAGGCAGGAGATGGCGGCGTACAGACTCTACACTATCATCCCGCGGTTGCTCGATCTAGTCGATGAGCTGACGAACTGGTATATCAGGTTCAATAGGAGGCGCTTGAAGGGTGAGGATGGGAAGGAAGATACGGTTTCAGCGTTGAATACGCTGTTCGAGACGCTGTTCACGTTGTGCAGGACGATGGTGAGTTTTTGTGACTTCTCGCGATTTGATTTTCTTCTTCTATGGAGTTTTTCGAACGATAATGGTTTTCTGTAGTCATCGTATACGCCGTTCTTGACAGAGAACGTCTACCAGTCGCTGCGCCAGTTCATACCAGAAGACCCCTCGGTGCCTGATTCTCGTTCTATTCATTTCTTGAGCTTCCCGGAGGTGAAAGAAGAGTACTTCGATGTTGTCATCGAGCGACAGGTTCTGCGTATGCAAGCCGTTATCGAGCTGACACGGAATATCCGGGAAAAGAATAATCTTTCGTTGAAGGTACGTACTCGTTTAGCGAGGTCTTCATCACAGACTAGTAACAAACTTTCCGTCGCAGACTCCTCTCAAAGAACTGCTCGTTTTCCATCCTGACGACGAGTACCTCGAAGATGTGAAGTCGTTGCAACGATATATTCAATCCGAGCTCAACGTTCGCGATATTGTTTTCACGTCTGATGAAAACCTTTCTGGGGTGCATTACCGTGTCATCGCAGACTGGGCTGTTCTGGGCAGGAAACTGCGTAAAGACCTCGGGCGCGTGAAGAACGCCCTTCCAAAAGTATCCAGCGCCGCAGTGAAAGCTTACATCGACTCTGGCAAGCTCACGGTCGATGGTATCGAGCTCGTCGCTGGCGATCTGACTGTGCAGCGATATCTAGAACTGCCAAAAACATCTGAAGGGCAGTACGCTACACATACGGACAATGATGTCGTCGTGAGACTCGACATCCAGGTACATCCTGATCTTATGGGCGAGTGGTTGGCGAGAGAGATGATCAACCGTGTGCAGAAGCTGAGGAAGAAGGCAGGGCTGCAGGCTACAGACGATGTGGATGTTTACTATCGATTTGAGGAGGGTTCAGGGGCTGAGCTACAGGATGCGATGAAGGAGCATGCGAGCGTTATTCAGAAGACTGTGCGGAGCGTTCCTGTCGATGAAAAGGATCGGAAAGGAGGGGTATCGGTGATCGAGGAAGAGCAAGAAATCGCAGATGTGAAGTTCATCCTGTCGCTGGTGCGACAGTAATTTCTTTGACCGTCTGAACTAAAGAAGGAACGAAATAGAAGAAAAATGAATATGTTGTTACAATAGTGTGCATGTAGAATACTGTTGAAAATTCCCTCACTGATAATTGGTTTCTGTCAATGTTACTTGTTTTCCAAAAATAATGTGTATGTGATCATTCCCACCGTGACTATACCTGCGAGTGAATCGAGTGCTAGTAATACAGTAGCGTTGCTTTTCTAGAAATACAGATTGAATATGTACGACGTACAGGATAACTTACTTCTTGGTCGTGCCAAACCCGCCGAACCCCATCATTTTAGCCATCTCATCATCTTCTTCTTGCATCACTGAGTCCTTCACGAGCTCAACGCGAGCCCTTTCCTTCTCTGCCTTTTTCTGTGCTTTTTTCTCAGCACGCGCGGCTGCTTCTTTGGCTTTTATCTCTGCTAACCGCTGATCAAAATCGAAAGATTTGGCATTCGACGCTTCTTTTGTCTTTTCACGCAGGAACGCTATTCGAGCACGCACTTGCTCGAGCGTTGATCGCTCTATCCGTGTCGTCTGACCCAATTTCCTCAAGTCTTGAATGCCAGATCAGAATAATAGACTGAGAAAGTGCAATAAAGGGACGTACGTGCTCTGCCGTTTATATGGTCCAGATAGCCTACGCTGTCCTTGTAGGTCCTACTACACGCTTCACAGAAGAAACCAGGTTGCCCTGGCCCTCTACCACCAGGATTCTGGACTACCATAGTCTTGTTGAGATTCTTGTCCAGCTCCAGCGAGCCCTCACGGCGTTTCATGAGTTCGGTGGGTTTGGGGAGGTCATCCTTTGGAGCTTTTCGTGGTCTCTTTCCTATCCAGCGGTTGGTATAAGATATAGAGTGATGTCATGAGGAAGGTTGCACACCTTGCTTCAACCTTTCCTCGTTTTCCTGCATACGAGTCTTTTCGTCCTCGTCCTTTTTTCGAGCCCGTTCTGCATATTCTTCCTTGTCCCACTTCTTCCTAAAGTCGGTGTCTGCTGCTTTTGTGCCATAGGCACCACCCTTGTCCGCCATCGCTCAAATACGAAAATCAACGATTGAGGTAGTGTTGAATAAGATGGTGTGTCTGCCAGTGGTTTTTCCTTGCCGAAGTCTCGATGGTGGAGTCAACACGTGCACAGAAATAAAGCGCGTCTCTACAGTGCACAGCCACAACTGCTGCGTCCTCGAACTTTTGATCCAAAGCATAGATGCAAGCTTTGGCTATCGTTTCAACGCGACATGGACATGAGCAATGAAATCCCTCTTGCTGCATCCTTTCCTTTGCCCTTCCGCGTCCTTTTCCTGGCTGGAATGGGTATACTTGGCTGGGCCACAAACCTCCATGGTCTCCACTTGTTGGGTATAGACGCACCCGCCGTGCTAGAATTGCAAGAGCCCCAGGATCACATACCTCTCAGACTACCTTCTTCTCGCCTCTCTGGCTTTCGACGGATTCTAGATGCTGCTTTAACCTATACCCCCGTATACCGCGTTTTTACGGCGTATTCCCTATGGTGCTTCGTAGCCTGGTTGTACTTTCGATACTCGTCACAGTCCGACCCAGCGTTGGTGGACCTGTTTAAATACATACCAGCGGTTTGTGCATTGGGAGCTCTTACGCTCTTACTCTGTCCATACGATGTTTTTCAAAAGCATGAGCGGGATGCATTCATCTTGTGGGTATACTTATTTTTTTTGATCTCCTGTTCTGCAGACGATTCATGTATGGACATCCCTTTTTTCTGACCGTAGTTCTATCCGGAGATGTATATCTCCCCCAAGTGGTCATCCAATCTATTTTTCTGACGTGGTATTCGCCGATGTTTTTACCTCCTTCGCCAAAGTACTGGGAGATGTCTGGCTTTCAGTATTAATGCTTCTCCCTGGGGGTAGTCTCCTATCTCTTCCTTCCCAAGACGGCTGGTCGCGTTGGATACTCCCTGTGCTGATGAGGTACACTTCTGGCATTTTCCATATATTATAAAGCTAACCGTTGGCCGCTAGTTTGCCCTATCTAGCCCGCTTCCGTCAATGTCTAGTGGAACATGCGTCTTCTACGAATGATAGTAGGAGACCGTTATATAATGCAATCAAATATGCATCTTCTTTCCCGGTCATCTTCCTTTCTGCGGCGCAAAGAATAGTCATCTCTGACCTCGTGGAAGAGAAAGGGGAGGGGGTCACGCGCGAAGCATGGCACGGAGAACATCAACTCTTTCGGTTATGGTGAGTGCGAAAATCTCCAGGATTCTAGGTCATGCTTCTATAGACTCTCTTTAGGCTTTTGGCTGCCGCTGTGAACTCGGTATATTCGTTCTGGTGGGATGTAACCAATGATTGGGGTTTGGATCTGTTAAAGCCGCGACCTGCTGAATCACGAGGGAGACCCCCACGAGCGCTAGTGCTGCCCTCCCTTCATTCAAAATCCACGAGTATGACAGGATCTCCTGTTCATTCGCCGTCTTCTTCTGCAGACCTCAGTTCCCAATCACGCTCTGGTATTTACACCCCCATTCCCCCACAACAAAGCTCTTACCCATTCGGGCTCCGTCCTGTCCTCCTCTACCCTCTTCCTGTCTATCCGTTGATTATCTTCCTCAACCTTGTGCTTCGCCTGACGTGGTCGATCAAGTTGTCGAGTCATCTGCACTCTGAAACCGAAGGCAGTGCGCTCATCTTCTGGCTTGAAATGGCGGAGCTGGTGCGTAGGTGGATGTGGGTTTTCGTCCGTGTGGAGTGGGAGGCCGTGAAGAAGTCGAGAGAGGGACGCAGGAGCGGTGCAGGGAGTATCAGCGGTGACGAAAGTTTTGAATTGATCTCAGAGCACACGAATGACAGTAATGATATACCATGACATTTATAGATTCTGTGGTACAAAGTATGGACGATAATGTAGTGAGTCGTGCTTTTTTACCGCATGTTATCTCAAGCTCACGATGGCTGATGTGCAGGATATAGATATAGCCATTGAACTAATAGACACCCATCAGTGAATAGCGGGATCATGCGGGCGAGAATTGCGCCATGCTAAGCATTTGTCCAGGCATCAAAATAGCCGCGTATTTCATGCAGGTTCCCGACGAAGTGTGAATAATAGAGAGCGCGTAGCTTGCAAAGGTGAGCAGGTTCCGATCACGTCCTAAACGATTGTTCCTGAGAGTTGCCCAGGTGCACACAGTGTGCACACGTCGCCTGTAAGATCAGGACTCAAGAAGGATAATCTAGGATGGTGCAGCTTAGTCGGATAATCATACCCGAAGCATTCGTCGAAGATGTGAGCTCGCGTAGCAAGTTGTGAGACAGCGATGTGAAGACGCCCACGGAAGGAAGTGTCAGTGTCTGGGACCGGAACGCTTGAGAGAGCTTTTTTTTTCATTTGGTACATGTGCGCCCGAGATTGTCCGAAGGTAAGGGGCCACTTCCAAATTGGTGAGTGCGTTTTCGCCCGAGTTTTGCACGTGACGTGTGCCAGATATGGAATGGGTTATCTGAGTAGGATCTCGGTGTAGGAGGTAGAGGCCAGAACCGGAAGGAGTGCAATCCACGTCTGCAGAACGTCAGATGACGGGTCCCTGTTTCCATCTCCCATCTCCTATAAAACCCTGGCTTTCAACCCATGTCTCCCCACTCATCGCTTTTCTCACCATCTCATCCTCTCCCATCCTCATCCTCTCACAAATAATTCTAACATCATGAAGGTGATCAGGCCCTCGTACGTGCATGTATGCTCGTCGCTGACTGGCATATTAGGTCCTCGCAATCTTGTACAAGGGTGGTTCAGCTGCCAAAGAAGAGCCCAGACTCCTTGGTACCGTTGAGAACCAGGTAATGCTCTCAGCTCTCTTCACAAGACTCCATTGCTGAATGCATCCAAAGCTTGGCATCCGTGAATGGCTCGAATCCCAAGGTCACGAATACGTCGTATGTGTGGTCGTCTGACTATATGCGCAGCTCATTCACCACCTTGCTTTAGGTCAGCGATTCGAAAGAGGGCCCCGACAGCGACTTCCAGAAGCACATCGTTGATGCAAGTATAGCTCGCGTTCCTTATGGGACCTTGTGTGTTTATTTATGCTTTCCTATCTCAGGCTGAGGTTTTGATTACCACCCCCTTCCACCCTGGTTACTTGACCGCGGAGCTGTTCGAAAAGGTGTGCTATACTCTCACAATACGAGTTTATCGTATTCATTTCGTGTCCTCTAGGCCAAGAAACTTAAGATCTGTATCACTGCTGGTGTGGGTTCAGACCACATCGACCTTAACTCTGCCGTCAAGAATGGCGTACAAGTGCTCGAGGTGTCGGGCTCAAACGTCGTCTCCGTCGCTGAGCATGTCGTTATGTCTATCCTTCTCCTCGTCAGGAACTTCGTCCCTGCACACGAGGTGAGTTCACAGGTTGATGCATATATGCGAATGTTAAACCTCTCTCTAGATGATTGAACGCGGTGACTGGCAAGTTTCAGACGTTGCCCGCAATGCTTTCGATTTGGAAGGCAAGGTCGTTGGAACTATCGGAGCTGGTCGTATCGGTTACCGTGTTCTCCAACGTCTGCTTCCTTTCGACTGCAAGGAACTTATCTACTACGACTATGCCCCCTTGCCCGAAGGTAGAAGCACTTCCATTTTCAGTCTCTGTCTGTACTGATCGTGGCTTTTAGCTGCTGCAAAGACTGTCAATGCCCGCCGAGTAGAGGACCTCAAGGTTAGGGACCTATCATATACATCTCTGTCATTGTTTACTGACGTCACCCTTTACAGGACTTCGTCTCGCAATGCGATGTCGTTACCGTCAACTGCCCCCTGCACGAAGGCACCCGTGGCCTCGTGAACGCTGACTTGCTCAAGCACTTCAAGAAGGGTGCCTGGCTCGTCAACACTGCTCGTGGTGCCATCTGTGACAAAGACGCTGTTGCAGCAGCCATCAAGAGTGGGCAGATCAACGGTTACGCTGGTGATGTCTGGAATGTACAACCCGCACCCAAGGACCACTCGTGGCGAACGATGAAGAACCCTCTCGGTGGTGGAAACGGTATGGTGCCACATTACTCTGGTACTACTCTCGACGCCCAGGCGCGCTACGCCCGTGGTACAAAGAGCATCCTCGAGAACTACCTCACTAGCAAAGCCCAGGAACCTCAAAACGTCATCGTCGGTGTTGGCAAGTACGAGACCAAGGCTTGTGAGTTTCACAGCAATCCTGACTTTGTTGTATGTTTTTACTGACTATGATTGGTATTTGCTCTTTGTAGATGGTCAGCGCTGAGTGCTTTTTATTTTGGTTTTGTGGAGGTTCGGCTCGCATATTCAAATGTACTATAGTCGATGCCATTTTTACATGTAACTTTATAACTTCTTGTCAGCTCTGTCAGGCGCAATATGAAACTTTGATAACGCGGCGATCATAAACTGAGCACTACTATTTACTAAACAAGTCGACCTCAGAAAGATTGCGTGACCCGCATCAGAACAATGGAGGTATATGACAAATTCACAGGTTTCTGGAAATGAATGACTGTGCTCCATATGAATTCCATGATCATATGAGAGAATAAGTAGAATTTTCCATTCTCGAAATGAAGATTCGAGTGAACTCATTACCCGTAAAGAGGGCCGTGAGTAGCACTAGTACATCCTTGATACTATCTCTAATTGGTGCGCACCAACACCACTAACGTTCGGCGGCCGATAGAACCTCGATGTGGAACGAAAGAGCCAAACCCTCCCCATGCAGCTGACTGATCGATACCAAACGGGTGAACAAAAGACACAATTAGATAGGTTTTAAGAATAAACAACGATGCGTGAGTAGTACAGAATATGATGATAGAATACAAACAAGAAAACCAAGAAAACCAAAAAAGACCCGAGACCCATGTCATGACTCCCTCTCTTTATAATCGCTCAGCTGCTCCTTCATGAACTTTTCCATTTTCGTCGCGTTCTTTGCGTAGATGGAGGACTCTGGGTTGTAGAGCCGGCAGTTGTCGAATACGAGGATGGCATCTTTCACGAATGCGTCCATGGTTGAGTACTGGTTTGTCTCTAGCTTGTGCTCCATTGTGCTGAAATCTGGGAATGTAAATTTTGAGAATGGGGTGGTAGGAGAAGGGAAGAAAAGGATGGTACACACCCATGGGTTTGGTGATGACATCGTAATAGTCCACGACCTCTTCTCCATTGACAGGTTGAAGAAAGGCCCATGAGAGAGGATGGCCTTGTAAGTCCGTCATAAGCCTCTGCATAAAGTTATGTTCTGCATTGCGAGGGATAGTTCGGGTGCTGTAGTGAATATGGATCGTGTGCACGCATCAGAAATCGCAATACAAACACCCAAGAGAAAAACGAGAGAAAAAAAATGTGCCACATACTTGGCATCCATCGTTGGCGTCCACCCACTTTCCCCTGTGAATGAAAAGATCGGACACACGTCATCAAAATGAATGAATGAAAACAACAGGCACAACCACGTCAAAGAAAAAAAAACGCACGAAGTCCCGGAACGTCCTTCGGATCAATCGCCATGTCACCCGAAGCGTCATGTTGGAACTGGGGTAAACCGGGGTAGACGATATGAGATTTCGACATTTCGCGGATCTTGGTGAGTATCGCTTCGCGTTGTTGCGCGATGAGGTCTGCCTTTTCGAGGTAGTTGACCTTGCGGAGCATCGTGCACTGCATGATCGTCCCTCCTTCGTAATCCTTGATGTACCCGGCCCATACTGAACGATCGAGAGTGATGTCCTTGGAGAAACCTTGCTTTTTGAAGTATCCGACGGCGTAGTTGTCAGCGTAGGTTAAAAAGTGCATCATGGTGGGATAAGTGTGGTGGATGTGCGTTTTGAAGTGGTCCATGAGCATGCCTCCATAGCCCTGGAAGGTTATTAAGCGCGAGTAAATAAGGTTGAGAATACCATCATACCTTGACTTGGTCTACAGATGCAGTAGCGAAGAAAACGATCTCTGCAAACCCGCGGTGAGGAAAGGGCCTGTAGCAAATACCGCCCACTACTTTATATCCTCGTTTTATGATGGCGAGTGATTTCGAGTTACTGTCGTACACCAGTCGTGCGATGTATTCTCGTGGCATCTTTGGTAGTTGTTTCTGGAATAGCGTTTTGAGACCGGTAAGTATGACCAATGAACGGGGTTGACGATCGTTTTCGACTGCGGTGATGTGTATGATGCCCTTTCGTAGTTCGACGATAGCGGCTTTTTCAGCCTTGGTGGGAGGCTTAGGGGGTGTGTGAGCACGAAGAAACAAGGATTCGAGGAGGCGCTTACAGCGTTGGATGCCGTACTACCAGCATCCACAGTGACACCATTCGCAAGACGAGTCAGTTGACCTTCATCCATTTTATCTTCGACTTTGACTTTTGGCTCTCGCCCGTTTATTCCATTGAGTGTTCCGTTCGAGTCTGCTTGCTCTTTGGTCGCACGGGTGGGGGCGGACTGCGCTTTTGATTTCATGCTAGACACCTTCTTGCCGCTTCTCTGGCCCATGGTTGTTCTGCCGCCGGTCTCTGGGCGCTCCCTGGACGTCTTCGTACCCATGCGCGCTGCAAGGGGTTTGTCTTCCTCTTCATCGTCGTCGTCGTCATCATCGTCGCTCAGTGAAGATACGGAGAGTCGCCGTTTTTTACTTGGAGGCGGTAGATCACTCAATATGGACGAGGCGGGAGAGAGAGCTCTGTCGTCGAACGGGGAGGAATGCTCTAAAGGGCGGTGAATAAGCAGCAGGGCGATAGGGTGGAAAGGACATACGGATAGACGGAGATGAGGTGCTAACGAGAGAAATAGGAAGCTTCATTTGCTGGCGCAGTGAGACAATATCATCGTCGGTATAATCAAAGTCCAATAGTTTGTCTACATCCTGCAGACGCCACTGAATTAATGTGACCTTGTGATGGAGGCAAGAAAAGCCGAACCTGGGATTCGGAGAGGGGTCAGTGAGAGAATGGGGTGGATGAGAAGTGGGAATGGATACCTGAAGGAGCTCGTCGAGACGAACGGCAACGCGTGCTCTGCGAGAGAACTCGTCTCTTCCAATGACGGATTCGTCTGCACCGTGATCGGTGACATCGTGTCCGCAATCACAGGTCTCGATATAAGCGTAGGGCGCGTCGTCGTCGTCTGAGCCGTACTGGGTCAAGTCACCCAAGGACGACTTGTTCTGGGCGTCTTGGTCGAGCATGACCTCGACGTCTGGTGGTGGTCTGAGGTTTGAGCACGAGCTGCATGCGGTACATGGGGAATGTCGTGCAATTTTGAGGGCGAGGGCGTAGTCGCTGAGCTGGGCGCCTTCTTTGGAGGGGGGATAGAGAAGCTTGCCCATGGTAACGTTGTGAGTGATAGACTCTGCGCTTATTTGAATGTTCACTGAACTTGAAGTTGTAGTAACAATGTAGTCAGTTCCAAGTCAAGTTGGATATCGTTCAGTACATCGGACCCCAGGCACTCCCTACTTATTCACTCACACTCCCTGTCTGTCTATGTCTAATTTTATGATCCCTGTCTTTCCCTTGTCTTTTCTCGCCTGACCACGACCACGACTTTCCTGGTTTTTATAGCACACAAGGCTATCCTAATGTCCTTGTCCTCAACCTAGAAAAAAACCGGTATATCTCGTCGTCCTGATATCTCCACCATGACCGCTTTTCTGCCAGCTCTGGCGTTTCTGTCATTTCTGTCCCTTCTTTCAAAAGTACACGCCTCAAATTCAAGTTGGATACAATACCCTCCAACTGGATATGCAACTATGACTCATTACTACCTCCCCGAAAACTTTGTCGCCGCTTGTGGATGCACTCCTTCCAGCACTCATTACCCCACAGCGGCACTAAACCAAATGGCCTTTGGGAGCAGCACTTCCTATGGTCCAGCGTGTGGCCGATGCTTCAACTTGACCCTCTTGAACACTTTCACGTCCAACCCTCCTTTTTACCCCAATGTCACCAACCATGTGGTTGTCAAAGTCACAGATCTGTGTCCTCTTTCAGAAAATGGGTGGTGTTCTGCCACTCCCAGCAAGCCCAACTCGTTCGTGTATTTCTTTCCTCCTTTCATATCTATGTGTTAACACTGGTTGATAGTGCTGGTGCATACCTAAATTTCGACCTCGCATGGCCATCGTCATCAATATCAAATGATTTCTTCCCCTCCGACGCGTCGTTATACGGTAAGTTATCAATTAATCAATATCTAGAGTTGAATGTCTTACAAAGAGGCTACTCACTCAGGTTATACTGTACGTTAATATTTCTAAATTATTTGACCGTTTGTAATGTCAGGTGTGATTGTTAGGACTTTGGTGTCTGGAATATCAGTTACCAGAGTGTTACCTGCGATGATTGGGAGGGTTGGGATAACGCTGCTGCCCTCGGATCAGAGGCCGCCATCAGTGGGTGCTGTCCCGACAATCCTACGGTTCGTTCATCTTTCTCTGCTTTACGTACACCACATCTAACTCTTCAACAGGGTAACGTAAACGACACTTGTCCCTCTTATTCTGAACAAAATGGCATACCGTATGTCTTATCTTCCTAGCTTTTTGCCACTGAACTAACTCCTGTATAGGCCAGATACCCGTACCAATGCTGCTTTCACGTCATTCGTTCCTCACTTTCTTTGGTTCACTGTTTTTGCGTTATCTATTCATTATTTATCATGACCCAAGCGGTCTATATCTGTTTCACCATACCCCCTTGTTGTCTACCTATCTGCGCTACTCTTTACACACACGGCTCCTGTACTCTTAGATACACTCATCTTCTTGCTGACCTGATTCGTGTGCATCACTGAGTATCGTGAGATCCCTGACATGGGAGCGACTCGATGCAGGAGTCTGTCTTTGCGACAGTGTTTGTGGGCTTGGTGCTCGAAATGATCGTGTTGATGTCGATCGATGTAGCACCCGTCCAGTCACCCCGACTGGCACGTTCTATGACCTTCCTATCACGACAAGGATTACGAAAACAACGCCCATTCCACAGCGCTACGTCTCACCATCCTGCAACCTCTCATTGCCTCGAAAAACGACATGCCCCACCTTGCGTGCAAAATGCGGCGCCAGGCGGGGGACAGCGCTCTTCCTGGCCTTCCTGCATCTTCGTCGTTTGGCGGGGGAAGTCACGTCTGCAGCCCCTGCTGACGCTGGCATCGACGTTGGGTCTTCCTTGGATGCGTCGTGGTGGTCGATATCCATGGTTTGTCCTAGCTGGACATGTTCGGGTGCCGCGTGTGCCGCGTGTGCCTCCTGAGGGATGACCGGTGCTTCTTTACTGCCTTCGACTGGCGAGAGTAGAGTAGGGGGGGCGGGTATACGTCGGGATGTCTTGCATTCCGTGCAGATGTAAGTGACTATGTGGCCATGCGAGCGGGATGCTAGGATTCAAGAATTCAGAATTTCCAGTTAGGGTTATCATAGTTCCGCCGTCCTTTGTCCATCGACAGGACTGCTGATAACCTTGCACATACCTTTAACACGCACTTTAGAGGTCAGACCAGGAAGGAGTACGATATGGCATCCCCTGCACACCGTGCGCTTGACAGAAGGATCCCTACATTCGAGATACCCCATAATGATCAGCAAGTCATCAAACAAGAGGTCGTACGCCGAATTTTCAGACAATGAAAAACAAACATTTTCACAATCGTCTTCTGCCCCACCGTCCTCATCGACTCGACATAAGCCCTCGACAGCTCCGAGCGCGTCACCACCCTCCTCCCGCCCCTCCCATCGTTCTTTCCCTCCTTCCGCGATTTGCGAGCCTTGTCGGTTGTGGCGGATGCGGTGCCGGTGCTGGGTAAAGACTCGGGGTCGGGATCGGGGTTGGGGGGGAGGGAGATGTTGTTGAGGTATGTGCTGGCTTGGTAGAGGAAATTGAGTCTTTGGATGATGTCCCTGTTCGAGATGCTGGTGGGATTGGGGGTTTCGTCTTTGTTTTTCTTCGCCATCGCGATGGTGGTTACTGTTGATCGGTGCAGCGCTGTACTAGGAGAAGTGCAAGGTCAAGGGTCGGAGCACCTTATCATAAGGTATATGCAGCTCTTCATAGTAAACGGGCAGCGTGGTGTATACCGACCTTAGCTCAGTTGGAAGAGCGCGAGACTGTAATAGGATGTCTGTTTATCTTGAGGTCGCCTGTTCGAGCCAGGCAGGTCGGATATATTTTATTTTGAATTTGAGATTCACTCGGTAAAAAAACCCATTGTTATTGTTTTTGATCATACATGTAGATATCAAAGAAGGATCACGTAGTGAGAAAGACAAGTGCAATTTTGTATGCACAAATGCCATCTTTACAGATTTTGCAACATCGAGACAGCTCGCCCTGCATCCACATCTCTAGCCAGATCGAGGGGTATCATGCCTGTATCGTCTTTTGTGTGCGGGTTGGCCCCATTTTGAAGGAGAAACTGGATACCCTCCACGTCGTCGTTCAAAGCGGCCATATGCATGGCGGTTTGTCCTCCAGGCACGTAAGCACTGTTCACGTCCACACCGTGCTCCCTTAACACCAGACCAGCCTCGTCAAAGTCCGATTGAGCCATGAAACCGAGGAAAGCGATCTTGTATCGTTCTTCGGGGTGTGCGTCAAGATATAGCTCTTCGTCCTACAATAGGGATGTATCAACGTATCAGCAAATAAGATAAGGTTATGGGGTATGTTAGCAGGAAGGAACACTCGCAATTTCTTCGCCTAGGTCCATACCGCCCGTAAAACCCCCTTCGTTCCTTACATCCACTATGAACCGGCCATTTCGATCGAGCGTGTTCTGACGGCACAACGGACAGCGACTCTTATCGCCCCCCGTCTTTGCCCATTCCATGATACAGCTCCAGTGAAAATGGTGCCCGCTCGCGCCAGAGCCTGGCGGGCCACAGTGCAGCTCGACGTCGTCGATGATCTGGGACGGGCCTTCGTCGTCGTTGGATGGGATGTGGAGGCTTTCAAGACATATGGCACAGTTTTCTGGGGAGTAGGCTGGCGGGGCTGGCGGAGGTAGGGGCATGATGATGATAGTGGCAGACGCGGCAGTGTATCAGGATCAAGATGGTGGCAGATCTACGATGTAAAATGCGAACACGTGGATATCTAATCGACAACTTTCATCTCCGAGCAAACCAATTGAGCAGTGACTGGTGTTGTACGGTATTTCATTTACAGGGGTTGGGGATTTCGACATATAAATTCTCAATCCCCATGATCTCGGCTGTATTAACGACATGTTTAGAATGTAGGCCTATACTGTTTAATTGAGCACAGGCCCGGATCGAGTCCTGATTTAACGAACAAATATGCTGTACGGTCACCGGCGCTATGCAGGTTTCGGGATTCATTCAATAGGCCAGCGTTTCATCTTGACATAAAGGGATGATATACCCCTTCCACTTTGGTATGCGCAAGTATGGGCAAAGCATTCACTTCTAGAAGAATCGATGTAGTCGTCGAATTAGTCGACGGCGAGGTCTAGAAAGAGTAAAATTTGGTTTCGAATGGCTTCTTCATCAAAAAAAACTGCATTATGATCACGGTTTTGGCAAGTCATGCTGGATATCAACGTTGTTTTATTGGTGTTCCTGTGACCTACGAATTGAGTAAGGTGGTACATGCGTCAAAAAGAAGTTACCCTGTCTCACTACATTATCTATTTCCCATTGTGCCACAAATAACCCCGTTTCTTTTTCATTATATTTCATGCTTCTAGCCAATCCAAGAAATCCGGAGTGAAGTAGGACAAAATCAGCGTAGCGCCTGTGGAAGTTACCGTAAACCATATAATCATCATTCTCCGGCTATGCCCAAAAAAAGCGATACGTACCGGCTCTGACCATGCTTTCGACGGATTCGAAGGCCATTGTCTTCAATTCATACACACCAGCAGCCGCCCCCGCGTGCACCATGGCGAATTCGCCGCTAACTTGATAGCAAGCGAGGGGATGGTCAGGTGCGAGCTGTGCAGCATCGGCGATGATGTCGAGATAGGGCATAGCAGGCTTGACCATGATGATATCGGCACCTTCAGCGGTGTCACGTTGCTGCATGATAGTTTTCAGCATAAGCACGTTCGAACGGGGTTTTGTTACCCCCGGCATTGAGAAGACTTACGATAGCACGCCTGGCTAGGCCTTTTGCTGAGGGTGGAAGCTGGTAGCATTTACGGTCACCGAAGGATGGTGCACTTCCAGCAGCGTCTCTGCAAGTCGACTATAATTCTGGACGCTTCAATTTGAAATCGGTCGATCTGCTTACCTGAAAGGGCCGTAAAGAGAACTTGCGAACTTTGCAGAATAGCTCATGAGAGTACATTTATTACCATACCCTTCATCGATCAGCTTTCTCTTTATGGCTTTGATGCGGCCGTCCATCATATCGCTCGGAGCGACGCAGTGCGCGCCGGCAACGGCATAGCTCACTGCAACATCTGCGATGCGGTCAACAGAAGGTTCCGTATCGATAGTACCATCTGCGAAGAGAACCCCACAGTGGCCGTGAGACGTGTATTCGCAGAGGCAGACATCACAGGCGATGTACAGAGAAGGGAAGAGAGAACGAAGTTTTTTTATGGCTAGTATCACGGGACCGTTTTGATCATCTGCTGGAGTGCCTCGTTCGTCCTGGCGCATGACTCGTCAATCATCGTATTTGTGAATTTCCCACAGTGAGAGGGAAGCACTGCACACGTACCTTTTCACAGTTCAAGGGTACTCCGAAGAGAATGACACTCTTGAGACCTTTTTGGACGAGGGGAGTCAGAAACTCTTCGAGCTTGTTCACGCCCCAACGTCTTTGGCCTGGGAGGGTGGGTATGATAACGCTGGCATTGGGATCATCGGTGATAAAAATGGGGTACATGAACATGGACTTTGTGAGCTGACGTCTTCCCTGCCATGAACGCGAAAGAGGGTGTTGGTAGCCGCCTTGAAGAATCGAGCTATGATACGTTAACTTTTGAAATCTGGGAAAGAAGATAGTATCAAATGGGAGAACTCACGAGATGTCCATTTTGTTGGTAAATTTTGAGCCTATTCTTTGCCACGGGTTATAATTTAGGGAAACTTGTGCAGGAGCTGTGTTGCTCTGGTGTTGGTGTTGTGACAGACAGTGGTAGAGTATACGTGCAAGCAATCGTGAGAAAAGTTGAAGCTGTGGCCAGTGCTATGAGGTGCTATCCCCGCTCCGACGGGACTTTCTGTCAGTAACCACTCTCTCAGTAACGAGCAATTCCGAGCCAGAGCCTCGGGTCAGTATAATTTGGTCAGACATTCATTTCACAAGTACATTGCAAGCCAAGATGAATTATACTACTCTCGAGACTGTGCGTATTAGGGGAAATACCGAGAGTCCATATATAAGTGGTGGTGGGAATGAATGCTTCCTAACGTGTAATGGGCACCATGAATCATGGTAGTGAATGATGGCAATCATGGCACACTACTGGTTTAGCATGGTCGGGGCACTGTGGTAAGCCATCTCCTGATGTCATCAGATTATGATTATGATGAAACCGAGTCACTTCATTGCAGTACATATCGGTGAGAATCCTGTATGATCTATGTTGGGCGCTCACCTTTACCAGTGATTCCAACTGCCCGAATAGTCGTGCAATTACCTCGCACCATACGGAGTCGTCTTGATTCCTGGCAGATCGTACCATGCAAATCAGTGGAACGAGTTCTTTCAGAAACGCGTGTCTAGCCTGATCCAGTCCGAAGTGAGTGGCATGGAAGTAGGAATCAATCGAGCTCAGCGGAACGCGCGTACTTGCGCCTAGTCGTCCGATGGCTTCAGGCGCCCGATAAGATCACCTTACACAAGGATGGGAAGACTTTGTGCTGACAGTTTCAGGAGGTTGAACCAAATTCAGGCCAAGTCTATGAGAACCCGGGCTTCGGAGGAGATATGACTCGCCTCGCCAAATATCACGTTCTTTTTTGTTCCCGTTTTTTTTTTCAATGGGTATACGTATTCCAATTGTCGTCCGGACTGGGAGCACAATGGGTTGACATGCCATTGTCAGTGATAATAGTAGGTGGGAGCGGGACAACCATTGTCCAATGAGTGTATACGGCGCAACGAGTGTTCAAGAGGAACGGCAACCATTTGGAAAGCAGACTCAATTTAATTTGGAGTACGTATCCCTATTTACATTCCGGCATATTTGCTAATCGCGGAGGTGATCAAGTTTGCAAACTCGCAGTGTAAACATAGATCAGGTACCAAGGTGGAAACGCGCTACATGGACTGACATCAGTAGCCAATTACTGTACTTGTACAGCTGCGGCGGAGTAGCTGCGCACAGTGAGAAGTCCTCTGGTGGAGATGTCGGTCAGCAAGAGAGCAAGAATTCGGGCAGGTTTCAGCGTCATCAAGTGGCTATATTGTCATGGAAATGAACGGAGGTAGATGAGGGCAACGGAGGGTTAGCGAGTTCGGTAGCCTCGTGTCACGACGACGAGGAACAGGAAGCAAATGGCAAAAACAGACTAAAAAATAATCTAAAAAATAAATCAGCCCCCGCGGCTACGTCCGCTCACGTGATCATGTTTAAAGAGATCCCACGCTTTTGAAAAGGTGGCCCTTAAACACTTGTCCCAACAAATTACTTTTTTCTTTCATGCTGTAAATTTACCCCTCCCCTTTGTTCAACCTTAGACATCGACCACGACGACGACGACGACGACAACACGCGCCGCCCATCGTCCCACACGACGAGCGCAGCCCATTCCCCACAACCATGACAATGCTGGCCACCACCCCCACATCCGGCTTCGTGTCTCGAAGAGGAAGACCACGCGATTCGAGCATGTCCCCGTCTTGCCGGTCTATCGTTCTTCAACACACTCCTCCCCGTTTATCAACTGATCCAAGTTCTGCTCCTCCCTCTTACGACTCGCCCATGTTAACCCCTTCCCCCCTCAAAAAACGTGTCATTTTCCCTCCCACCATCGAACAATGCGATCCTGATGACATCTTTTTACAATCGCCTTTCAGATCCCCGCCCCCCGTCCACCGCCTCTACCCCCTCCATATGTCGAAACCCCAACCCATCTCCATCGACGACGACGAAGGCGGAATTTTTCTGGCTTCCTCGTCTGCCCCGCACTCATCTCCTTTCTTCCCGGCCTCAACGTCACAGCCTCTGCGTACCCCCGTGAAACAGGCCCATCGCGTCCACTCTCGCCCCGCCCTCTCGACTAGACCGGCAAACGCTCAATCAGCGTTCAAGACGCCCGCTTCTGCCTGCATCGGTTCAGAAACTAGAGTGGGAGTGGGGACGAAGAGAAAATCAACGCCTCATACGACGAGCTTCTCCACGCCCCTTCGCCAGCGTGCCACGACCCCTCTCTCCATATCTGCGTCAAAGACTCTGGAGACCTCTTCTGGCATGGCCTTTCACCGTCTCGCACCGCTTCCTGCCCCTCGCTTCGTGGCACGAACACCGCAAACGAAAGCAGAGACGGAGGCTTATGTAAAGAGACAGGCGGAGACTATGACGAGATTGAATTTGCGTGATATCGATCACCCGAGAGAGAAGTGGGATTTCGAAGATGATGATTCTGGAATCGAGGTCGGAGACGATGAGGACGATAGGGGAGACGAGCTGTTCTTGGACAGATTACCGGAGATTGGACGTAGCAAGCCAAGATCAATCAGTCCGAAGAAGCCCTTGAATATCGACGTCGTAAAGAGAGGAAACGGCAAAGAAGAAGTAGCAGAAGCCATTTCACCAGGTGGGCATATAATCAAGCGTCGCGCTCGGTCAAGGCCGGTGTCACTAGAGTTACTGGAGAGCATTCACCAAACGCCGTCACCCCCAGCTTCATCTTTGGTAAATTGACATTTAGAAGTGCTGTGTGTTTAGTCATGATTAACTGATACTATTTTTACAGCCTGATCCCGCCGTTGTACAACGTACATGTCCTCCAAGAACCGCGAAGGCTGCCGTAGCATTCCCTTCGGTCGCGCGAGATCATGCGCGCAATTCCTCAGCGTCGTCTTCGGAAGCGGGTTCGCCTCGTCCTCGGCGCCGACTGACAGGTAGCAGCGGTCCACGCCCACCAGTTATACAGTCGAGATCATCGGATTCTGTCCCACCACGAGCTCCCATGAGTCGATTAGCTAGCTCCAGCTCGGCAACGTTATTCTTTGGCCCTGCCATTACACCTGTAGATCCCCCAACCCCAAGTTCTCCAGCTCCCGGAAAACTTCGTTCTCGCACTAGCTCTAGTATTCTGAGTTTGGCTAAACATCCCCATGCTACTCTACGGCTACGTTCTTCCCGACCCCGAATGTCGAATCGACATAGTTATGCAGGACCTGGAAGCGCGAGTCTATCTCCTCTACCATGGACGCTCCGTTCGTCGACGCTAGACTCTTTTTCGCCAAATTCTTCTCCAGCATCTTTGCCTCGCAGGGAGGAGGATACGGACGATGACGAGATGACGATGTTCGAATCTGGCGGACCGCCAGATTCTTCATTTGTGTTTAGTGTGACGGAAGGCACGCCTTCGCCGAGATCGAAGAGGGAGACGTTGGCTACTAAATTCAAACCTCGAGATTCAGGCGTGGTTCTCACTGACGATGAGGACATGGGAACTGGCAGTGATTTTTTGGCCGCTATGCCTAGAGCATCGACGAGCGTGAGCTCGATATACTCTGATGCGAATGATGATCTGGTCACGCCTGGAGTTGCACCTGGTGCTACGTCGGGCTGGCCAGGTGCAGTCGTCGTCGACGGATGGGACGACTGCGACCGAAGTTTTGGCCGTCCGAGAGAAGACGGCGTGGACGTGGACGCCTTCATCCTCCGCACACTCGCCGCAGGCGGGAAAGTCTCTGCGGAGGAAAACAAGAAGCCCCCCGGAACGCCTGTGAAGAAGATGAAGACGAGCCACTTGGCGGGGAACCGACCCTGGCAGAGTGCCGTGGCTGCGAAGGTGGGGTTCAACTTTGGGCTCGACCTTGCTCCTGCTGGGAAATCGAAGAATGGGCCCAGGAAGAGTTTGCCGGCGGCGTTGTCGGCGCTTGGGCCCAAGAGGGGGAAGATGGGGTTTAATGATTCGGATACGGATGAGGAGCAGGAGAATAGTCCGAGTTCGAGGAAGGAGAGTAAATACGAGGGACTTGGACTTGGTCGGCCGCCTTCGTTTAATGGGCCTTCTGGCCCGGTGTCTCGAACGCGATGGTTGATGCGCCGGAGTAGCAGTGGTGCATTTTCCAGCGGTAGTGAAGTATCAATGGGTACGCCTACCGGTCGTAAAGGTAATTTCATTCGTCACTTTTTTAAGGGATAGTTACTAATGAAATACGTTAATTAGACTGGAACCTTCCACCACCTCGCATTCCATCTCAGTTGTCCCCTGCTAAGAGTGCCAAGAACACGTTCTCTCGATCGTCATCCAACAGCTCTGTCGTCACGCTAAACTCTCCAACGATGGCGTCGCGGACGTTGCCTGCGCCCGGCTCCATTAAGCGGCCTCCTGGGTCTCCTCTGATAAGACGAGACGACGTGGCTTCGGAGCATGATCGGGCTGGTCGGTTTGAGAGGGAGTTTGTGGAGATTGAGCAAGTAGGGAGCGGTGAGTTTGGCAAGGTGATGAAGGTGCGAGGGAAGAACGGGCCTATGAATGAAGTGTATGCTGTCAAGAAGTCGAAAAGGTTTGAAGGCTCGCGACACCGGTAAGTTACCCTGGCGATCACGCGATTGATATGAGAGAAGGCTGACCCTCGTTACTTGAAACAGACTACGACTGCGGGAAGAAGTGGATGTCTTGCAACATCTCGCTCAGGCAGCGGCGGCCGACGCAAATAGCTCACAAGGGCAACATCCCAACGTACTGGCGTATATCGATAGCTGGGAACAGGACGAGGCACTGTACATCCGGACTGAACTGTGCGAACTGGGAAACTTTGCGCGATTCCTGTGGGAGTATGGCAGGGTGTTTCCCCGGTTGGACGAGGCGAGGGTGTGGAAAATCATGGTGGATTTGAGTAATGTGAGTGGGATTAGCCTGGAGAGAGTTCAGGGATGATGCTGATTGCAAATTCAGGGCCTGAGGTTTATTCATGACTCAGGGGTTATCCATCTTGACTTTAAGCCTGCGAACATATTTGTGACTGGGGAAGGGCGGTTCAAGATTGGAGACTTTGGGATGGGATCTGTGTGGCCGAGGGTGAAGAGCGGGGGCCATGGGATGGGAGTGGGGGTGGGTGGATTTGAGAGGGAGGGTGACAAGGTGTACTTGGCTCGTGAAGTGCTTCAGGGGAAGTACGGCAAGGCTGCCGACATGTTCAGGTATGTCTTGGAGGGAGCGGCGTCTGCTGACCTGTGACTGATTATAATTTTTTTTTTTCCGAAATATAGCTTTGGTATGACGATGTTGGAAACGGCTACTAACATTGTGGTACCTGATCAGTGAGTATTTTTTTTCTCCCGGTTGTGTTGAATTGAATTCGGCACCGTCGGCAAGAGGAAAGTTTTGGAGAGACTAATGAAAATTAATTGTGTAGGGGCGAGGCGTGGCACCGATTACGACAAGAGGATTTTAGTCTGGTTGATCTGGACGGGAGCCCGGAGCTGTTTGAGTTGATCAAGAGGATGATGCGAACGGAGCCGGGGGATCGGATTGAGATTGAGGGAGTGTGTGGGCATGGAGTGGTATCGAGGGCTCGAGGGGTGATGGAGCGCACGTATATGGAGGCCAAGGTAATGGGGACGTCTGTGTTTGCAGCGTCGCCGTTGGCAGGCGTGGGGAGTGGGTTTCTGGAGGAGATTCTTGGGGCGAGGGTTGGTTGTGAGGATATGGCGATGGACGAGAGTATATGAGAAAAGTGAATATGAGTGGGGATTGTAGGATTCTTGGGACATTTGTTGCTATAACATATAATCTCTATAGGGACGGTACATTTTATATTTTGTTGAGTAGCTAGTGTTGATTTGCAGGGTTGTGATATATGAAAAAGGCTAGGCTCGGAGTGATGATCCCCGCACTGGGCTTGAGCTTGCAGAGAAGATAACGACGAGATCGTCACTGTGATCCTTCTTACGTGTCCGTCCATTCAAATACTCCCTCTCCCTCTCCCTTTCGTCCCCATCCCCTCCCTGTCCTCCTCCTCGTTGCCCTCGTCCTCGTCGCCATCCCCGTCCCACATCCTCTTCTTCGACATTTCGACCTGACGACGACGGGTGCTGTAGTCGTCACAGCCACCGTGTCCGTTGGTGGCTCCTCCTCGCCCTGCCTCTCTTAAAACCTGCAACCCCCCCAACCATACATGTGCTGAACACTGCACAAACCCCCGCTCCCACATCTTTTTTCTTTCTCCTACTATATGGACTTTCGCAGGTCTTCCCAACACGCTCCTTCATCTCACACGCAAATCCTACATCCAAATTCCGCGTTGTACCGCGTCCCTTACCTCCCTTCCCATCCCTCCCAACTCCCTCTTCCCCCCTCCCCCTATTCACAAAACAACAGGTTCCCCTCATCCTCTCTGCTATCCAACATTTATCCCTCATCTATGGATTCTTCTTCTGCTGCCGACATTCGCACCTTTTTCACTTACATTCCCAACGAGGTCAAACACCGCAAAAGAACCACCCGTCCTCAGCTCAAGGTCCTCGAAGACGTCTTTCGCAAAGATACAAAACCGAATGCAGCTCTGCGCAAGGCCCTAGCCACTCAGCTCGACATGACTCCCAGAGGCGTACAGGTCCGTTTGCCCTTTTTTCTCTTCTTTGACCCCTTCTGACGCTTCGCGTGACTAGGTCTGGTTTCAAAACAGGTACTTTTTTTTCGCCCTTTTTCCATCCTTCTCTTTCTTATGTAGTCCAGACGGGCAAAGGAGAAACAGCAGCTGAAGCGAGTCCAAGCCCATGCCAGCACAAGCCCTGCCGCCACCCATTTCTCACAAAACAGCTCGTCGCCCAGGGATATCTCTCCCATCCACGAATCTTCCAGTTCCTCGACGGCGACAGAAGTCCCTTCGCCTGCCGTAGACGACCACTACGACCCGCAACCCACTCAGACGCCAGAATTCCCTCCTTCAGTGCCATCCAGTCCTGCTCCCGACGCACCCGCCCAGCTCGCTCCTGATTCTGCACCTCCTTCGTGGCACAGCTCTCCCACAGCCACAGACCTCATCTCTCATCCCGTTCGTCAAACGATACCAGAAGAATCACAGGATGAACAGCTGCTAAGCATACGTCGGGGCTCGTTGCCCGTCATCACCCGCTCCCAGTCCTTCGCCAACGGAAGCCACATCCCACCGTCCATCGACAGCATGGGCCGGCGAAAGTCGATGGACACGAGCCTCTACAGACTGATGCACCACCCCTTTGCACGGGTTGCGAAAGAGAAGAACGAAGCGCTGTACACCCACTCGCCTCTCTCCTCTCCTTCCCAGAGCCTGCAGCCCATGGCGCGCGAGGCGACGGTGGGCCCGATACGCAACGGCGGGACGCACATCGCTGTGCCGTTCACGCCCAACCGACCGGGTCTGGCGCATCGCGCGTCGATGCCTCACGTGTTTGTGCCCCCTCGCCCGCCGCGCGCGTCCGACGCGAGTATGTACGCCTCGCACGTCTCCGCTCGTCGGTTCTCGGACAACAGACAGTTCGTCCCTCAGCGCACCGTGTCTTCTCCGATTCCAGGCCCTTCTTCCATCACCAGGCTACTCTTCGGCAACCCCTCTTCTCCATCTGCCACCTCTCCCTGTCCGGGCGAGCTTGACGGCGGCGGTGGCGGAGGAGAGATGTACTCGTCCGACATTTCCCGACTGCAGCAGTGGTCCTTCCCCGCGGACGACCGAGACGAAGACGACGTGACGTCGACGTCTCATGGAGGCTTGTCGCGCTTTAGCTCGATAGCGTCGGTGGCGGGGAGTGAGTCGAGTAATACGAGCGCGTTCTATTCGGATGTGGGCAGTGTGGATCCGGGGTGTTATGATCCGAATGTGAGACGGGGATCTTGGTGCGTTGCGTTTGCTTGATTGCTTTTTCGTTTCTACGTTCGTTTCTTCGTAGTTCGTTGCTTGGCTTCGTTTGATACCTCGTTTTCCTCGGAGATGATGCTGACACCCCTCGCTCTTATTCGCCCCGTAGTAACTACATCGAGCTCGGAATGTCGAGTCTAAACATGAGCAACCGCTCGAGCCAAGGCTCACTCAACGAATCTCATCTATCAGCAGGCTCCTCCCTCGCCTACTCCCGCTCCCAAGACCACGCCAACGACCCAAGGCGGCTTTCTGCTACTGGGTATTCATCGCCGACGAGTGGTCCGGGCGGCAGTCCCCGGGGACAGCAGGGACAAGGACAGGGACAGGGGCATGAACCAGAGGGAGCGAGTAGTTTGTATTATTCAAGTGTGAGTCAAAATCGAACTTCCTCCTCTTCTTTTTTGGATTTCGATATCGATGACGAGGCTAACGACACGCTTGTGTATTTCCAGGTCCCGCCAGACCCGATGGTAGGCACAACGTACATGGGCGCCTCTGACGCTTCCGTGTCTGATATCAACCCGACGACGCATGGGCACATGCAGGAAGCGAATATCCCCCAGATTTACGTGCAAGGCTCCGTTATTGACAGGATGGGCGTCTTCCCATCGTCTCAACCTCCACCGCCTTCTTCCTCCTCGTCGTCCTCTTCGTCGTCCGCGTCTGCTTCGGCGGCGGCGATCGTAGAGTCGATAGCCCCGGTCCAGATGGAGGGATCGGGAAAGTATCGGTATGAGGGCGGGATGAGCGAGTTTGGGCATGGGCAGACGTACGGTGGAGGTGGAACGACGACGACGGGCGACGTGGTGCAATACCCACTCACAGGCTCATTCACGCCGCACCCGCAAGACCATTCTGAGATGATGAGGATGACGCAAGGGGTCGACTATGGTCCGTCTGTGTCTGTGTCTGCGGGTGTGTCAGGCATAGAGGGGTTTCGCGACTATGCGTGAATAGGTGGATAGGTGACATCACTGTCTGTTCTTTTTTTTTTTTTTTTTTCTTTTTTTTTTTTTGCTGTTTTTAGCTGATTGTTGTCGTCGTTGATGTGATGTTTGATGTTTTTCTTCGTCTTCGTCGTGTTTTGAAGGAGAGGTTGAGCTGGCTTTTTTTTATTATTATCACCAGATTATCACTGTTTTTTTTCCCTCTCTGCCTTGTCGCTTTTTTCGCTTTCGTGATTTCATTTTCTGAATTTTGATTTTTCAGGTTTCAGTGAATGGCGTGCAACTTTTGTCAAAGGCTTGGTCATTGCAAAAAAAAAGGCTTCTTTATTTTTTTATTATGCTTGAATCTCTTCCATACATATTTTTTCACCCCACTACAGTCCAACATGTGCAAAAGTGTGCAATTAGCTTCCCCCCCCCCCGCGCCATCTAAACCTGTCGATGATGGGACGATGGTTGGTGTGTAGATATCGTACAATTTTCTTTTGATCCTTGAAAGCATACGTCAGGTTCTATACATGTGTTATCTCGTTTTTATATCTTTTATTATGAGTTAGATATTTCAAGCTTTAAATATAGTCCCTCCCAGTCTCCCCTCGATCCGTTCGATCATTCGTCTCGGTCTTGGAGATCATCCATAACCCTCGAATCCGTACCGCGCTGCACCGACATCGCTATCAGACTATCAGACATACTGCTACTTGAAGTCAGTCCTGTCATCCGTCGTCGTCGTTAACGGTCCCTCGAGGCGTCCCTCCCTCCCTCGTTCATACCTCTCACACAATCCAACGACCATGTCCATCCCAAAACATGTCCCTCCGTTCATTCATTCCCTCATCCTCGGTTTTATCATTTCGTCGTGTCCTCGTTATACGTACGTACGGTTTTTCGCGTGCTTTCCTGGTCTCCCTTCGCCCCTTCACTTACCCTTACGTCCCCCGTTCTCCTTTCCCCCGCTTCCCCTTTCGCCGTTCGCCGTCCCCCGTTTTCTTTCCTTGTTCAGTTTATATTTTCAGATCATGTTTTTCGTTTTCGTTCTTTCCACTCTTAGTCATTTTTTATCTATCTATCTCTCGGTGTCAATCGGTGCGACACTGGAAAAAAATCTGTTGATAAGCTATTTGTAGTTTTAATATTCCGTCCCCCCCTCTCTCTCCCACACACACTCTCTCTTTTTGTGAAATATTGAGAAAATGAAATTTTTTTATTTCGTTTGCGTGGTGTTGCGTTTTGGGCGCGAAAGCGTGAAATACGAGGGGTGGAAATAGGGAGTGAGAGTGCGATGTGGGGTGGTGCTGAGACGTGAATCGGTTTGAGGCTATGGTACTCGACGCATCGATCATCTTCGTTCATCGATATCAAATCTCAATCACGGAACGACGGTCTCTCTCCTTGATGAGTCTACTATACTGCTACATTCAAACACAGATGCGGATACGGATACGGATGCAGGATGCAACCTTGAGTACATCTTGAGTACACCTTTGGTAGCTCTTCCCCATCCGGCGAACGAAAGATGAGACCCCCGCTGAGTCGACGCCTCCGCGCTCGAGCGCATGTTCGACGAGCGGGTAAGATGCCGGCCCTGCCCCACCCGCCCCCACCCCCTACCGTGCGGGCCGCTGGGGGGTTTATGAACGAGCCATCATGGAATATGGAATGCCACGAGAGATAGGGGGAGGGATACAGACGCGTGTGTTTCGATGCCGTCGTCGTCGTCGTCGCGAGGGGCTAGAGTTTGGTGCCGGCTGGGCTGGGGAATGGGACGGGGGGGGAGAGCATGGGGGGGTGGTGTGGTCCCGAAGAAGAAGAAGGAGGAGGAGGAGGAGGAGGAAGGGAGAGCTCGCCCATTCTCCCCGTCACTTGTGCATTTCGGTCCATCATGATCCGGTGTACCTAGAAAAAGAGCGCACGAGTATCAGCCCCCGTCGTTCAGAACACCGTCATTCACAACCAAACACAAAACACAAAACACAAAACCAGCACACGCAAAAAAACAAAAAAAAAAAACGCCACACCCACCTGCACCCGAATCCCATGCATGCCGTACCGCAGGGACGCCACGTCCTCGTTCGTCCGCATCGCCTCGTTCGTCAGCGCGATCTCGTTCCGGCGGGAGAGGGAGTCGAGGGAGGCGGAGAGGGCGGAGATGGACTCGCGCAGGCTGCTGAGGGTGCCTTCGAGGGTCGTGTTCAGGTTGAGGGGGGCGACGGGGGTCGGGGGGTGGGCGTGGTGGGTTTGGATTTGGGTGTGGGGGTATCCGTGTCCGTTCGCATTATACCCGTGCCCGTGCCCCTGTCCGTGCCAAGGTCCGCGTCCCTGGACATGTCCGTGCGTAGGCACACCAATATGCCCACCCACCCCCGCATCGCCGCCCACGCCCACAAAAGACCGCGCAGCGGCGTAGGCGGCGCTGTGAGGATCTGGGACGGGGGACGGGGCCTCGGAGGGAGGGGGGAAGTAGAGCGAGAGGGGGTCTGGGTCTGTTGGCGTTGAAGAGGGGTAGAAGGCGTCGAAGGCATCTAGCTGGTGTGCGGCTGACGCGCTGCCACTTCCGCTGGGGAGAGCGCTGGGGGGACTCGAGTTTCCTCCTCGACGCTGAAGGTTCGGCGAGGGGCTGAGGCGGAAAAAGGCGGCGAAATGCCGAACGGCGCGCCCGGGGGGGTGGTGGGAGTGCTGAAAGGCCTGGGTCCGGAAGGGAGGGAGGGAAGACGA